>NW_020173920.1:2518020-2579293 GCF_003031525.2 Neophocaena asiaeorientalis asiaeorientalis
CTTATCCCCCCACCCCCCCATCACTGGCCCTCTTCCCCTTCCTCAGCCTCTCATAGTGTTTTATGTTTCAAGGCAGGGCAACGTGATCCTTTTTCATATGCACCTGCATGCACACAGAGTCGCCCGTCCTAGACTGGAGGCCGAAGGCAGGCACTGTGCCCGGCCAGTGCTAGAATCTGCACGGAGCCCGGCACAGAGCGGAACCGGCACAAGCTTGGTGAATGTATTATGAGTGGGCACGCTGGTGCCAAGGCACCAAAGCTGTGAGTAGGATAAGCATCGTCTTTGAAAGTCTCCTTGAAATAGAAGACAGATCCGCCTCTGAACAATTCCGAAAAGAACATTCCTCCTCTGGGCAGCCTCGAGCAGCTGAGAGCATCTTACATCACCCCTGATGCAAGCATTTCCCTTTGGGACAAGGGTCCGAGCACACTGTTGCCCCTTCTCAGGCAAGTCCCAGTCCCACATACTTAAGGCTACTCAACCCATCTCAGTTACTTCCAGCGCCTGCTCGGCCTGAGGCAGCCCAGGTGCTTCTCTTGGAGCCCCTGGACTGGCACACTGAGTATCACTGTCCATCCCCAAAGCCCCGCCCCCTCCCCTCCCTGACCTCGGCCCATGCTGCCCTTTCACCTGGAATGCCCTTCCTTGCGGTCCCAGTTCCGACGTCACATCCTTCTCTGACACCTGCAGCCCCTCCCCTCCTCTGGTTGCCCATTGTGTGCCCACACCCCCTTACTAGCAGCGCTAACTACCTTTTAGGCCCCTGACTCCCCGCTCTGGGTGAAACCAAGGAGCTCGCCCATTCGTCTGTATTTGGCAGGGTCCAGGCTCGGGCGTGACAGGGAGAGGCACTCAGCACACTGATGGATGAAATGAGTGGATGGGTGAAGACAGGAACAGATGGCAGCACACTTACCTGAACTGGACTTGACTTTGGAGCTGCAGACTGGGAAGAGAATGGACACGAAGCTCACCAGGTCAACAGCTGCTAGGTAGACACCAGTGAAGACCTGGGAGCAAAGGAAAGAGGGTCTTGGTGTTCAAACACCTTTCAGCAACTGTAGCACCGCTCATTCTGGCTCTCCTCTACCACGTGTGTTCCACTGATGTAGGGCTTCCAGGGACACCTCCGACCCCAGGAAAGGTTGGTTATCACCTCCATTTGACTAACGAGGAGATGGGGTGCTTAAGTAACCAATCCCATTATGCAGACGCCCATCAGAGAGATGGGATAAGAACTCAGCCCGCCCCACTTTCCACTGGACAGCATGGTCTCTGCTGTGCAACTTTGGCCCAGCCACTGAACTTCCCTGGGCCTCGGTTTCCTCATCTAGAAAGCAGGGATAATAACAGTGCCTCCCTCATTGTTAAGTAGATTGTATGGGCCGATACATGGGAAGTTGCTTAGGCCAGCGACTGGACGAAAGTAAAATGCACCCACCCATACATGCACTAGCTACTGACAGTATAGTTGACACTTGATTTGAACTCAGGGGTTGGGGCACCAACTCCTCTGAAGTGGAGATTCCAAGTATAATTTTACAGTCAGCCCTCTGTATCCGAGGTTCTGCATCCATGGATTCAACCAGCTGTGGATCCTGTAGTGCCGTAGTGTGTATTTATTGAAAAAAATCCATGTATACGTGGACACACACAGTTCAAACCCATGTTGTTCAAGGGTCCACTGTACTTAGTGCTTACGAGCATGCATTCTGGGGTTTGAATCCTGACTCTGTACTTACTAGAGGGTGACTTTAGCAAGGTTATTTAACCTCGCTATGCCTCAGTTTCCCCATGTATAAAACAGGGATAATGAGAGCACCCACGTCATAGGTCGATTTGAGGATGAAATGAGTTAATACATGAAAAGCCCTTAATGTCAAGTACATAGTTAAGTATTTAATAAATACCAGCTATTATTATTGGACTTGAGCTAGGCCTCATTATAGTCTATCGGCTAATGACAATGGGCTCCCAGAAGGAAAGGTGATTTGTTTCTGATAGAATGCTGCTCACAGCAGGGTCTAGAACTCTCCAAACCTGTGTCCAACCACTAGGCTCCCCTCCTTCACATCTACCTGGATGGCAAAAGGCCAGGATCAGCCCGCTGAAGTGGGACCCACAGGTCCTCCTTGGGATATGTGTTTTGGGATAAGCCCCTTCTACACAGATATGTTTGAGGGCCTAGACTTTGGAAAAACTTGAAACTGCTTCTCCCTTGCTCCAAAGCCCACATCACTACCTGGGAAAGGATTCAGACACCCCTGCCTGAGCTGCGGCTGGGCCCTGGGCTCTAAAAACAATAACAGCAACAATCCCTTTTTACTGGATATCTACTATGTGTCAGCTGGTGTTTTAAGTGATGGGGATATGGTAGCGAATAAAAATTTTTGCCCTTATGGAGCTGACATTCTAGTAGGGGTTAACATACAATAAGCCATAAACATAATGAATAAGTAAAGTCGATGGTATATTAGGGAAAACTAGAGCAAGATAAGGTTGTCTGGAGCACCTGTGGTAGAGGCAGGGCACACTTTTAAACAGGTGATCAGGGAGGCCTTATTGAGAAGGAGATAATCTGAGCAAAGACTTAAAGGAGGTGAGCAGCGAGCCACGTGGGTATTGGAGGAGCAGGAAGGCCAGCAGGGGCACAAGCCCTGAGGCGAAACTGCCTCCCATGGGGAAGGAACGAGACAGAAACCACTGTCACCTGTGGGCCCAACACACCTGGATGGTGAGCTGTTTGGCCAGAATCGCCCCGATGGTGTCACACAGGCTGGTCAGGAGGCAGCAGGCAGCACACAGCGCCGACTGGTCCCGTCCGGATTTCTTCCCACATCTCAGATAGAGAAGCCTGCGGGGACAGACAGGCGTGTGGGCAGAACACGGAGACGTGAGTTTGGGTTCCCAAAGCAGGTGTCTGAAAAGGGCAATTGTGACTTTAGGTCCCTCGGAATCACTTTCTTCCCGATATTCAGCAGGTGGTTTTGACCTTAGTTCACAGGTGGTTAAAGAAAGGATGGAAAGCCTCTGAGCCGCTGACCAACAAGCCCATGGCAGGAGGCAGACCTCGTGAAAGGATGAAAGAAATTCCTCCTACAGATCTGGCTGCCTCAAGTTCATGACCCACCCCTCAGTGCTGACAAATGAGCTGTCAGCTTTTATGTTTTGAAAGGAAACAGGAGGGTTATAAAAGTAACCCAATCATTGCAGTTTAACTGCAGAGCAGAGTTAATTGCCTGGATTAAAAAGGCAACTTGCTTCTTTGAAATTAAAATGAAATCCTTCTAATCCATCTGTGCAGTGAAATGGCCTGGCTTCTGCCAGCTGCATCCAAACTGATTTCATTTTGGGTGCATGTTCCTCACACACCGGGGGAGACTCCTCTAAGCTGCGATGGCACTTTGGGCTGACCTCCCCCTAGGGGCCCCACTGCTGGCTTCTCTCCCTTACTGCCCGCTTTCCACCCCCAGGAACAAGCGCGGGAAGGCAGGACAGACCGGAAGGGGCCAGGTGTCTCTCTGTCAGCATCATTGATCGGATCTTGGAAATACTTTATTCTAGATGTTTCCCTGCTCCATTTCTGTGGAGAAACTGAGGCATGATTGCAGCTCTGTTTTCACTTCATTTAACCACAGGGTGGTACTCACTCTACATCATTAGGACCATATGGCTGGTTCTGAGCATCAGCCCTTGGGACTAATGAATGAGGACAGAAGGCCATTGGGCTCCCAAACATTCCCCAACCAGCCTGCCGAAGCCCAAAGCTCACAGTGGGAATACCAACTGTTAATTTGGGTCCTGAAACTGTTTCAAGGTCCAGGAGTGAAGACTCCTACATTAGAGACTCTCTGAGTTGGACCCAAATTAGAAATAATTCATTTAGGGCTTCCCTGGTGGCGCAGTGGTTAAGAATCCGCCTGCCAATGCAGGGGACACGGGCTCGAGCCCTGGTCTGGGAAGATCCCACATGCCGCGGAGCGACTAAGCCCATGCGCCACAACTACTAAGCCAGAGCTCTAGAGCCCGCGAGTCACAACTACTGAGCCCGTGTGCCACAACTACTGAGGCCTGCGCGCCTGGAGTCCGTGCTCTGCAACAAGAGAAGCCACCGCCATGAGAAGCCTGTGCACCGCAACAACGAAGAGTAGCCCCCGCTCGCCGCAACCAGAGAAAGCCCGCACGCAGCAACCAAGACCCAACACAGCCAAAAAAATAAAACAAACAAATAAATAAATAAATTGATTTTAAAAAAGAAACAATTCATTTCAACCCTCCCATTTGAGAAAGGAGAAAACTGAGGCCTATGGTGAAAGGTGAGTTAACGGCAGGCCTCTGCTTCACGTGTGGCGGCTCTGCGTGTGCCCTGCGGCTCTCCGGCCACTTCCCCAGCTCTTAGGGGTCAGGTATCCCGGGCTGACTCTGACCCAGTCCCCACACAGCTGAGGCAAGGCGAAAAGGCAGAGGCTGTGCTCTCAGCCTGGCCACTGGGCATTCTCGAGGGAGCACCTTAACCTCTCCAAGCCTTAGTTCCTAGAGGGTAAGACGTCTAATAATACTGGCTTTAGAGGGTAGCGGTGAGGGACAAGTGAGATAATGCACAAAAAGTGCCTTGTTAGTTCCCATCCTCTGATCTGGGTAGTTTACCTCACAAGCCTGGCCCTTTCTAGTAGGTTCTGGGATTTCGGTTCTCCCTATTTACTCAGGCAAGTTAGTTAACCTCTCAGCAGCTCAGGCTTCTCATCTAAGCGGGGTCAATGACAGTCCCTACCCCATGGGGCTGTGGCAGGGATCAGTGAGTTAACGCAGCACTAGGCCCTCAGTAACTGTTCTAAGTGTCTTCTTATTCATATTCCAGGGACTGGGCAGGGGGGCTGCAGAATCTCTCCACCAGCGTCAAATGCCTGAGGGGAACACGATTGCCTGTCAAAGGTGAGCCGGTGTCAGCCTCCCTCAGGGGTGGTCCTTCTCCCCTGCCAGGGAATACGTGGGTGGCACCATCCTCCAGAGCTTGGGACAGGGTGGCAGAAGATCTGGAGACCATCTTTAGCCAGACTTCACCCTTAGAACCCAGGTTATGGGGACCACTTGGCCAAAACACTCCAGGTGTCGGACAGACCAGGGCAAAGTCTGTGGCCAGAGTCGGATACTAGCCTCCCCTCTTCTCAGCTAAGAGGGCCAGTAAATTGAGGCCAGAAACATTGAGAGACTTGTCCAAGGCCCTTGCCCTCCGCCAAGGGTTGATGGCAGTGTTGGAGCAATAATAATGCTGTTTAATGAGCATTTAGTAAGAGCTTTACCAGTACTATTTGATCCTCCCAGCCGTCCTATGTGCTATCATCCCCATTTACGTGAGTAAAACGAGCCCCAGGGATCTTATAGCTCGCCCAGCTCACACGGCCAGTGAACGGGGAAAGGCTGACACTAGAACCCAGGACTGGCTGCTTCCAGTCCACGGCCCCGTCCACTGCACCACCCAGCCTCCTCCTGCTGGCTCCCAGCCCAGCCTCCTGTGCGTGGAATCCGGAAAGAAGTATCTGATTTCAGTCTACAGCAAAATGCTCCTCTCGATCCTGCAATTGTGCTGCCTCCTGCATCCTCCCTTTCTGCCCCCTTCCCTCTAGGTTTCCAAGCGCGAGTTGGCAGGGGGCAGCGCCCCATTTCCCCCCGCGGCCGCCCCGGTCCCCGCCCTGGCGCCGCCCGGCCCCAGTCCCCATTACAGCGCGTGGACGGCGATCCAGCAGGAGAAGGCGCAGATCCACAGGCCGAAGGAGATGCAGACACGGTGGCGGGCGAAGCAGTGGTCCAGGTAGTCCCAGTCCCAGAGCGCGGGCGCGGGGCTGGGCGCCTCCCCCATGGCTGTCTCGGCTCCGCCTGGCCCGGTGCCCGCGCCTCCGCCTGGCCGGGGACCCGCGCGCAGCCTCCCCCCGCTGCCCGCCGCCCCGAGCGCTGCCTCCCCGCGCGTCTCCTTCTCCGGTTCTGTTCCTTCGCAGCGGCCCCAGCCGAGCGCGCCGACCGCAGGCCGAGATAGGCGCGCCCAGCTCCGCGCTCCAGGGGGCGGGCGGCGGCGGTCAAGACTCGAGGGAAAAGTTTCCGGGAACGCGCGGCTCCCCACCCCTCGCGCTATTGTCGGGGGTCGGCGGGCGGGAGGCCGCCCCCCAGTGGCGGAAGCCGGGAGCAGCCTCTGAACAAAGGCTGCGCCCCACGCCCCCCAGACAGCGGCAGCACGGCTCCCGCGGACCCCTTCGCTGTCACGCACCCCCAAACCCGGCCGCCAGAGCGGAATACAGTGACCTGCCGGCGCACTGTGAGGCACCTCGTCCGTTCATTAACCCACCATATTTCCTGAGTCAAACAATACATACTTGGTGCCTGGGGAGCTTGCTTGGGCGCTGGGGATCCCGCGATGAGTGGGGCTTGGTCCAGATCATTAAAATGGCACAATACAAAGTGTGCTATGGGAGGCCAAGAAAGAGGAATCAAACGCGCCCCTCTGCATCCTCCCTCACTCTTTTCTGAGGCTGGAGCCGCACCCTGTGTCCCTGTTCCGTTGCCCAAGCGGGGCTCTGGAGGCGAAGTCCTCTTACCCCGCGACCCGCCGCAGCCAGGGAGCCCTGTGATTTTTGCAATCTGTCCCCTCCCATCCAGCCACACTGCCGTCAGTTCAAGTACACAGGGCTATTGTTCTTGAAAACAAACTATTATTATGATTTTAAATTTTCATTGTTGATTTTAATAACTTTTCTTAAAGGACATGACTATATCATTTCTTTTTTTTTATTTTTAAAAATAGCTTTACTGAGATCCCATTCATATATCATAAAATTCACCCATTTAAAGTGTACAATTCAGTGGTTTTTAATATATCCGCAGAGTTGTGCGACCACCACCATTATCTAATTTTAGAACATTTTCATTACCTGCCAAAAAACCTAGTGCCTACTGGCAGTTACTCTCCACCCCTCTCAAGCACTCCCAGCCCTAGGCAACCACACATCTACCTCTGTCTCTATGGAGCTGCCTATGCTGGACATTCCTTATAAATGGAATCATCCAATAGTGACTTTTTGTGACTGACTTAGCGTAATGTTTTTAAGCGTCATCCATGTTGTAGCATGTATCCGTATGTTACTTCTTTTTATGGCTGAAAAATAATCCATTGTATGATTGTACCAGATTTATTTATCTTTTCATCAGTTGATGGACATTTGGGTTGTTTCCACTTTTTGGCTGTTATGAATAATGCACTGTGAACATTTGTCTACAAGTTTTTGTGTGGACATAGGTTTTCAGTCCTCTTGGTCACATACCTAGGAGTAGAATTGCTGGGTCCCATGGTAACTCTGTGTTTCAAGTTTCGAGGAACTACTGGACTGTTTTCCAAAGTGGCTACACTATTTTATTGGTTCATTCATTTTAAAAAAAGTTATGACCACACACGGGAGAAATAAAACACTGTCAGGCATTGTGCTAGGAGCAGGGGACACATTGTTGAGAAAAACAGATGTTTTTCTACCTCAGTGGAATTTACAGTCCAGTAGAAAAGATAGAGATAGTAAACAGGCAATCGAGCAAATAAAGATAAAATTAAAATATGTTATTAAGCAAAAGGGGCCAAAATTCAAATAGTAACATGATTAAGATGAATTGATATAAAATTCATGCCAACTAAGACAAGATTAAAGGGTTAAATTTAAAATATATGTAACCCAAGTTTCTCATAGTGTATAAACAAAAAATGCTCCTAGTCTGAAACCTCTGCCTTCTGATTCTTTTTTTTTTTTTTCTTCTTCATCTTTTTTTTTCTTCTTTGTTTTTGCCTTCTTGTTCTTTTCGGGCTCTTCCGGTGTTTGTTCTCTGTGCTTACAAATGGTCATCTCTACCTTGCTCTCCTGTGGGTGCTGACCAGTGACTGCCTAGATCCTGGGTTCCTCTAGTGATGCTGTCTACTTACTGCTCCCAAAGGCAGATCTATCCAAAGATAATCTATTCCACTAATTATCTCACTGAAGTGAGGACACAGCCCACAGTTTTGTGTCACTCTCTCACCAGGCCCTAAGGTTGCCTTATGCTCTCAGTTTTGTTTTGACTTGAAGATACCACTATTTAATTTGATTCAATCTTTGTTATGGTTTCCTTCTCTCTCAGGCTCAGCATAGACCCCGGGGAGGTGGGCCTAATTTAAAAGTTGCGGGGACTTCCCTGGCTGTCCAGTGGTTAAGGCCCCGTGCTTCCAATGCTGGGGGCACGGGTTCGATCCCTGGTCGGGGAACTGAGATCCCACAAGCTGCATGGTGCGGCCAAAAAATAAAAAATAAAAGTTGCTTCAGGGAATCCCCTGGTGGTCCAGTGGTTAGAACTCGGCGCCTTCACTGCCGTGGCCCCGGTTTGATCCCTGGTCGGGGAACTAAGAACCCTGCTTGGCCAATCCTCCTCACCCACGTTGGACCAGGTTTACACACATTAACGTCTTTTTCTTAAATTAGTAGTTAATTCTCCACCTTTTCTGTGACTCCTCTGAGAATCTGAAGAAAACCTCATCCCTGAAAAATATGAACTTGTGTGCATACCCACACACAGTTTGTCGTATAATCTTAAGGAATTTATGGAACGCCTGAAATTCAACTATGGATTCCATAGCAGAATAGACGCAGACTAAACGTCCCTAGTTGAAGGGTTTAAGTCCTACAGGTACCCTGCCCTGAGCAGCCGAGGCAGTGTGGCCCACAGATTGTCGGTATCAGAATCACTCTGGCTGCCGGTCAAAAAGCAGACCTACTAAATCCAACTCCCTGGGCATGTGTCCTTGGAATCTGCATGGATTCGTTTCCTGGAATTGCTGAAACAAATCACCACAAACGCAGTGGTTTAAAGAAACAAAAATGTATTCCCTCAGTTCTGGAGGCCAAAAGTCTGAAATCAGTTTTCACTGGACCAAAATCAAGGTGTTGGCTGGGCTGCCTCTCCATGGCAGCTCTACGGGGAAGCTGTTTCTTGTCCTGCCTCTTCCAGCTTCTGGTGGTTGCCAGCGTTCCTTGCCTTATGGCTGCATTCCTCTGATCAGTCTCAGCCTCCTGCCTCCGTGGCTATATTGCCTTCTCCTCTTCTGTGTGTTAAATCTCCCTCTGCCTTTCTCTTATAAAGACACTGTGATTACATTTGTGGCCTACTCAGGTAATCCACGATAATCTTCTTGTCTCAAGTTCTTTAACTTAATCACGTCTGCAAAGACCCATTTTCCACATAAGGTAACATTTACAGGTTCCAAGGATTAGGACTTGAAATCTTTGGGGACCATTATTTAGTCAACTACACTGCTTTGCACAAGCTTCTTAGGAGATTCTTTTTTTTTTTTTTAATTTATTTATTTTTGGCTGCGTTGGATCTTCATTGCTGCATGCGGGCTTTCTCTAGTTGTGGCGAACGGGGGCTACTCTTCGTTGCAGCGTGCGGGCTTCTTATTGCGGTGGCTTCTCTTGTTGCGGAGCACAGGCTCTAGGCGCGCAGGCTTCAGTAGTTGTGGCATGCGGGCTCAGGAGTTGTGGCTCGCGGGCTCTAGGGCGTAGGCTCAGTAGTTGTGGTGCACGGGTTTAGTTGCTCCACGGCATGTGGGATCTTCCTGGACCAGGGCTCGAACCCATGTGCCCTGCATTAGCAGGCAGATTCTTAACCACTGTGCCACCAGGGAAGTCCCTTCTTAGGAGATTCTTATGAGACACACTAGGTTATGAGATGGCCCTCAGTGGGGCTGGAGAGGCTGCGGGGAGCTGTTCCCAGTCTCTGGATATCTTGGCTCATTGGATGTTGCAGTGGGAAGACGTGGGCTTTGGAGAATCTTGACTGGAATTCTCACTCTGCATCCTTGCAGGTGTGATTGGGGTGAAGCACTGATTCTCTCTGCACGGGAGTATTTTTACCTGTAAACTGAGAATAGGAGTACCTATCATAGAGTTACTGTGATTATTAGACATCCTGCAGATAAAGCATCTGGCACATGTCAACAGTGGCAATTATTATTGTTATTGTCCTTCCTAGGAAGAACCTCAGATCCACTAAAAAAAAAGAGGTATAGGGCTTCCCTTGTGGCGCAGTGGTTGAGAGTCCCCCTGCCGATGCAGGGGACGTGGGTTCATACCCCGGTCCGGGAAGATCCCACATGCCGCGGAGCGGCTGGGCCCGTGAGCCATGGCCGCTGAGCCTGCGCGTCCGGAGTCTGCTCTGCAACGGCAGAGGCCACAACAGTGAGAGGCCCGCGTACCGCCAAAAAAAAAAAAAAAAAAAAAGATATAAAGAATATGTGAAAAGGAAGATCAACAATGGAGGGAGACACAGAGCTCAGTTCTTCCCTTCCCCACCACGTTCCAGGAGCATCTGTCTTCTGTGCTTGTGCCTCCCAAGTGAGTTATCCGCAGCTCGGAGCTCCCAAACTTTAGACTCACACATGCAACTGCCTATGCGTGACCTGTCTTGCATGTCTTAATTGAGCGCGTCTAAAACCAAACCGGGTGGTTTTCCTTCCCAAAGCTGCTCCACCGGTGGTCTTCCCTACAAAGGTGATTGGGCGTCCTGGTCCTGAGGGGGTAGGTGCCTGCTCTCCTCCTCTGTTAGGGTGCCTCTCAAGCACGATGAGTGTTGTCTTTCTACCAGGCTGTGAGCACCTTGCAGCTGGGGTTGATTAGTTCCTACCTGTCTCCCCAGCTCAGTGCCTGGCACATACTTAGAAAAATATTTACGGAGTGAAAATATTGATTTTTAAACAGGCCAGAGAAATGTGATATGTACTTAAGAACATATTGAAAATGCTTTGGGTAGTATAGTCACTTTCACAATGTTGATTCTTCCAATCCAAAATGGTTCTGATGAACCTAGGGGCAGGACAGGAATAAAGACACAGATGTAGAGAATGGACTTGAGGACACGGGGAAAGAGAAGGGTAAGCTGGGATGAAGTGAGAGAGTGGCATGGACATATATACTCTACCAAATGTAAAATAGATAACTAGTGGGAAGCAGCCGCATGGCACAGGGAGATCAGCTCGGTGCATTGTGACCACCTAGAGGCGTGGAATAGGGAGGGTGGGAGGGTGGGAGGGAGGGAGACGCAAGAGGGATGAGATAATGGGAACATATGTATATATATATAACTGATTCATTTCGTTATAAAGCAGAAACTAACACACCATTATAAAGCAATTATACTCCAATAAAGATGTTAAAAAAAAAAAAAAGAATGCTTAGGTGATACCTAACATTGCATGTGTGGGTACATTGGGGAAGGCTTTCAAGAAACGCATGAGCTGGGCTCTGGAGAATGTTTGCTTTTGATGGCAAGGTCATAGCACCAGTCCTGCAAATGTGCTCCTGGAGGTGGTAAGAGCTTGTCCATGGGAACAGGAAACAGCAGAGGTTCTGCAGCGAGGGGAGATGGGCGAGAGGGGCAGATGGTCCGGTCCTGAAGGAGCCAGGACTTCATCTTGTAGGGAACACTTAGGATGCTGCATTCTAACCAACTCCCTCCCTGCCATTAGGACCCCTCCCAAATTCTTCCAGTACCTTCCATAGGGCTCTCTACCTGATCCGCCCTCAGGAAGTGTCTCAGTTCCTTTACCAGGCTTCCCCAAGGCCCAGAAGCGAGTGTTTTTCTGGCCATGGTCCAGAGTTTGCCAGAAAGAAAAACTAACAAGAGGACCATAGCACACGTCCTCCCTCACAGCTCGTAAACTTGTCCTGTTGGTAGAGGCACTGTGCCCATCGGCATTATCCTGACGCAGGAAGGGCTGCAGTGCGCTGAGCATTTCTGAGGAATGGGTGGCCAATCGGGCTGTAAATCCCAGCAGCTTGTGGTGGTGGGTGGGACAGGCTAGCCGCTCAACAGCTTTTCTCTTCTGAGGATACATTGCCTCCTGCCAGTGTTCTTTAAAATGCATTATTGAGAGGAAGGGCTTGGGGCTACTCCTCAAACAACATTTAAAAAAAATTCTGCATCGGTTTGTTTTACCTGCTATAAATACAGAGAAGCTAATTCTAAGAGAATGCAATACTGACCCTTCCAAATCTTTTAAAAAATTTTTATTGAAATAGAGTTGATTTACAACGTTGTGTTAATTTCTACTGTACAGCAAAGTGATTCAGTTGTACATATATATTCTTTTTCATATTCTTTTCCATTGTGGTTTCACAGGATATTGAATCTAGTTCCCTGTGCTAGACAGTAGGACCTTGTTGTTTATCCTGGCCTTTCCAAATCTTAATCAGTCCCGTTGTGGACAAGTTGGAGTGCTGTGATTGAAGCAGGTGGTAGGACTGTTGGGGTCCTGGGTTCTATTTAAAACTCTGTCATCAACACACTGTAGGATCTTGTGAGGGTTTCTTCACCTTTTTCCCCTCAAGTTCCTTGTAACATCTGATTGTTGAAAGTCACTTTCTGCATGTCACTCAGAAGCTAGGCAAGGGCTAATGGAACGGACAGATGTTGAGACGTTACATCAAGGAAAGTCCTTTTTTAAAGGGACGTTAAAGCAAGGCAACTCACCTTTTTTAAAAGAATTAATTAATTAATGTATTTATTTTTGGCTGCGTTGGGTCTTCGTTGCTGCAAGGGCTTTCTCTAGTTGCAGTGAGCAGGGCCTACACTTTGTTGCGGTGTGCTGGCTTCTCACTGCAGTGGCTTCTCTTTCTGTGGAATGTGGGCTCTAGGGGCGCGGGATCAGTAGTTGTGGCGCACAGGCTTAGCTGCTCAGCGGCATGTGGGATCTTCCCGGGCCAGGGCTGGAACCCGTGTCCCCTGCACTGGCAGGTGGATTCTTAACCACTGCGCCATGAGGGAAGTCCGGCAACTCACCTCTTAAAGCGAATTGAGTACTTGAATATTTGCATTGAGATAATTATTTAAAAGAAATGTAAGTTCTCACTGCCGTTTGCAATTCAGAAAGCAACCAGCATCCAGCTAAGTTCCTACATGCCAGTATGGGAGCTGGATAACCAGCCTGCCTAAAAGCCAGCAAAGGCCAAGAGTAAAGACAGAAGCTCTGCGTGTATCTGTTAATCGTGGTAACTGTTTGATTCTGTAGTCTTCTGGTACAATTTTGTCTGTGCTTCTGAATGGCTCCTGAGCCCTTATGGTATTTAACTGTCAACTCTTACAACACCTCACTCCCCGATTTTTTATTTTGAAAAATTTCAAAACTACAGAAAGGTGAAAGAATACCTACCTAGGGGGCTTCCCTGGTGGCACAGTGGTTGGGAGTCCGCCTGCCGATGCAGGGGACGCGGGTTCTGTGCCCTGGTCCGGGAAGATCCCACATGCGGCCGAGTGGCTGGGCCCGTGAGCCATGGCCGCTGAGCCTGCGTGTCTGGAGCCTGTGCTCTGCAACGGGAGAGGCCACAACAGTGAGAGGCCCGCGTACTGCAAAAAAAAAACAAAAACAAAAAGAATACCTACCTAGATTCACCAACTGTTAACATTTTGCCACATTTGTTTTGTCTCTCTGTCTCCACTCGGAACCATTTGAAATTGCAGGTATCGTGACATTTTACCCTTAACATGCATCAGCATGTTTCTCCAAGGACAGTCTCCTCAGAACCACACTTCTATTGCACTGATACAATAATCTTATCTAATATGTAATCCGGGGATGGGGCGGGGGAGGGGAAGTGGATGAAGGTGGTCGAAAAGTACCAACTTCCTGTTATAAGATACATAAGTACTAGGGGTGTGATGTACAACACGATGAATATAGTGAACACTGCTGTGTGTTATATATGAAAATTGTTAAGAGTAAATCATAAGAATTCTCATCACAAGGAAAACAATTTTTTCTATTTCTTTAATTTTTTCTATTTAATTTTATAGCTATATGAGGTGATGGATGTTCACTAAACTTACTGTGAGAACCACTTCGTGATGCATGTAAATCAGATCATTATGCTGTACACCTTAAACTTACATAGTGCTGTATGTCAATTATATCTCAATAAAACTGGAAGAAAAAAATGTAATCCATATTAAAATTTGCTCAGTTGTTCCGATAACGTCCAGTAATGTAGTTGATTTTTTTTTTTTTCGGTTTAGGATTCACTCATTTAGCTGTGTGTCTCTTTAGCCCAGGTCCCTTGTTTTATAGATTGTCCCAAATGTGGGATTCATCTAGTTGTTTCCTCGTGATTATATTGAGGTTAAGTGCTTTTGCAAAAGCAGTACAAGGTGATGTCATGCTGGCGACATGCCAGGCTGGCGTTCCACGGGTGATGCTGAGTTTGATCACTTGTTTAACGTAGTGGCTGCCAGGTTGCTCCCTTGTAGAAAGCACTTTCCCTTTGAATTTAATAAGTAAGGGTGGGTGATACTTAGAGGGGTGTGACTATCCAGTTCCACGACGACCTTTCACTCAGTGCTTTCAGTATCCGTTGGTGATCTTGCCTGAATCCTTGATTTCGTTGATGGTTACAAAATGACGATCCTATCATTCCTTCTACATTTTCTCCCTGGGGTTCTTTTGTAAAAAAAGTTTCCCTTCCTCTCCCTTTTTTGAAAATTACTATGGATTCAAAAATCCTTTTTAAAAAAGCTCAATGGTTTATAATCCAAAAGATTATAAGTGTTTTAATACTGTGTTGCCTACTTTAGAAGTAGACAAGATGTATAAATTATAAATGTGAAATTTACCCCTATTCTCCCCCAACCCTGAAAAAAAATCTCATCATACTGACCTTTGATTGTTGGGTCAGGCAGGAGTTAACAGTCATTGCCTTTAGCAGTTAACTTCTGATGATGTCACTAGCCACATTTTAAGTGCTGAATAGTCACATATGGCTGTAGTTACGTACTGGAGAGCACCGATCATGGAACATTTCCATTATACCAGAAAGTTCTGTTGAACAGCACTGTGTTACAACATCCACGGCAGCACTATTTTAAAAAACCAAAACCCATTGGGTGATAAGGATGTGTTACTGTAGCTTCCTCCGTTGTAACGAACGAGCCACATGGTAGGGGATGTTGACAGTAGGGGAGGCTCTGTGTGTGTGGGGACTGGGGATAAATGGGAACTCTCTGAACTTTCTGCATAATTTTGCTGTGAGCCTAAAACTGGTCTAAATAATAAAGTTTATTAATTGAAAAACTTAAAAAAAACCCCAAACCTGAGAAACCTCTACAAGTCCACCAATAATAAAACAGATAAATTGTGATATATTCACACCACAGAATACTATTTGGCAATGAGAATGAACAATGTACGATTACACGTGAGAATATGGACGAATCTCACAGACCCTGATTAAAAAAGTGAGATACGTAAGGGTACACACCGTTGATTCTGTTTCTACATAATATAAAGTGAGGCGAAAAGGTTAGAACAGCGGTTAGGTGGGCGCTGCTCATGCTCTGTGCCTGCATCGGGGTGCTGGCTGCATCAGTGTGTTGCTTGTGGAAATTCAGCTATCTGTACACTTACGCTCGTGCACTTTCTGTATACATATTGCACTTCAATAAAACATTAAAAAATCTTATTGAGGGTCTACGTTTTGCTAACATAATGCCTTTTGTTTTTAAATTGTTCAAAATGGTTGTTGTTTCCTCTTTATACTGGAGATTTTTTAAAAAAAATAGTTATTTGGCCGCATCGTTGCAGCGCATGGGCTCTAGAGCACGCAAGCTTAGCTGCAGCATGCATGTGGGATCTTCGTTCCCCGAACAGGGATCGAACCTGCGTCCCCTGCGTTGGAAGGCGGATTCTCAACCACTGGACCACCAGGGAAGTCCCTATACTGGAAACTTTTGAAAGCACCATTTTTCCTTTCTGTAGGGCCTCTCACCTTCACCTGGTATACAGTACGTTGAACACAACAGACAACAAATGGTTGTTAAGGGTGGAAATTTAAAACGATTTTCCTCACTTCTCCACAAAGACCGAAGTGAAAAGGCTGGTAAAACAAGGTGGGAGTTAAGTAGATTTCTGGCTTGCTGCCAAATTTTTCCTGGTTCCCCACCAAGAAAACATATGCTGCTATTGGTTTCTTGAGAGAAACCACACTTCCTACTAATTTCCTGAAAAGTAAACAGATGACAGATGTATAGCAGGTTCTACTTGAAAAGGGTGGCATAGTCCTTGTATTTAAATATTGGAAAAAAATTTCGAAACAAAAAATTTGATAGTGGGATAATGACTGCACTTCGTAAATTGAAGTACTAACCTGTAAAACAAGGGTGAGAATACTTAAAAAAAAAAAAAATTGCGAGGATGCTTAACGAGACATGTTCTGGGCAGAAGCAAAGGTGAAAACAGAAATTCCCTTTTCGTGGTGTCCTAGTTTGGGTTCCTCAGACTGTAAGCAAAGACTTAGGTTCAGTTAGTTTATTTGGGTGGCACTTCCGTGAAGCAGAAATGAGGAAGAGGGGAGTGAGACCGGGAAGGGAGAAAAGGAAAGGTGAGTTAATGAGACAGTTTTAGCCGTGGGCAAGTGGGGCTCAGTTCCACTGAGGAAGAACATGTAGAATGTACACACTGGGTGAAAGGGAAGCTGGGGTGCTTACCAACTGGCCCCCATTCCTTACTGGTTGGGGGTTACCCCAGGGAGTGTTGAGCCCCCAGCCCTTCTAGACTGCCCTGTGTGCAGGCTGAGCAAGCTCCTGGGGTGCAGGAAAAGCCCTCAGGTGGGAAAGCAGAAAACACAGGGCTTGTGGAAAGCTGTGGGCCTGCACAGGAACCGTGTATTGGGCTGCAGGCGAACTCCAATTAGTCTAAGGGATGTGGAGTGGGTGGGGCATCTGCACAGACATCATCTCTTACCAGCAGTACATGCTAGGAAATCGAGTCAGATACTCTTCACAATTGTTACACACCCATGAATGTTAAATATCAAAGGCATACATCAAGAAATAAGCCCTCACATTTACGTTCGACTTTTTTTTTTTTTTTTTTTTATTTATTTATATTTTTGGCTGCACTGGGTCTTTGTTGTGGTGCGTGGGCCTCTCACTGCGGTGGCTTCTCTTGTTGTGGAGCACGGGCTCTTGACGCATGGGCTTCAGTAGTTGTGGCTCACGGGGTCTAGAGCGCAGGCTCAGTAGTTGTGGCACACGGGCTTAGTAGCTCGACGGCATGTGGGATCCTCCCAGACTAGGGCTCGAACCCGAGTCCCCCACATTGGCAGGTGGACTCCCAACAACTGCGCCACCAGGGAAGTCCCCTACGTTCGACTTTTGACAGGGGTATCAAAATAGTTCAATGGGGAAAGGCTAGTCTTTTCAACAAATGGTGTTGGGACTACTGGATATCCACATGCAAAAGAATGAAGTTGGTTTGTCCCCTACCTCACACCATATACAAAAATCAACTCTGGCCCAAAGACCTAAATTTAAGACCTAAAACCCTAAAACTCTTGGGAAAAAACACAGGAGTAAATCTTAGTAACCTTTTATTTGCCAATACTTTCTTAATTATAATACCAAAAGCACAAGCAACCACGGCAAAAAAAGATAAATTTGGACTTCATGAAAATTAAAATTTGGTCAATGAATACTTATTAATGAACAAAAATTTTTAATTTCCCATATATAACAATTTTCAAATATACCAAATACATTATGGTCAGTTAAAGGCAAGCCTTCTTTTAAAGAAAAATTTTTTTAAATAAGAAATATTTTTTTAACACCTTTTTTTTTGGCCACACCTCATGGCTTGTGGGATCTTAGTTCCCCCACCAGGGATAGAACCCAGGCCCTTGGCAGTGAAAGCAGAGTCCTAACCACTGGACCACCAGGGAATTCCCAAGGCAAGGCTTCTTAACAGTGAATTCATGAACTCTGGGGACCTGTGAATGTTCTGATACATTTTTCAAAACTGTGTAGGTGGGAACGTGCATTTTTCTGGAGAAAGCATTTATAACTTCCATTAGATTTCCAAAAATATCTGACACAGAACAAGGTAAGGATCTGAATTAAGGGAATAATGAGGCTCAGAGAAAAAGAGAGACAAAAATAAAGAAGTGAGAGGCTGAAGCAGCCATAGTGTATTACAAAGGTGATTGTAAAAGGTCAACTGCCCTTGTAGGTCAACTACTCCTGATGGTCCTAAGTGCTAAGGACGTCAAGGATCCCTACACCTAAAACAAGAACCAGCTGCTTAGCTGCCACTCTCCTCACTCGCTGTGGGTCTGGCTATAGAAAAATCCACGCTCCCCTCTGGGGAAGAGACTCACGGCGACTTTCAACAGAGGATTATGCTCTTCAAGGGCTTTTAAAAATCACCTGTGCTAGCCCCATTCCAAGATCTGATATGCCTTCTGCCATATTAGGGGTGTGTGTTGGGTATATGTGTGAGATGGAGAAGCACAAATCTCATAATGTACTCAAAAATCCATCTAAAATCCCACCATGTTTTAGCAGATTAAAATTGTCTAAATAATGTGAAATATCCAAATTGCAGTGTAGCTACACGAACAAATAAAAAATCCACGTGGCAATTTAATTTTAGTATCTCTTCAAAAAATTCCCAGATTACAAATTACTATGCATTTGTATATATGTTTACACAAATAAACATACATCATTGATTCCCTCATCTCAGATTCAGCCTCCTACAGGAACAGGTTTCTGGGGCTCCAAGACGACCCTGTTAACTGGAGTTGGTGCTCTGAGGAGCCCCTCGGTCTGGATATCAGCTGTTGGGTGTGGATCACAAGGGCAGGGTCCACCCTATAGCACCACAGATGCACAGTGCGGATATGCTACTTCTGCTGTAGCCCAAGTTCATGTATCCAGGTGCTTATAGAGTCTACGACTTTTCTCTTTTTTATTTCTGTTGCCATGTTTTTTCCAGGGCTTCCCAGCCCCCATCTCAGAGCTGCTCACAGTAGCTGCCGTCACCAGGCCACTCCCAGGCTTGTAGCCCATCACAGCCTGGACGCCTTTGGTCAAAGCTCTCAAATTTTCCTGGGAAATAAGAGAAAATATCATTGGCGATGTCAGCAGTCTCCTTTACAGGATATGCACAGGATTGCTTATGGAGAACTCCAAGAGAGTGGACTTCCATCTCTCACTGGTCCTCTTTCTCTCCCCATTCCTTAAATAAGTTTCTCAGTGTTTTGTCTTCACTCCATTCTCTTTGTCCTCAACTTTGTTTAGTCCGTGGCTTCAAACAACATCTATAACTAGGCTCAATACCAGCTATTTTCTGGACATCTCTATCTTGATACCAAACTTCAACCGGCCGCAACCCAAAGTTAGTTAGAAGCTGACTCTCCATTCTTTATTTCGGCCAGTGGTGTAAGAATCTGCCCAGCCCCGAAGATGGCACACGCTCTGTCCTCCTTATCTATCACACACAGCCAGGCACTAAGTTCTGTGGATTCCACTCTCAAGGACTTTGTTCATCTTTCTCCCTCTTCTCCGTCCCCACTGCTCTAACCCAGGTGTTCATCGGCTTTCACTGAACTTTCACTTTCACTGCAAGACTCCTCAAATCCCGTGTGCACATTTCTATCAGAGTGCTCTATTCTGTATCTCTCTAGTCCTGTCCTCACAGATCTCTGATGGCCGCCTGTGGCCTGGGGAATCAAGTTCATATTCCCTCACGTGGCACACAAGGCCACCTACAAACATAGGCTCTTTACTGAAAAAATCCACACTCTCACATCTTTTTGCCTTTGTTCATGCTACTCCTTCTGCATGGAAATCTGGCCCTCACCGCTTCTTCCAACTGACACATTTTTATCTGTTCCTCAAAGTTCAGCTTAAATATCACTTCTTTTCTGTAGTTTAGCAAGGATGTGGAGAAAGTAGAAACCTCATAGTTGCTGCTGGGGATGGAAAATGGTGCAGCCACTTTTGGGAAGTTTGGCAGTACCTCAACTGTTAAACTTAGAGTTTCCACATGACCCAGCAATCCCGCTCCTAATGTATATACCCAAGAGAAATGAAATATATGTCCACACAAACACGTGCACATGAATGTTCATAGCAGCATTATTCATAATAGACAAAAGTGGAAACAACCCAAATGTCCAACAACTGATAAATGGATAAACAGTGTGGTCTATCCATTCAATGGAATATTATTTGGCAGTAAAAAGGAATACAGCACTGATACATGGGTGAACCTTGAAGCCATCAGGCTAAAGAAGCCAGTCACAAAGGACCACAGAGCATATGATTCCATTTACATGAAACGTCCAGAATAGACAAATCTTTATATAGAGAAAGTAGCTTAGTGGTGGGCAGGGGCTGGGGGGAAGAGGGGAGTGGAGAGTGAATGCTAATGGGTACAGGGTTTCTTTTCGGAGTGAGTGGTGATGGTTACATAACTCTGCAGATATCCTATAACCTACTGAACCGTATATTTTAGAAGTGTGAATTTTATGGTATGTGAATGTTATTTCAATAAAGCTGTTACACAAAATGTACTGGATCAGAAGTTAAAAAGAAACTTTAAAACTTACCTGATGGAAAAAAGTTTTGTCCACTACATTTTCAATCTGATTTGCTTTTTTATTTCTGCGTGGCTGCATTTTTATCTCCCCACCATTCGCTTTCTTCTCTAGGAGTCGCTGGTGTTGATACTGAAAGGTCAGAGGATCTCTTCCAGGAGGAGGATGACAGTACAGGAGTTTACCCTGCAAAGACAACATGCATGGCAACAGCACATCCTCAGGGCCATCCGTGTGAGAGCCCACACAGGAGGCCTCTCCACGGTGCACACTCTGATGGAACTTTCGGCCATTTGACAGCTGAGCTGAGTTTTGGTCACTGCAACCGGAGAGTCCCAACTTACACCCTGATGATGATCCTTAGTGTTCTAGAGGCCTACCTCTTCCCACAGCTCCCACACAAGAACGAAATCTTCCCTGTGCCCCCTTTTCACCTTGTTTACCGTACTCTTCAGTACATGTATATGAGTATACTTAAGAGAATATTTTCCAGAACAAAAGCCAGGACGTAGGTGGACAGTGTGGCTGTACTGATGGGGACACTGGGCCTGCTGCTGTTGTCCACTGGGTGCCAAGTTTCCTCTTTCCACCATAAACACTCTAAAAACTGTGGTTGTTTTTAACTCATCTCCCCCACCCTCCATAGTTTTACAAATGGTAAATGAATGAATAATTCATCTATACAAGTATTCTATTAACTGTTTTCCTACCGAATTAAAAAAAAAGAGAATATGGCTGCCCTCTTTTATTTCTATGCTCCAAGCTCCGCTGATGGTCTATTGAGAAGAGGAGGGAATAAAGTGAAATCCTCACAACCAATTAAGCCCCTGGAATGCTTTTTTGTGGAAAGAAGTAGCTTAATAAATAAAAACTATTGGGCCTAATTAAGTGCCAGGCACTGAGCTTAGTGATGTGCGTGTGTGTGTGTGTGTGTGTGTGTATGTCTCCACACACATACACTGTTCTCATTTATTTCCCATAATAATCTCATGGGATAGGTACTATTAATTCCTATTTTACTGATGAAGAAAACCCAAAACTTAGCATGTCCTCACTTGTGATTGGAGAATAATACCTCACAGACTTACATTTTTTTTTTTTTTGGCAGTACGCGGGCCTCTCACTGTTGTGGCCTCTCCCGTTGCAGAGCACAGGCTCCGGACACACAGGCTCAGTGGCCATGGCTCACGGGCCCAGCTGCTCTCGGGCATGTGGGATCTTCCCGGACCGGGGCACGAACCCATGTCCCCTGCATCGGCAGGCGGACTCTCAACCACTGCGCCACCAGGGAAGCCCCTTACGTATTTTTAATGAGATGACAAACATAAAATATTTAGAACTATTCCTAGCAGGGCTAGCTTTGAATAAATGTTAGCTATGATTATTACTGTTACTGGACAAGTGTTGGAAGACAGGTATATAAACAGCTACACTACAAGGAATACTGGGATATAGCTGCAGTAGAAACACCCAAGGGCTGGAGGAGATGGAAAAACTGGAGACATAAATTTATCACCTTCACTGCAAATAGGTATTCAGAGATCTTCCTCTCTTTCATATTATGTCAGTCACTTCTATGATTTATATGATGCTAGCTCTCCTGGATCAAGAATATAATTCCAGTTATGGCACAATATCAATGAGAAGATATCTCCTTTATAACCCAGCTGGTTGCCATTACCCTAAACATACGCTGTGGAGAAAGAAGACCTACTTATTCCAGAGGAACGAGAAGCAGGGTTCACTTACATTGACATAATCCTTCAGGATGTAGCGTGCAGATCGAGGTTGGTCTGGCTGTCCATGTGCTGTCATGAATCCTCGCATACCTGTGAGGAGAAATGAATTTTGCAAAAACGTTAGAAAACATCACAACAAAAGACAACTGAGGTGATGGAAATCTAGCTTTTTCTGTTATTACACTGTGCATTCTTACTTAACCTTAAAAAAAAACAAATCAATTAATAATGTAGAAAATATTTTGGTTAGCATTACAAAAACATCTGATAATCCAGGAGAACAGACTATATTGTTACATCTGATCTTCTGACAACCACCTAGCAACATGCTGTGACACATTCAATCTCTCTCTACTCCAGTCATTTCTTCTATCTCTGATTTTAATTATTGATTCAAGGAGGCTACTTGTACAATGCTATGTTGTCAATATTATTAGCAAAACCCAAAGCAACAGAGCAAGTTTTCTTATTTAATGATATGTCTACACCTTTTTCAGTTTCCCAAACATACAACGAAGATCCCTTTAATACTAACTCAATTAGAAGGGAGTAGCAGAGCACAGTGGGAAAGAACACAAGCTTTGGCTGACAGGTTCAAAACTCAGTTCCCTCCCATACTAGCTGTATGTTGGCTCCTTCAGTTTAGAAGAAAGTATCAATACTTAGAACCGTACAAAAAAAAACATTTAGGAAAAGAAAAAAAAAATCTAAAGATTAAAAAAAAAAGGATTACAGTAAAATGGTTTTTCCCAAGTAAAACACCGAACCCAACAAAACTAAGAAGGAAAAACATTGTTGGGCTTCCCTGGTGGCACAGTGGTTAAGAATCCACCTGCCAATGCAGGGTACATGGGTTTGAGCCCTGGTCCCAGAAGATCCCACATGCCGTGGAGCAACTAAGACCGTGCGCCACAACTACTGAGCCTGCACTCTAGAGCCCACGAGCCACAACTACTGAGCCCGCGCGCTGCAGCTACTGAAGACCGTGCCCGTGTTCCACAAGAGAAGCCACCACAACAAGAAGCCCGCGCACTGCAATGAAGAGTAGCCCGCGCTCGCCTCAACCACAGAAAAGCCTGCGCGCAGCAGCAAAGACCCAATGCAGCCAAAGACACCCCCCCAAAAAACAAAAAAAAACAACATTGTTTATTCAAGTCGTTAACTTCTACAGGGCTAAAGAAACCATAAATAGACACTGGGAAAAACATTTGCAGCACAGGTAGCAAAGAACTCCTACAGATCATTATGACAAAAACAAATGATGCACAGAAAAAAGTGATTCTCAGAAGACAAAATGGCTAACAAATATATGGACAGATGTTGAATTTCACTAATATTTTAAGAATGTTCAGTCATCTGTTTTTACAAACTGGTTTTGTCCTCACTCTCTTTGATTTCATCAGAGAGAATCAGATGAAAAATCATAAAAGACTGACATTTCTTTCAGTTTTATCTGGAAATCAAACCAGATGCAAAGTTTAGTGCAAAGTCTACCTTTCCCCATCTTTCAGGTTAGCACACTGGAGAGGTCTAGATTAGGAAATCTGGGTTCTCACTGAGGCTATGCCCCTGACCAGACACCACCTTGGGCAAGTCATTTCATGCTCTGATTTCAGGTTACTTGTCTTAAGAAAAGGGGGATGAGAGGTGGGGGAATCTTTAAGGCCCCTTCTTGTCCTATGATTTTGTGACTATAGCAGTCTTGCAACAAGTGCTTAGTATTCATCCTCTTTAAAGTCGCTCAATTAAAGTAAATTCAAGGTCTGATTTTAACCATATAAGTGTGGTTTATATCAAATCACCTTTCTCTGCCAGTAAATACTCAAATAACCTGAACTCCTTCCCGGCTGGGGGCAATTCCTTACAAGGCAAGCCACACATGCATGGAAATTTTTTTAACACCGCTTTTTCTTTAGGTAGATACGCGTCTTTCCAGATTACCTTTAAAGCTTGTGTTTAAGGTAAATAAATCACAGTGAATTGGAGAAATGACAGACAAAGATAATTCCCATACAGAAAAGGAAAAAGCCAACATAGCCTTAGATCAGAAGCCCTGTGTCTACGCTTGGGTCCTAGGCCTCCCATAGGAAAGGGCCTGAGAGAGCCTGGGAAGATGTGTCTCCCAGGCACTTGATGTCTATGATGAAGACCTGGGGAAGAGGCAAAGGATACAGAGCAGCTCCTTCTCTAACTCTAAAAAGCACTTAACACTGAAGTAAAATACCACTCAGGTAGTGGCCGGCTCTCCCTCCTTTACTGCTGGACCAAGTCAGCTACCTGGAGGCCACCTGGTGGGCAAGACCAACAGGACAACAAAAATATCAAGCCTGAAAGGTGACATGACAAATGCTAAGGAAAACTTCTGAACTTGTACCTTTGCAGAGTATTCCTCTTAGTAGCTATACTATTATTTTTTGTTCATGTTTTAAAATAAATCACAACTCACATCCATAAGCCGTCAATAGTTCTTCTGACGTTGGAGGTCGCTGGGGATCTTCATCTTCTCTAGGTTTTATGATGTCAATGCCATACGTAGCTTCTAAAACATGTCTTGGAATATTCTGGCAAATGTAAGATTGTCAAGGAATCCATTTCTTTGAACTGACCCCTTCCTCCTCCCCACGGTGTCTTCCAAGAACATGGTATTTCAGCACCTCTGTGACAAAAAAACTTTTCACCTCTCCAAAGAAGTACGGTTATTCGTTAATTTAAAAGACTTTTCTCCCCTCTTTTATTTTGTATTATTATTATTATTATTTTGCGGTACACGGGCCTCTCACTGTTGTGGCCTCTCCCGTTGCAGAGCACAGGCTCCGGACGCGCAGGTTCAGCGGCCACGGCTCACGGGCCCAGCCGCTCCGCGGCATGTGGGATCTTCCCGGACCGGGGCACAAACCCGTGTCCCCTGCATCGGCAGGCGGACTCTCAACCACTGCGCCACCAGGAAAGCCCCTCTCCCCTCTTTTAAACAAAGCCTTATGCACAATGATCACTTCCAAATGTATCCTTTAAAAATATTATCTCTGAAAACAGACCTTAAAGATGACACATTTTTATGTAAATACACTATAGATTTGTGAGATGACCCTAATTCAGACATAAAGCACCGAGTCTTTGTTTCTAATCCTTACAACTATGTAAGGAGTGATTATTTTTTCCTCCCCTGTCTATTGCCCAGATTTTTCTTAAGCCCTAATATACGCATAACAACCAAAATTTTGGCACAGCATAGAGGATATTAGTGATATAGGTGGGAGGTGATCTCTCATCTGGTCAATCGGGAGGATTCCACTGCAAATCATCTCAGCTTTGGTAGAGACAAAGGACGGCATCACCAGGCCTGGGCAGTCACATAAGCAGAGGCCAGGTTCCACATAGAGAGTCTGAAAGACACGTAAGAGGTTTATGCTGGGCATACAGCACAGGAAGGGAAAGGAGAGCAGCAGCACACGAGTGGCAAAGAACTTCAGAAAACACCCAGAGGGAGGAACTGGCGGAGAAGGAAACACAGAGGCCGATGCTGTAGAAATACCTGAAAATGCTTGGTGTGACCGGGCGTGGCAGACACAGACACCTTCTTGTTGCCCATGATGGTGTTGATTGTTGAACTCTTACCAACGTTTGGGTAGCCCACCTAGAAGGGTGTCAGAAGGAACGTTTACAGTATAAGTTGGCAAGGATCACAGGATGCCGAAAGCCTACCCTATGTAAAAAGCCTATCTAAAGCTAAGAACATTGGACTGGAAGTCTGAAGACAACCCTGAAAGCTCCCATTCTAGTATCTCTTGTAAGTGACGTGACAGGTAGGGATGAACTGGGAGATTGTAGAAGATAATTAATATGAACAGTGGTGTGACCAATATAAGCCTTGAGAAAGTTCATTCTTTGAGTTGGGCTTTGCCTGTCACCCAGTCTGCTCCCAAGATGCCCGTGGGCAAGAAGAGGGCATCGATGTTCCCTATGACGCCGGGGCCTGATCTCTAGAGTTCCAGTGTAGCTACTAAAGGATGGGGAATACAGACCCTCACGGAACAACTTTATGATATATTTCATCTTACCAGTCCGACAGTAAGTTGTCCGTTCTTCACCTTCTTTCCAGAGTGTAGCTGTTTAAAGATCTCCAGTAATTCCTGCTTTGACACCAGGTGGCTAAAATTGTGTATCTGCCTCTGCTGGGGGGTCTTCCTTCCTTGCGCCTCAGAACGCACAGTACAGCGCTCCTTCCAATCCTGGCCGCAGGCCTGCTCGTCGGGGCCGCTGCCCTCTTCCGAACACGTCTGCCAGTCCTCCTCCTCCTGCCAGCAGTCCTCATACTCACTGTCATCTTCATCACTCCTGGCAACTTCATTAACTGAAAGATGTTCAGTCTCTTTGTGTAGAGTTTCAGCTTCGTCACAACTGGAGTTTTCAAACTCAGCTGTGATGGCTTCTGCACTGTCTCCATTTACTTCTTCCTGATGAAATAACAGAAACCACAAAAGTTCAGAAGTGTGTAACAACTGCACTCTTCACTCTGGTGAACAACATTCAGAGCTGGTTACCTAAGATGAACAGAGGACAAGGAAAGTTACGAAGGAGAAAGAGAAAGGTGAATAGAGGGAGAAGATAGCATGAGGATATAACCAAACTATCAGCAGTGGTGTCCTCTGGAGGGGTGGACCTTCACTTTACACAGTTTTGTATTATTTGAACTCTGTACAAATAACATGCATT
Source organism: Neophocaena asiaeorientalis asiaeorientalis (assembly GCF_003031525.2). Lineage (NCBI taxonomy): Eukaryota > Metazoa > Chordata > Mammalia > Artiodactyla > Phocoenidae > Neophocaena > Neophocaena asiaeorientalis. Next base: position 2,544,902 of record NW_020173920.1, read on the forward strand.
ACTTTTCTAGTAGATAACTCTTTTACCTATTAAAAGAAAGCAAGGGTTTAGAAAAACCTGTATCAAGCTGAACTCCTCGGCAGTACACTGTTTTTGCAATGGGCTGTAGAATAAAACAAAGCATTTCTCATGAACGATAAAACATTTAACATTCTCTTCGCTGCACAAAGCAAGAAGGGTATAATTTGTAATCTGAGCTTCACTGTATATTTGCATTTTCAAAGACAGTGGTTTGCATAGTTAAGGAGACTGCTATTCTTTTATAACTGCCTTTAATAAATCATAGCACCATGGAGCACAGGTCCCTGTGTGTGAAGTATGAGAGCAATAAAACTCAACTCTGCGCGTGGAAATTATTCACCAACCAACGATTTCCTTTGGAAAGAGAAAGGTAAAAATCATTTACGATTCATGGGTGTGTTAATCCTTCTGAATTCCTATGGATAGCAAAGCAGAAATATGACAAATTTATAGCATTACCAAGCAGTATCAACAAGGGAGAATTGATTCAGATTTAGAAGTGATGGAAACCTATCATTTCCAAATAGTCTAGCATTACAATGAGTAGCCACCACAGGAGAGGGCATGATGAACTCAGTTAAACAGGCATCCTACATTTTAGGAAAGAGATATTAAAAAAAATGTCAGGGAAAAAAGGTACGATTTCATTGTCATTCCTGGCAACTCAAAAAGAAATATGGAATTGGAAGCAATTTCTATGATAAATGAGCAATAAATGTAAAGAAGTCACTGTGTGCTCTTCTGCAGACACAAGAATGTAAACTGAGCATGAATGTGTATTAGGAAAACTAAGGCTAGAAGCAGTTTTGGTTCAGGAAAAATGATAAAGGCAACAAAAGGACTTTGCAGTGGTTACATCAAAAATAGAAAGAAAGAAGGGAAAAGTCAGTCTTTTGGGGGAACACAGTGCAATTTAAGAGATGGCCAAGAGAAAACCAAAGTACTCAATTCAAAAATATGTCCTATTTTTTTAAAATAAGAAAGGTTAAGCAACCATAGAGAAAGAACCAAACTTCAGATAGGTGAGAAAACAGTGAATATCTATTTTTAGTAAGTTCATGTTTGACACTCAAATGACAGATGTGATTAGATATATCACAATGGTAGCTGGCTACTTGACTTGGAAAATCATGAATAACAGATTTCAGAAGACCTGGAAGGAATAAATAGGGTTCAACTTTTAAAAAGGAAGAAAGAATGTCTTCCATAAATCATGCACTGTTAATCCAGAGTCTGACAGGGAAGCAATTCCTCAAGTTAGGAAATTCCTCCAAACAATTCCTCCCCTGACAGTAATGGGAGGCAACAACGGTTCCCTGAGAACAGATGGTGCAAACAAATCCCACTTCCCTTTGCAACTTGGATACTGAGCGCTTATTAAGTCCACAAAAGTTCACAGAGCTCTATCCTTGGCTCCGGTCTACTCAACAGCGTTATCGATGACCAGAGAGAATACACAGAAGGGCCAATACAAAAGCTGCAGATGACTCAAAGCTGGAAGAAGAGAAAAGCAAATGACACATGCAAAATGAATTCTACCTTGTTCCCAAATCACTAATATTTAAGAGGAACAGCATGATCCTAAGCTGAGCTAAAACCAAAACGAAGACCTTTTCCCACATGTAAAGACAGGATGAGATCTGCTTAGTAAGTTTTGTCTTTTAAATATGTGAGGGATGTGGCTGTTCACAGGTTCAATGAGCCAAGAGCATAAGCTCCTTTGAAAGGGCGTGAATTAAAAAAAACTCTGAATTACTGGGAGTACCCTGATCCCAAGAAATAAGAGTACATGTCCTGGGCAAACCACACCTGGAATACTGTACTCAACCAGCTGCCACCCACTTTAGGTGTCTGACACAGGCAGACAGGCGCTCAGGGTGAGGAGTGCTCTGGAGGTCATGTCAATATAAGGAGCAGGAAAGCAGACAACGTCTCTTCTGCAGAAGAGGGAACACGGGGAGAGAGGAAGAGGCCTCAGATCAAAGGTAGGGAAGCTGACTGAGCTTCACTGGACTAAACAACTTTCTAACCTTGGAGATAAAAAGGAATGAGACACCTGGTGTCTGCCATTTAAAGGAGTCACAGAGACAGCATGTGACTGCCAGCGAGGTGAAGGGAAGAACTCCTTCACAGAGTTAGAGCTCACTAGCTTGTGAGCTCACCAAGGGAGGGTGCTGTATTCATAGCACCCTAACCAGTTAGCAAATAGTTGATAAATAGAGGTGAGAGGAAAGGAGGTGGATAGGAAAAGATATGACTTTAAGTCTCTTCCAGCTCTAAGATTCTATTACTAATTTCTTTTCATAGCTGGTTACCATTAATTTTTACTAGAAAATAACTCCTAAACTGTTTCTGCAAAAAGTGGATTAAAAGATACAGAAAATAACATGGTATATCTTAATTTAGGACTATTTCATTTCTTTGTTTTCAAAACAAAGTCAAAAGAGAGTCTAATCAAGTCCAGAGAAGTTACTACATTCAGTTGTATCTGACTTTTTGTTCTGACTTCTCTTAAAAGCAATTACATACAAGGGCTGTATGAAACTTCCTATACAATTTTCTGCCTAAAATTTTTAAAAATTAAAAATTATAGCTACTATCAGTGTGTATCATAGACCCCTGGGATAGCAGACTATTTAAAAACCAGAGAAAGCAACCTCGTGGCTTACTTTTCTATAGATCACCCGACTATCTCAGCACTTAGGGAAAAAAGAAACAAATAAAACCCCACACATCAACAATAAACAAACAAACAAACAAAAAAAAACAGAGCACACTTAACAGAAGCCAAAATCCTCCTCCTTGAAACCCAACCTGAAAAAGTCCCCCAGGTTACCTTAGAGTCATCAATCAGTTGAATGGCTTCCGACAAAGCCGACCAGAAAATGACCTTCACATTTTCCTTTTCGAAGAACTCAGCCCAGGCACTCCGCTGCTCGGCAGTCATCAAGTCAGCCTTATTTATCAGAATAACATTCTCCTTGTTGTCATCAACTGTTTTCACATAACATTCCTATGCAAGATAAAGATATTTAGATATTTCTCCAAAAGGGGGGAAATTAGGCTAATTATACTGAAGATCCCCAGCTATGACTAAAAGTTTTTACTGCCCCCAGTTTTAAATCATTCCTAATTTAAAGATTTTTAATCGTGATACATTCTATGGATCCTTTCAGCAAGCTCTGAAAAGAAGTTAGGTCATCTATACTTAGAAAAAATACTCTTCACATAAGAAACTGGAAAGGGTAAAAAGAAAGGGTAAAAAGAAATGCTTTCCTGCCCAGTTTAAGTAAAACAGGTTCTTATTTCTTTAAATTATATAGTTCCTCTCTTTAATCATCTTGAATTCTTTCTTTTAAGCAAAGTTAAAGAACTGTATAACTAGATTTGTCGGCCAGCAGGGACTATCTTCAATCCAAGTGACGATAGCTAATAATAATCTTACCTATTAATATAAAAAAATATTTTTGAAGGCTAAAAGGAAAACAAGACCCAGTGATTAAATTAATTCCCAAGCACAGGTCTCCATTAGGAAATAGACCAGAAGTATGAAAGCTGAATTAATAAGAGTTTCCCCATTAAGACTGTTATTCACCAGTGGATTTTAAAATAATCAGTACTATTCCTACTCTGGTCCTCAAACAAATATAGGAATACTTCATGTGTGTTCAGTGTCTTATTAATTGAAAGCCTGTATCACATTATTTCTTGTGATCCTCACACCTTAATGATTACCCCCTGTGGTGTTTTACAAACTTAGTTCATTTGTAAAATACCACAGGAGGTAATAAGTACGGTGTGAGAAGAGAAAGCTTAGTGGGATGGGTAAGTGAAGGGACTAGGCATATGCTAAAGTAAGCAAAATGCTATTTCAACTAGAGTCTCTTAAAAAATGAGAAACACTGGCAAATGCCTATTAACAAAGTGGCTTCGAAACTAAAAGTAGGAAGTTCAAGTGTTTGTGCCTTCCTGCAGATGCAAACAACTGTTTGAAGAAAACACCTATCTAAACAGTCCCAAAATGCAAACTCCTGACCTTGGGAGGAGCAGGACGCCAGATTAAACAAAGCTAGAGGAGGGTGCAAAGGCCTGCCTAGGCTCACTGCTATCGGTGATGCTGTCCTCCCACTGCTGCCCAAGGACTTAAAGTTTGAATCATATCACATTTTACTTACCAAATCCTCACACCTAAATAGGAGTGGATTTCGAGCATCTACTATCTGGACCACGATATCACTGAAAAACAAATGTGAGACACACCAATCACTGTGAAGCGAAAGGAAATAGTAGCAAACACTTTCGACATATTAAGCACTGGTATATTTAACTTTTTAAGGTGCAATTATCCCCAGTTTATATACGAAGAGACTGAAGTTTAGAACAGCTAAGTGGCTTGTTCAAGGTCACCAGCTACTAAGTGAAGGAGCTGGAATGAGAACTCAAGCACTCTGGACCAGAGCTTGTAGTCTCTGATGATGTTTCATTGTTAAAACTTTTACTTGTATCTTCTAGTAAACTCTCCTGGAGAGATCAAAGAGTATTCCGAAGACTTCAATCCAAGGTGAGGTCTACTGTATACTCAGTGCCTAGTTTACACTTGTGTTAAGTAAGGCCTCAAAAACCCCTCAAAAATCACCTGCTCACAGCTGCCACCATCAAAGCGTATATCTTATTTAAAGACATGTGTACATGTAGCAAATCATCACCCACCAGTTCCAAGAATGTGTTTAAATGGCAAAAATACAAAACAGCAAAATATCAACTTAAGTTGCCATAATGAAGCAGGAATGATGAGTCCGACGCCTTCCATCACATGTAAGATGACGTAGCAATACGAAAACTTTCTGCAGCTGACAGCAAGGCCCTCGCATCCCTCACAATGTAGTGGGGAACGACAGCAGCTGAGCACTGTAGGAGTAAATACTGCACTTCTCCGGCAGAGTCCTCCCTCCCTTCAGACCCTGTGGCTAGGAAAGCTGCTGTAAGGGCCAGCTGTGACTGCCACTGGAGGGAAACAAGCTGTGGATGTGCTACCACCTTCCACCAGCCTCCCGCAAATCCGTATCTGGTCAGCTTTTCCTCAGGTAACTCCTATGCAACTGAAGGAAATGTATTACATCAAGGTTACCATTTAGGGCAGAGCTTTTGACAAAGTGCATTTTCCTTCAGAAGAGTTAAATTTCCAGCATGATCTTGTGAGTCAAAGAAACTCACAGAGCTGATAATTTATGACAAATTGCTTCTAAGTTCTCTAGTTAAGTGGGTCCTAGTATTTCCTTCTTTAAGGTAATATCTACCACTTTCCAACTGTGAGGATTTAACAGTAAATGCAAAAATGACTGCAAAACATGGACAAAGCCTAATGAACTAAAATTACAAGATCCACACACATTATGTCTACCTACCAAACAGGTAGAAAGAATAACCAGCTTAGACACACCAGGAAGAAAAGAAGAAAAGTTTAAGGCAGCTTGCTTCGTGTGCTGAATTAGGATGCCTAGAAAAGTGCCAGCTATGTACTGGGAAGGCTGATGCAACACAGTGGAAGCGCCTCGTCTTCCTGGGATATGGCGTTCTGCCCTCCGTGCCTCGGCAGTGTCCGCCATTTCAATGACATAGTATACATCAAATCTTTGCTCATAGCTACTCTTGAAATTAAAGAGGCAGATGGCGTAGCTAGCCTGTTACCAAACAGGAGACATCTGCTGTACAGAACATGTCAATAAATATTTCCTATTAAAAGACACAGCAGTAGTCACTTTATTGATGTTTCTATGTGACTCAGATCCACTTCTGTGCGACATAAACTATATTCCCTGAGTCAGGAACATGTTCTCTCTTGTAAAAACACAGAGAAATATCACAAAAAAGTAAAAGAGCAAGTAATGCTGTAATGCAATAGAAGCTAGAAGTTTCAATAGTACAGGCTCACTCTGGGGAAACAAATTGCTTATTTAGGGGCATGAAAAGCAAGGGAAGGGCCTTGCTGTTGCTGAACCTGGAGGAACACATATGGCTACCTCTGTTCCCTCTCAAAGCCTGCAAAACATGAAAGCAAAGACTGGGACTCATCAGGACAAAGAGAAAGAAAGAACAGCAACTAAGAAATGTCAGCCCAATGAGAAATGAGCCTGTTCATGCCCCAGAGCCCCGAGAAAGCTCAGGATTAGAAGCATCACGTCTAGCTTTCATGGTAAGAGTGAGGTATAGGACTGAAATCATTCTCAGCAGGGAGCAATTAGGTCCACGGCCCTGTTCCATTCAGCCAGGCAGCCACACGTCACCCCACAGCCCCTGTGGAGAAAATGAACCCTGGAGAAAATGAACTTGAGAGGCTCCTGAACTGGGACCTCAAGCACAGGAGAAGGTGGGAAAGAGGTGCTATACTGAAGAGAGGAGGATTAAACATAAGTCTATACCCCAAATGATGGAAATGCCCAGCTCCCTTGTATTACACCACCACCTTTAGCCCCGCTCCTGGCAGGAGATAGTCCTCCTCTTTAAGAAACTGACCGATCCTAGGGAAAACACCCATAGATACTGTAAAATAAAATTGACCCCTGCTCAGTTACTGTACAGTCAAGTTCACCAGTGGGCAAACTCCACCCAAACAAAAGTCCTGTCAATCAGCTTTGTAATGCTTTGATCTTAAATATGAACAGACAACAAACATCATTTGACATTGGAGGAAGGCCTCTTACATAAAAGTCAGAAACCAGAATAAGTAGGAAAAAAAAGAAGAATGCAGAGGGAAGACAGACAATAAAGGAAGTAGGAGAAAATCTAGAATTAAATAGTAAACTATAAGCGTGCAAATGGGGGCATTCCCTCAAGGGTGAGGTTTCAATATTTCACATTGTTACCACTTATCTTTGGAAATTCGAAAACAGACATTTTCAGCAGTATACATCCCAAATGCTAATGAGGCCCTGATGGAGAAATTAGCTCACTCTGTTCCCTGGGAGAACCATACTGGGTCTTCCCAAGCCCCATTCAAGCCTGCATGGAGCCCGCGATCAGGAGCTAGCTTCCCCTTTCTTCAGGCTTAGCGATTTGCCTAGCTACTCTGGCCTCCTCACATCCCAGGCCAACAGCCCTCTCTGCCCCTGAGGAAGCAAGAAGCGGGGGTGGGGGGGGAGTATATAAGTGACTTAAAAAAAGAGAGAGAGAGATAATTCACATATCATAAGTTCCATCTCTTAAAAAATGTACAGTTCAGTGGTTTTTCGTATATTCACAAAGTGGTGCAACCATCACCACTATCTAATTCCAGATCATTTTCATCACTCTAAAAAGAAATGTAAATAACTTCTACAAATTTAATCCAAGCCCTTTTTCTTAGTAACAGTGCTAAATGCGCTAATATTCTTTCCTGAGAATCCCAGTTAAAGCACCCTGTTTCCTAATGTTCTTATTGGGTATATTCTATGGACTAAACAAACAAACAAACCCACATCCTAAGGGCTCCTTGTTAAAAGCATCATTTCAAATATAAGGTTCATTTATGATCTCCAAAATTTACAAGCTGCTCATGCAGCTCAGTATCAAAAAAACAAACAACCCAGTCCAAACATGGGCAGAAGACCTAAATGGACATTTCTCCAAAGAAGATATACAGATTGCCAACAAACACATGAAAGGATGCTCAACATCATTAATCATTAGAGAAATGCAAATCAAAACTACAATGAGATATCATCTCATACCAGTCAGAATGGCCATCATCAAAACATCTACAAACAATAAATGCTGGAGAGGGTGTGGAGAAAAGGGAACCCTCTTGCACTGTTGGTGAGAATGTAAATTGATACAGATACTATGGAGAACAGCATGGAGGTTCCTTAAAAAACTAAAAATAGAACTACCATATGACCCGGCAATCCCACTACTGGGCATATACCCTGAGAAAACCATAATTCAAAAAGAGTCATGTACCACAATGTTCATTGCGGCTCTATTTACAATAGCCAGGACATGGAAGCCACCTAAGTGTCCATCAACAGACGAATGGATAAAGAAGATGTGGCACATATATACAATGGAATATTACTCAGCCATAAAAAGAAACGAAATTGAGTTATTTGTAGTGAGGTGGATGGACCTAGAGTCTGTCATACAGAGTGAATTCAGAAAGAGAAAAACAAATACTGTATGCTAATACATATACATGGAATCTAAAGAAAAAAAAAAAAAGGCAATGAAAAACCTAGGGGCAGGATGGGAATAAAGACGCAGACCTACTAGAGAATGGACTTGAGGACACAGGGAGGGGGAAGGGTAAGCTGGGACAAAGTGAGAGAGTGGCATGGACATATATACACTACCAAATGTAAAATAGCTAGCTAGTGGGAAGCAGCCACATAGCACAGGGAGATCAGCATGGTGCCTTGTGACCACCTAGAGGGGTGGGATAGGGAGGGTGGGAGGGAGAAGCAAGAGGGAGGAGATATGGGGATATGTGTATATGTATAACTGATTCACTTTGTTATAAGGCAGAAACTAACACACCATTGTAAAGCAATTATACTCCGATAAAGATGTTTTAAAAAAAAGGTTTATTTATGGAATCCTTATAAATAATTCATACACTCTTTGACAAAAATAAAAACCTTTTAGCTATCAGGATATGGAAAAGACTTAAAACATCTCCCAGTCTCAACTTATCAAAGGCATTCTCTTCTTTTCAAAGCCCAATTAAAACAAATCACTCCTTAATTTCCCCCAATACTACTAACTGCTCCTTCCTCTGCTCTGACTCAGCCCACTACCCTCTCTCTAATACAATAGGAATCACACTCCAGTTTGTATTTTACTAATACCTTAGTGCAACGATCGCGTTTCATCCATCTGTGTGCCCCCGGTGCTTGGCCCTTTGCTTGGCCTCCCCCATAACATATTTGCTCTTTGCAAGCAGACACCTCCCAGCCGTATTTTCCGTATTACCGGTAGGAACTCATATACATTTGCTGAAACAACTACAGGTGCTTCAGAACTCATCTTACAGAAAATAGTCACCACTCTTGCAAGTTTATCAATGTGTTTATCTAATAACAAAAAACCCTTATATTTAAAAAGAAATATAGTATCCTACTTTCAGGTTTTATAATAATTCTCAGTAGCACTGTGCCTGATTTGATCCTGTCCCCTCAGCCCCTCCCTGGGCTCACAAACATATATAACTTCCCAGTCTAAGATACCGCCACCACCACATACTCCTTACACAAAGAGAAAACGGTAACCTACCTTCTTTCAATCACCCTCCAGAGCTGGCGCCAAAAATCCAAATTTCTTTCAAATGGAGTCAATATCAGGTTTTGTTCCTCTTCCAGCCTGATTTTAGAATGAGAAGTTTATACCTCTGCCCGATTATAATAGTAGGGTTCAAGTAGTATAAACACCCAAATTCACTGCATTAAAAAAAAATAAGTACACAACTATTAACTGTCAAATGATTTTTATATACTTTCTGCTGAGTCAATATGCAAATCAAATGCAAATTTTATACTTAAGCTTTTTAAGGCCTGAAAGTTTATTTAACACACAAAGTGACATTTCTCCCGGACATCTCTTCTTGGAAGAATGCTCCAGAGAGCAGTGATCAACTCCGGGGTTACTAATGGCTAGAGAAGGGTATGAAAAGGAGAAAAGGCCAGGAATGGAGCAATCAACTCACCATCTTTGTGCAAGGACACACGTGCACAAAGCAATGCGGTTTGCACACACACCAATTTCCACTTATAAGATGAAATCTACCATTTCCCTTTTAAAAGAACAAAGCCTTCAAAATGCAAATAGCAATGCAAGCACACTAAAATGCCTAACTCAGAATTTCAAGGCAAATCTTCCTGTAGACTAACACTCACCGGACAAGTTGACGTCTCCATTCTAGAAAGTTATCTTTCTCTGCCTGTTTGAGTTCTTCTGCACTAGTTTTTTGGTCCCACTTTGGTCTGCAACAATCATGAAGGAAAAAAAAATTCCACACGAGTTACCAAAATAATATAGGAGATTGGGATTTAATAATAGCAGCTGAGAAAAGAAAGCAGAAAAACGTGAACACCAAATAAAAAATTTTATATTTAGTTGCCTTGTTACGCCTTTTAATGTCCTATATTTTTATTCAACTCACCTCCTTGGGATACACAAGAACTGTTTGTTTTCTTCATGGAGTTTCTTAATTCTCTGGTTCTCCTCAAAAGACAGTAGTCCAGTTCTAGCCTCAGGAGGCACAAATTTTATATTAAGCTTCTCTGTTTGTAGGAAAACAAAAGTACTGTTATTTAAGAGGAAGTATAGAGAGTGAATGTTGGTCATTACTTAGAAAACTAAAAATAGGAGCACTTAAAACAGAATTTAAGCTTTCCCGATTTAGATAGATTCCCCTAGCCTTGAATTAATTATAATTTCTAAAGAAAGTTTTCTAGCCACCCCACAAAAAAGAATACAAGAACAGATCTTTACTAAAACTTTCAAAAGGTCAACCACTTTTTCAAGTACTGATTTTATAAAACTCCACATGCTAAATGCATTTCATGGAAACAGAAGCAATAAGAGTGGGAAGGGATTGTAAACATTCATTACAACCAATCTCCTCATTTTACATGTGGAGAATAATTGTAAGCCAATGGGAGTGAGGGGGGAAGCAAAGATTCAGCAAGGAGACTCACTCCAGTTAGAACTGGTAAATTACTACACAGCTATAATTTATATGAAATGTTTATGAACATCCACAATTAAGCTATATAAGAATTCAAAGGAATAAAAAAACGCCCAGTCTATGTATGAACCAGAGACCTCTGCTCTAGGGCTCTATCCCCCTCAAGTTGCTCCAGGCCCCTCCACTGTACCACACATGGCCACCTAGTCTCCTGGGCAGGTGACTCCACCGAGATAAGCACCTGAGAAGCCAGCTAAGCTTCTTACCAAAATGCCAAGGGGAGGTCCTATCCAAGGATAACAGGACATCTTCAGCAATGTGCCTCTTAACCTTTAGGCAAAGGCCGCAATCTGCTACCCCCGTTGGACCACCAATACTGCATGGTCCAGTCACCTAGAGCAGCAGTCCCCAGCCTTTCTGGCACCAGGGACCAGTTTCACGGAAGACAATTTTTCCACGGACTGGCGGGGGGTGGGGGTGGGTGGGATGCTTCAGGTGGTAATGCGAGCCATGGGGAGCGGCAGATGAAGCTTAGCTCGCTGGCCCACCGTTCACCTCCTGCTGTGCGGCCCGGTTCCTAACAGGCCGTGGACTGGTATCTAGGTTGGGGACCCCTGACCTAGAGTACAGCCAATTCAGTCACCATTCTCATTCATGTCATCCTCAACCAACAGTCAGAATACACATCCCTTTAGCCCCATACTGGATAATTCTTTCACATTAATTCCTCCTTCCAATGGTGATCTCCCACCCAGTGTTCCCACTTTGTTTGGGCCAACCTGTGTAAACGTCTCCCGCCCCTTGATTCTTTCCTCTTCTCCCAGTGTACCACCCAGCCTGTAGCTTCACTTCTTCCCTATTTGGCTAAAACCATATGGTCCATCCACTCCCCCACTCTCCGACCACACATCAAATTCCTTAGCCCACTGCACCGAGCCAACTGTCCATTCTCGTTCTCATTTCAGTAACGATGCTGAGCTCTGCTGCAGGTGATCACACAATAACGCAGCCACCCATCTCTGGACTGCTTTTACTACCAACACTTCTGACACCGAAGGCGTGGGTTTTCCCACACCAACAGCCGGTTCTCCAACTCTCCAGACACCAACTGGGTGTCCTACAATTCAATTCTATTCTGACACTAATTATCAAGTGACTTCCCCACTTCAGATGCCAAATCTCTGAATGTATTTTTATGGAGGCCCCACAGATTAAATCATTGGCCACTGGTGATTAACTCAATCTCCAGGACAACTCCGCTCCCCGGTGGTTGAGGGAGGAGTTTCTGAAAGTCCCAACCCTCAAATCCCAGGGTTGGTTTCTGTGGCAATCAGCCCCCAGAAAGAAGTTACCTAGGGGCCCACCGGTCACCTCATTAGCATAAACTCTAGTAAGGTTGCAAGGGGCTTATTATGAACAACAAAAGACACTCCTCTCACCCCTACCACTCAAGAAATTACAAGGGTTTTAGAAGCTCTTGTATCAAGGAACCAGAGATGAAGACCAAATATAAATGTATTTCTTATTATATCACAATATCACATCTTCCTCTTACTTGCTGAACATAAGAAGTGAGTACGGCCTGTGCCATCTTTTAAAGGTAAAGAGTTCCCAGTGAACACCTAGCATTTCTCATTGTTTTGCTCTCCTTTGCAAGGTCAGGGATCCATGTGAGAACCGGCTTAAAAACCATGGACCTAATTTGATTCAAAACGCACTATGTACACACACACACACACACGTCCAATTTTGCCTGCAATCTGAGGGGCTCACAGCTGAAACTTGTAGCCTCCAGGTTTAATCCCTGTCCCTGTGTATCCAGGAGACAAGTGCTGTCTGAAGGTCATAGAGAGTTGAGACAAAATTCTATCACTTCTACATTATTAAGGAAAAGGGAAAAAGGCATGAAATTAATTTCAATGAGGAATTCTTACCGATTTTTGAAAGGCTTATGGAAACTTCATTATGTAGGTATGACTGCTCAAGTCATTGGTCATTAGTGATTAATCTCCAGCTCCTCTCCTCTCCCCAGTGGGGCTAAAAATTCCAACCTTCTAATTATCCTTACAATGCTCACAAGACCAACCCCCATCCTGAAGCTATTTAGGGGTCCTCATTAAAATGCAAAAAGACACTCCTCACTCTTCACTTACTCCACCCCCTCCACAAAGTCTGCTTTATTCTAGCTCACTAAAAATCTTGTTCCTATTCTTTTCTCCATTCTTCTACTCCTACTATTTCAGTTCTAGCCTGATTCTTTTGCTGTACTAAAGCAATAGTTTCCTGACTACTCTTTCTTCCTCAAAATCCATCAGTGATCTTTCAAAAAATGTTTCCTACTTGCTTACATCCCTCTAAAGACTCCTTTCAAGCCCTTATTCTCTCCTGGCCCTGGCCCTCCTCCCTAGTGTTTGTGCATCACATCCTGCCCCCATGTACTTTAAGCACCAACAGGGCGAAGCTCCTAACCGTTTTCTTTTTTTTTGCACATTATTTTATTTTTGTTTTATTTTTTGGGGGGGGATTTTGTTTTTAATCAAACTGAAAGTCACAAAAGTTATAATCATCCTCATCGGTTCACTCAGTCCGTTTTCTGAACAAAGTAGACTGCTGCTCAGATCTTAGCTTGAAGTGCTCTGCCTGCCTGTGCATAATGTCCTGGGTCATCTCACCTGTCCTGCTAACATCTACTCATCTTTTAAGACTCAGCCCCAGGGTAAAGCTTGCCCTGACTGGCCCTAGTTTTCCTTCAGATAGAAATGAACACCAACTCCATCTTTTATGACCCTATTCTCTGCTACAGAATTCTTTTATAGCACCTTAGACAAAATTCTGCAGAGACAAAATTTGTCTTAGTCAACACCATACTTTCAGGAGCCAGTACAATACCTGAGAGTAGCTGGGGCTCAATAAAAGCATTTTGAACAAATGAATGAATTTGCTAAACAACATAATAACACTTATAATAAGAGAAGAGCAATAGAAATGGTAGTTTATCATGCTGTCTCTGTGCCAGGTAGTTTTCTAAGTGCTTAGAAAAAACAAAAAACAAAAAAAGGGAAAGCAGTGACTAAAACAAATTACATGCATGGAAAAATTCACTATAATGTGTTAACAAGTGCTTTAAAATACAATTCAAATTGCCTACGTTACAGCAGCAGGCCCAGGATTTTGCTTCTAACCACGGTATCAGAAAATATTTTCTGGAAAATGCTGGTATTGTCCACTGTAATGTTGACTGGTCTCTTTCCTTGTGAGAGACTGAGGTTCTTGAATTTGATATGAGTATGGATAACCTGAAGTGTTTTTTAGAGCTGAATTTGAAAACTGTGGCACATTCTGTACCTCCCAGTTGAGTTCATCTCGACCTTCCCACACTGCTTCTGGGATATCTGCCTTTGGATTAAAGACAGCTCCTTTATGAGTTTGGTAGGATTGGCAAAACATTTCCGAGCAGACTTATTTGTATATAGTCAGCAAAGACACAAATGTGCTGTAGGCACTCAGCAACAACTTACCAGCTACAAACTCTGTTCCTGCAAGTTCTGCAGTGGCAAGGAAGTCATCCAGGGAGCTCTGTTCAGTCACAGACTGAAGATTAAGACGACCCCAATCATAGCCATCATTGAGTTCACTTGTGTGCAACTATGAATAAAACACAAGGTGGTAATACAGCTGCTCTCTTCTGTTCTTAACATCCAAACTAACTCCCAAGTAACAATTCTATGGTCTTAAGAGTGGTATCAGCCCCTTTAGAGTCAATATTAATAACAGTTAACATTTAAATGAGCACTTTCTTACCTCACTTTCTCATCCATCTTACAGATGGATAGTTACTCTCCATTTATTTTCTCATTTTATTTTCAAAATCTTTTAAGATAAATTTTATTGTATCTCTATTTTACTGATGAGGAAACAGGATTAAATTAGATAAAACAGCTTGCCTACAGTGGCAAGCTAATACGTGGTAGAGGTAAGAACCTGAACCCATATACCATATACTCTGGTCCTGGCAGCCACTGTTAGTCAAATTTTTTTGACGGAGACCCACAGTAAGAAATACATTTCACATAGTGACCCAAATGCTGTGAGAAACTTAGTGATACAACTGTGTACCATTCAGTATAGTAAAATGGAAACAAAAGAATCCTGAAACAAAGTTACTTTATTACATGCCACACAGACTGGTATTTTCTTGAATTCTATTCTGTAGGTTGAAAAACCTGGCTAGTCGAGAGTTACTGAACTGATTTCCAGACACAACCCATAGTTTGAAAAGATAAACACCATCCTAAGCTCTACACTCTGTACAGGTGCAAGTAAATGAAAAAATTAAAGGTTAAAAGGCTAGGTGGTTTGCCCAAGGCCACAGAATCAGCAAAAATCAGCATAAGGATTAGAATCCAGTTCTTTAGAGCTCATAATCGAATCTTCCCACTACTTCCTAATGGGTACATTAAAAACAGGTTGCTTCAAAATCAATTAAAATTACTGGTAATCTAATGTCCAGAGTAACTCTGACCTGATGAATATTGATGAGCTCTGTATGCTGTTTACTCTGCAGATTACACAGATGGAAGTTAGATGGTGTGAAGTGCACATGGATAATCAGAGACACCTTTGACTTTGCACAGATTCTTCCAGAGAACTTCGTGAGTTCTCAAATACATGAGGGAATGAATGTCAAAATGACAAACACAAGTCAAACTACTTAATCCGCTTTTCAAGGATCCTAAAAATTATGATCGTTCCCAGGCCCAGGGAACTATTAGGCCCGCCAAACTTTGGAGATAAGTTGTTCATCTTTGAGTGAAACCACTAGGGAATAAAAAGGGTGAAGCAGGAATCTGAGTTATTTTGTACTTCTAGAACCAACCAGCGGCTCTTGGAGGGTCAATTCTTTGAACAAATGAATACGAAAAGTCGTTTTTATGTCTTTCCTGTACAGAAACTTCCAAACGCTTCCATGGCTTACAGGGCAAAGACCAAACTTTTATCCTGGCACTCAAGATCTCACTGCAACTTCATCACCACATTAGCCTCCACCTCTGGGCCCTGTGCCTTGCTAGAAGGAGGGCCTGTTTATCTGCCTGGTAGGCTCTACTGCATTGTGGTATCCGCGGGGAGTTGGGGGGCCCCAAACCGATCCCCGCGGTTAACGGGGGACGACTGTACTCATCCTTAGAAACCCTATTTTGGCATCATTTCCTCTGGAAAATTTCCCTGTGACCTCTTACCCCAAGCTTCGCAGCTTTCAGAATCTCATAACTAGACAGACTGGGAAAGATGACAAGGTCTTACCCAGGAGTCGGTGTGACGATGGCTACGGCTCCGCTGAACTTGCTGGCGGATAAGAGCCCGACCGAGGGTCCCAGCCTCCGGCGCTCTCCTCCGACCCATATCTGCCCCGTCTGCACACGAATCTTGCTTGCCGTACCCGCTCCTGTTTTTTGGATAGTTAGCCGATAGATCTCCGGAAGTGACGTATGAGCTAGCCCAAGTAGTTAAGGCCCGAGGTTGAAGGGAAACACAATAATTGTTTCAAATCACCACTTATATATCTCATATTTGCCACTATGATGGGAAATAAATGTAAAGTGGTCTGAGGACTTAAGTTTCAATATATTTCCTATGAATATCTCAAATTTTGATAAGTTGATTAAATTAAAAGAATGGTACCTTCCAAACTTGTGCGTCGGTCTTTAGCGTCCGGTGTAGAACTAGGAGACGTGGAAAACGTGGCCGTTCATATTGATACTAGCCCCGCCTCCCGGCTACTTTCGTCAGAAGGAGGCGGAGACCCGGGTGAAGGGTGTTCCTGCAGCGCTAGGTGGCGTTGCTTCCTGGCGCTAGTTTTCGGCCGGTGTTCTAAGGTGTGGCCTCGCTGCTGTCACGCCCGGCAACTAAACAGCTTTTTGTATACTTGTTCATCCGGAGCTGTGAATTGGTGAGAAGAGTCCCAGCCTTGATGGTAGTTGGGAATGGAAAGAGCTTGGCAAGGTTGCAAGGAAAGCCAAATGGATCTGACTTAAATGCTTTTGTTTTCAAATAATTTTTAAAAAAACGTTTAAAAGTTCCACCTAGAATTGTATTTAAATTTTCCTATAAATTAAAATGAAGTGAAAAACAGTGACCCCGCTCCACTCTTTTCGGCCTGGATTTTGTTTCTCACTTTATCGTTAGAAAAGTCGGGTCAGAATTGTGTGGGTGTTGGGCGTTTAAGCTCCATTCTCCTTAATCAGGAGAAACACCCCAATGTTGTGATGCTCCGGAGAGGAAGCAGCTTGTCCAAGTCAGAGATGAACTATATTCGGAGTCAGGCATCAAACCCAGGTCTCCTCACTATTTTATTCGTTCCTGGGGCAAGGGGAGAATGACGGTTGTTAGTGTATATTTCAGAATCCAGTTCTCAAACTTTGATGTGCATGTGAACCCCCTGGGAATCTTGTTAACGTGCAGATTCTGATTGATAAGGTCTGGGGGGGCCGGCACTCTGTACTTCCAGGAGATGCTGCTGATGCTGGTCTGGGCCACAGGCCACTCTGAGTAGCAAGAGAAGTCCACTCCCTCCTAGTGAAGATACTGAAGTGGACTGGCTAAAAGTCAGTCACAGCAAGTTTGGGTCAGGAAAAGCTGGGACCTTGACCGTTCTGTGCTACACCTCACTGCTGACTCTTACTGAATTGGAGTGAACTTTGGGAAATACCCAAAGGGCTGCTGACAAGCCATGTAGTAGCTGGCAAGGCTTTGGGAAGGCAGTGCTCACAGATCAGTAAAGGAATACATTAGAACATGGTTTCTCCCATTTCTCAACTTAGAAACAGTGTATCTTTAAAAAACCTGAACATCATTTCCAGAAGTAAGATATGGAGAAGACCCATGGAAGAGAATTAGCAGTTTCTGGCATTCTCTTGGAGCTGAGTGGTTAAAGATAAAACTAACTCATACAGTAAGAGTCAATGAACTTTATGTTCTAGTGACAATAATAACAATATATGACATATATACATACCAAACGTAAAATAGATAGCTAGTGGGAAGCAGCCACATAGCGCAGGGAGATCAGCTCAGTGCTTTGTGACCACCTAGAGGGGTGGGATAGGGAGGGTGGGAGGGAGGGAGATGCAAGAGGGAAGAGATATAGGGACATATGTATATGTATAACTGATTCGCTTTGTTATAAAGCAGAAACTGACACACCATTGTAAAGCAATTATACTCTAATAAAGATGTTAAAATAATAATAGATGATATAAAGAAACCTGCCACCTCATTCCTAGAGCTCAATCAGAAACTCGGGACTTCACCCTCATTTCCTCTTCCAGATTTTGTCACCTTCAGAGATTTAAGGAAAGCAAACACTTTTGGTTTCTATTGTCATTCCTCTTATGGGCTCCAAAAAATCTTGACCAAATAAAGTGATAATTTAATCAAGATGGGTGGGGCGTCAAAGACACTGACATTATAAAATTAAAATAGCAGCAACTATTCCTGGCTGACCAATAAGTAAGTCAAAAATAAAAATAATTCTATCGCCCCAAGATGCTCCTCAAATCTACCATTGAAAAAGAACTAACCGAGCCTCAGTTTTCTTATGTGGTTCATGGGGATAATAATAATTCCTGTCAGGCAGAGGTAGCAAATGAGATAATACTGCAAGTTCGTTGCCTGGTATTTTGTGGGGTACCCATTTTCACAACTGAACAACTTTTTCCCCAGAAGTGGACAATGCAGGTGAGAATCCAGATGTATAATTGGTCCATGTTGAGGGATTATGACGCTAGTTCAGTGAGAAGGGCAAGGAGGGAGGGGACCTGAGGATGCTGATGAGACATGATTATGGGATCCAGATTCAGAGAAACCAAGTGAGATGAGGAGGGAGTGATGATGGTGGTGGTGAAGGGTGGGGAAGGTGTTGGCTGCTGCTCCCGAGTGAGGGGGTTGCAAAGATGAATCAGCCCGGTCCCTGCCCTCTAACTACAGAAGCCATTCCACCCACACACTTAAGGGAACAACACAACCCAGCCAAACTGCCCTCATCCCTTTGTCACGACAGTGGAACTGTTTCTGTCTGGAAGACTGGTCAGATCCTCCTGAATGCCCATAAAGCTTAGACTTTCTGTTGAAGCCAAGACTTTCTGAATAGCTGACCCTTGGAGAAAGTTGCATTGATTTTGAGATTGGAAGCCTCGTATCCAGTTTCCAAATAGCAATACGGAGTGTTCCTCATTCATGATGTTGCATACTACTCGATTTACTGTGATTCAACAAATGTAGTTCCAAGCGCCGCAAACCCACACCCAGGAACAAACCTTGGTGTAGCTTTCTGCTCTCCAACTCTGCACTGTTCTGCCTCTGGGCTCCACCTCTCTCTGGGAATGGAGAGGGGTGAGTAGGTGGGTTTCTGTTTTGGTTTTCTTTTCACCCCTTGGCCAACAATGTGTCACTGGTAGAAAAATTGTTCCCAGGCAAGCTTGCAAGCCTGCCCCTCCCTCTCTCCCATTCTCTACACCAACTACTTCCACAAGGACATTAAAGCAGTTTGCATAAGGCTGAGAGTTGTGAAAATAGAAGTCTGGCAGTCTCTGCAGAGTCACTGAATCAGTAGGGAAACTCCTTTCGGTTATCTGCGATTCTCAATTTATCCCTGTTGAAAATGAGTGGATTCTTACACATAATCAAGTTTCAGTAGTTCAGCAACCCTTTGTGGTTATTATAAATGATTAATTTGAGTCACTTCAAACATCGATTTCCTGCTTGTGCAAGTCATTGTGTGTGCAACGAAACGTGTAAATGACCTCTCGTTTTGGTGTGTAGGCTACAAGATCCTACGTGTACTGTATTTGAACCTGTGGACTTTTTCCCCAACTCTTGTAGTTACATGTGGAATTTCTGGGGTCTTTTATTCACAGATGACTTTGTCATTCTTTTTTCCCTCACAACAGACAAGTGAGAAAGGGCACTGTTGTTTTTCTGAACTTTTAGTTGTAGAAATTGAGACCCAGTAAAGTTCAGTGAAGTAATACGAAGTAAAGAAGGCTCCAAGTAGAATGAATAATCACCAACTCTAGGGCTTCCCTGGTGGTGCAGTGGTTGAGAGCCCGCCTGCAGGGTACACAGGTGCGTGCCCCGGTCAGGGAAGATCCCGCATGCCGTGGAGCGGCTGGGCCCGTGAGCCATGGCCGCTGAGCCTGTGTGTCCGGAGCCTGTGCTCCGCAACGGAAGAGGCCACAACAGTGAGAGGCCCGCGTACCATCAAAAGAAAAAAGAAAAAAAAAAAGAAAAAGAATCACCAACTCTAAAATCTGCAGATGGAAAGTGCCAGGTTTCTCTTGTTCATTCATTCATTCATTCATCTCTAGGCTCTGGGGATTCAGCATTGGACAAACTCCTTGCCCCTATGAGCTTGTATTTTAGTGGTGATCAGCCTGACAGAGGGACTCATCCAAGGTTAAATAGCTCAAGTCGCTGGTGGAGCCACAAACTATACCACCAGGTAGACCCTAATCCACTGGGACAACGGGAGAGGCCACAACAGTGAGAGGCCCGCATACCACCAAAAGAAAAAAGAAAAAAAAAAAAGAAAAAGAATCACCAACTCTAAAATCTGCAGATGGAAAGTGCCAGGTTTCTCTTGTTCATTCATTCATTCATTCATCTCTAGGCTCTGGGGGAGAAGCATTGGACAAACTCCTTGCCCCTATGAGCTTGTATTTTAGTGGTGATCAGCCTGACAGAGGGACTCATCCAAGGTTAAATAGCTCAAGTCGCTGGTGGAGCCACAAACTATACCACCAGGTAGACCCTAATCCACTGGGAAAGTCTTCTGACTACTGGGATTTTACTTTTTGTGTCTAACTGTGGGGCCTCCCCTAAGTCACTTTAATAGATTAATAGATACATTGATAATGTTAGCAGGTACACTTGCATGGTGAGGGAATGAGGAAAAGGTGGAGGAAGTATGGCTAGTCTCAGGAGAAGGTATAATGGGCCATTTCTCTTTATGTGAAGGACTACCCTAGGACAGGAGAGAAGAGTGTTCTGAGTAGACATGAGGCAAGCAGAACTAGAACAAATAGGGTGAAGCTGCAGAGTTGCCACTGCCATCTGTTTCCACCTACTTACAATTGGAATGGTTCAAAGATGGAATGGATAGCTTCGAGAGGTACTGAGCTCTCTGCCACTGGAGGTGTTTAAGCAAAGGCTAAATAACCAGGCATCAGGATGTTCTCAAGTAGGTTCATACTTCAAAGTGGGTGTTGGAATACATAATCACTAAGGTGCTTAACAGACTCCTTACCTCAATGGGTTCCCTTCTGCTTCACGCTACCCTTTGTTTCACCCCAGTCTCTGAAATAACAGGGGCACAACGACGGTCTCAGAAAAGGTGCCCAGGCTGTCAATAGCAGGGTGGTTCCTTCACCATATAACCCAGGGAAAAGACAACATTGCACCCTCTTTGTCATGTGAGGGTTGAGGGCACCATGAACCAACCATCTAGCAAA
The DNA here is from genome assembly GCF_003031525.2 of Neophocaena asiaeorientalis asiaeorientalis. Lineage (NCBI taxonomy): Eukaryota > Metazoa > Chordata > Mammalia > Artiodactyla > Phocoenidae > Neophocaena > Neophocaena asiaeorientalis. The sequence goes on from NW_020173920.1 coordinate 2,566,085, forward strand.
TGCGGTCATCATTAGTTAAAGTACTGTTAGCACAAACAGAAAAGTGAAGATACAAGGTTTCAGTTTTAAAGGGAACCATGCAGGCATAGCAATTTCTCTGCCCTCTGCTTTTGGAGGGGACAAACTTGGCCTTCCTTGCCTCTGGTGGCACTGATGAGAAAGGCTCACTGCAAGGCTCACCGTTCTTCTCTTGATTGCCCCCTTACGCCTTTGCATTTCTGCCTGGCCCTTGTCCAGGTGGTAAATATTCCACGCAAGCAGCGCATGAAAGGAGGGGCTTCAGGGCAAACAAGGTCATGGTGAGAACATCTCTGGGGGCTTCAGACACAGGGTGGCCTTCAGAGTTTATAGACATCTAACTTGTCTATTTTCTTCTCTTACCCCTGCAATTTCCTATCATGGCCTCTGCTTTGAGTTGAATGGTGTCTCTCAAGAACAGAGGTTCCGGTCTTAACCTGGATGTGATGTTATTTGGAAATAAAATCTTTGTAGATGTAGTCAAGTGAAGACGAGGTCATATGTGATTAGAGTGGGCCCTACTGTAATGATGTCGTTATAAGAAGACACAAATTTGGGCACACACAGAAAAGACACAGGGGGTGAACACCATCAGAGGATGGAGATAGAGACTGGAACGATATGTCTACAAGCCAAGGAACACCAAGGATTGTGGAAACAGGAAGAGGCAAGGAAGGATGCTTTCTTCTTCCAGCCTCAGGACCTGTGAGAGAAAAAATGTCTATTGTTTGAAGCCACCCTGTTTATGGTAATTTGTTATGGCAGCCCTAGAAAACCAACACAGCCTCCTGTGATCTTAGAACCAGAGGGGAGTTCGCTCAGCTCACAAGCAGGAAGGTGAGGGCCAGAAAGGGGCAACATCTTGCTCTGGAACCCTCACTGAGTGAGAGCTGGGATGTGGGTGTCTGAGCCCCGGCTCTGATCAAGGCACGTCCCTACTCAAATGCCTCCAATGACTCGCCCAGTTTGTGAGATGCCTCCACCTGCTATTCAAGGTCCTCCAGAGTCAGGCCTGACTTGACTCAACACAAAAAGCATAGGCTTTGTATAGACTGGGAGAAAAGACTTGCAAATGATGTAACTGACAAGGGCTTAATTTCCAAAATATACAAGCAGCTCATAAAACTCAATAACAAAAAACCAAACAACCCAATTGAAAAATGGACAGAAGACCTAAATAGACATTTCGCCAAAGAAGACATACAGATGGCCAACAGGCACATGAGAAGATGCTCAACATCACTAATTATTAGAGAAATGCAGATCAAAACTATAATGAGGTACCACCTCACACAGGTCAGAATGTCCGTCATTAAAAAGTCTACAAATAACAAGTGCTGGAGAGGGTGTGGAGAAAAGGGAACCCTCCTACACTGTTGGTGGGAATGTAAATTGGTCCAGCCACTCTGGAGAACAGTATGGAGGAGCCTCAAAAAACTAAAAATAGAATTACCATATGATCCAACAATCCTACTCCTGTGCGTATATCCAGACAAAACTATAATTCAGAAAGATACACGTACTCTTATGTTCATAGCATCACTATTCACAATAGCCAAGACGTGGAAACAATCAACAGATGAATGGATAAAGAAGATGTGGTACATATATACAATGGAATACTACTCAGCCACGAAAAAGAATGAAATAATGCCATTTGCAGCAACATGGATGGACCTAGAGATTATCATACTAAATGAAGTAAGTCAGAAAGAGAAACACAAATATCATATGACATCCCTTATATGTGGAATCTGAAATATGACACAAATAAACTTATCTACGAAACAGAAACAGACTCAAAGACATAGAGAACAGATGTGGTTGCCAAGGGGGAGGAGGGATGGGGGAGGGATGGCTTGGGAGTTTGGGATTAGCAGATGCAAACTAGTATATATAGAATGGACAAACAACAAGGTCCTACTATATGGCACAGGGAACTATATTCAATATCCTGTGATAAACCATAATGGAAAAAATATGAAAAAGAATGTATACATATATATGTATAACTGAATCACTTTGCTGTACAGCAGAAACTAACACAACATTGTAAATCAACTCTACTAGAATAAAATAAATTTTAAAATTAAAAGAGCATAGGCTTTGGAAATCTTTGGCAGGTTTCTTTTTTTTTTTAATTGAAGTATAGTTGATTTACAATATATTAATTTCAGGTGTACAGCCTAGTGATTCAGTGTTTTTGTAGATTATACTCCATTTTAGGTTATTACAAGATAATGGTTGTAATTCCCTGTGCTATACAGTATGTCCTTATCTCTCTCTTTTTTTTTTTTTTCAGTACGCGGGCCTCTCACTGTTGTGGCCTCTCCCGTCGCGGAGCACAGGCTCCGGACGTGCAGGCTCAGCGGCCATGGCTCACGGGCCCAGCCGCTCCGCGGCACGTGGGATCTTCCCAGACCGGGGCACAAACCCGCGTCCCCTGCATCGGCAGGCGGACCCTCAACCACTGCGCCACCAGGGAAGCCCAGTATGTGACCTTTTGTGTCTTCTTTCACTTTAGCATAATGTTTTTGAGGTCTCCACTTTCACTTTTAAGGGCCTTGGTGATTACATTGAGCCCAACTGCATAATTCAGATTATTCTCCCTTTTTAAGGTCAGCTAGTTAGCAACCTTAATTCTATCTACCTTTCTACCTACCCATTCTACCTTAATTGTAGAATCTTCCTTCCCCTTTGCCATGTGCTGTAACATAATCACGAGTTCTGGAGATTAGGACATAGACATCTTAGGGGGGGATCATTATTCTGCCTACCATAGGAGGGGTCAGAATGGGTTGAGGCACTGCCCCAACAGCTGAGGGATTCTTCTCAGCATTATAGCTCCAGAAGCAGAGCACAGTGATTGTGGTAGTGGTCCAGGGATGGGGTGGGTGCAGTGCACAGAAATTGTGGACCCGATGCTCATCCAGAAAGTCTTGGATGGGGAGGAAGGCAAGGATAAGAGGCTAGGAAGGAGTTGATAGTGGGAAAAATGAAGTGGGCTAGGACAGGGCTCACTAAACTTGAGTAACTGTTCTATCATGGAGGAGTTTCAGCATGTATACTCCCAGTCCCTAACTCCAGAAATTCCCATTTAAGGGTGGGATCCAGGACTTGTCCCAGGGAATTCTGATGCAGCCAGTGGGTGAGTCTACTTGTGAGGAATGCTGATGTAGATCCTGGAGGTCTTGAGAAGGTTAAAGAACTGATGTGATAGAGTAAGGAATGAAGAGGGCTGGAAGGGTAAGAGGCTGTGATCACACAGTGGGATTTTGAAGCCAGAGAGTCCTTGAACCCACTGGAAACATTCCCACCTTGGGGACTTCGTACTGGGTGTGCCCTTTGCCTAGCGCAAAGCTATATGTATAGTTTTAAATGTTCTAGCAGCCACATAAAAGAAGTAAAAGGAAACAGGCAAAATTAATTTTAATAGTATATTCTATTACCTCAAAATATTATCATTCGATATGTAATTACTATCAAATTATTGAGATATTTTACATCCTCCTTATCTTACTAAGTCTTTAAAATCCAGAGTGTATTTCATGTTTGCATCACATCTCAATTTGGACCAAGTACACGTCAAGTGTTCATTAGCCGCACGTGGCCAGTGACTACCACTTCGGCCAACACGGGTTGGAATGTTCTCCCTCCATATCTTTGCCTGGCTGGCTCCATCTCATCCAGGTCTCTGCCCAGAGATACCTTCCCTGGCTCTGCTGTCTAAGCCAGCTACTTTCTACTCCTAACACTGTTTTCTTTTCCTCGGAGACTTATCACTAACTGATACTTTATTAGTTATTTGTTTGCTGATTATCTGCCTCCCCGTAGGATATAAATCCCACGAGGGCAGAGACCCGTCTGTCTGCTTTGGGGCAGTATCCCCAGCAACAACATCACATCCACAGTATATCCACAAATCACATCCACAAATATTTGTTGAATGACTTTGAAGATCCCAGGCACGTCATGTATCGTCTCTGAAGCCCATGTTCATTCAGTGGGGTGTAGCGGGAGGGGGACCAAGAGGCAGGAGCGTTATGCAAGAAATAAGGTGGGAGAAAACCAGCCTGAAAGCTTCCTGCGCGCTAAAAGGCTGACTCTTACATGTTACGTTAGAGGCTGGGTTTCTTTCCAGCTGTGACTTGGCTGTGTATTGATTCAACCACTGGCTTATCCAGTTCTATGAGAAACCATCTCATCAAGTGTCACTTCTGCCTGGCACCAGTAGATGGGGCAGTGTCATAAAAAACAAGTGCAGTCTGCGGTCCTGTGCAGTTTCTAAGCCGTTTCCGGCTGACTTTGCTGAGGTCTCTTCTGGAACTGCTCTGTGTCTCAAATCTGCACAGAGCGGGACTCACATGTCAGAGTGTTGACATTTGCCTAGAATTTCTCTGTCCTCCCCAGGTTGAAAACAGGCTTATTAAGAAGATAGCCCAGGAGCAGCTCTGTGGGCCTGTGCATCTGGGTCTGACACTCTGGCTCCACTGGAAAGCCCTGGCCCGCCAGTGGAGTCCTCCCTGCTGCTGTGGTCCACTGGTTTCCCTGCCACCGCATGAAGCCCAAAGAGGTGCCTCTTGCGGAGGCTGAGACCAGCCTTAGCTCCCACCACTGGTCCCTTCTCTTCCTGCTCAAACACTTCTGGTCCCTGGACCTCTGAGTAATTTGGAAATGTTAACTGCTTGAATATGATGCCTGCTTTTGTAGAGTCTAGACTTCAAGATTATGGACCAGCTAAAGGTCACTCAGCACAGGTTAATTTGGTGGGTTTTTTATCGGAATTTTTTGTTTGGAGCACATACCATCTACTTCATTGCCACTGCAAGATATTCCAGAAATGTGAACAGAAGAGGAATTAACCTTGGTTTAAATGGCTTATTATAGTCCTAACCAGCTCATTCCAACACCGTACCTCCATTAACCCATCAGTGTAGCTGAGGAGTAAGGCATTAGAGCTTTGGTCTAATGACATTCTGGGACCAGCCAGCCATGAAAAGGCCATTCCTTCCCTCAGAGACTAGGAGGGCACGAGCAGGAGACTTCCTTGTTTGATCAGGAAATTTTCTTCTTTCATTGTCACAATTGTCAAATGCCATCCTCAACTACACATGTGCACGCATTTTTATGTTCTATAATTTTGCTGTTCTCTATATCTGGAAAGCCCTTTAATTCTTCCCTCCGTGGCAAAATCCTGTCCATATTTCACACTTCACCACCTCCGTGGAACCTCTTCTGATTTTCCTAGTCACAAAGAACATTTTCTTCCAGCTTCTCAGAGTACTTTGGGTCTTGTCTCAGGGCATTTAGTTCCCTCTGTCTTCTTGTTTACATGCATATGTCATTCATTCATTCAACAATTAAGTAGTGTCAGGCACTGGAGGGAGATAGGGTGCTCTCACAGAACTTACATTCCAGAAGAAGCCCAGAGGTGGGTGAAGTTTACATCCTTCACTGGACTGGGAGCTTCTTGGAGACAGGAATTAGGTCTGTTCCCAGCTCAGGGCCTGGTACCAGAAGGTACTCAGGAAAGTTAGTTAAATTGAAACGCAGCACCAGTGACTCTAGAAAATTGGGTTAGAGTTCAAAGAAAGGTTAAAAGTTAGTAAAGGTAGAGGGCCAGAGAATTTCCATGAGGAGTTACAGTTGTTTTGAAATCAGAACCTGGTATGGAAGCCAGAGACATCTAGATCCCCAGTAGACTGGGCCTGGGGAGTGGGAGGGCCTACTCTCCTCCTCTGGGATGAGCTTGGGAGTTTGATGTAGGGTCACCTGCACATTCCAGCTAGAAGTGGTTTTGCTTTGATTGAGCAGACCGTAGAGGCAAGCCCGTTGTTTCGAGGGCCCAGAAATGAGTTACTAGCCAAGGGACAAGCCGGCCAGATGATTAAAGCGACGTTATCCAGCTGGCACAAGAGAAAAGAATGATTAATGTTAATCATTCTCTGTGGAGGGTGGCCGGGCATTATTTGACACAAATAAAAAACATCATTTGAATTTTTACTAGGAATTCTCATCCATAATGTGACAATGATGTAATAAAACTGAATGACTGGCCTGCCAAATTATAAACTGAGTTCTAACCACACACAAGCATCACTTAGAAATTGAGTATATCTCAGAAAACTGCTCTACTCTGAGGCCTGACAGAAGGAGGGGGCACTGCTGGGGGTTAGAAGCTGGAAGCACCTTATTTACCAAACACATACTATAGTGTTCACTCTAACCATCCCATTACCACTCATCTCTTTTCACTATCTGCTCTTTGCCTGTGGAGAAAGGGCTCCAAGATGGTGAAAGATAAGTCCCAGCGTTTTCTTTGCCCCTCTTTATTTTCTTTAATAGAATAAAATTTTGGAAAAAAAAAATTAAACAGCACCCAGTCAATTTCAGAAAGCTATTACACACGGAAAGAATCACTATTTCCCCAACCTTTTTGTATTTTATAGTGTAAATCCCACCCTCCACCACCTCCCCCAGAAGTTCCGATGGAGACACACATCAGTGAGTTGCAATTCAGGCTGGGGGTGGAGTGTCAGAATTCAAGTTGCTTTTCTTGCGGGGTAACCAAAGGTCTTGGCGATTTCTGTAGATAAATTCTACAGAATTTCTGCTGGTAAACTTGGGATTTAATTGCCAGGTTGGCCCGTTCTCCCCTTTCCCTCAACCAATGGCTGCAACCAGGTCCCTTTAAGAGACCAGGAACCCGCCGACCTTCCAAGCCCGAAACAGATCCTCTTCTCCGCTCCTCCCCTGTCCCCGCGCGGCGAATGGTTCGCGCCGGCCTATATTTACCCGAGATCTTCCTCCCAGACGGCTAGGATATGAGGCTGGCGAGGCAGCTACCGCTCGCGACACCGGAGGGGGCGCGCTGCAAAGGCGGGCAGCCGAGCCAGGGGATCCCGGGAGCGCAGTCGGACACCCTCCGGAGAGAAGAAATGAGGTAGCGACCATCCCCGGAGCCGACCATGCGCACGCCCCGCCCTCGGAGGCCGGCGCTGCCCTGGCGGAGCCAGCTCGGACAGTGAGCCGGCGAAGCCAGAGTCCCCGGCGTCCTGCGGGAGAGAAAATGCAGTGAGCCACGGCGGGACTGCTGCGCTGGGCCCGCCGCGGCCAGCTGGACCCACCATCTGAGCGCACTCGGGGCAAGCAGCTGATTCTGGGACCCGCTCAGCCGAGGGGCTCTCTGCCTACAGCACCTCTTGGGGGTGGGGATCACCGACCCCTGGGCACACTCGCGGTTGAGTTTCCGCGGTTTCTGGCCCTAGCCCTGGGGATTGTGTGTGTGAGAGGGGGCCCCTTTTCACCTTCGCCGAGGAGTTCCTGCGTATTCTCGCACCATCCCGGCTGCTTTTGCTGCACGCACGCATCCCTTTTTTCTAAAGACATTTTCTGCTCCACTCTCGTGCTTTCTCTCATTTTGCTTGCCCAAGACTCTTTGCCCTGGTCCTGCCCAGGCTGGGGTAAATCTGTGTGCTCCTACCCACCCCCTCTCCTTGCAGTTAAATCCTCTTTAAAAAAATTCTACCCCTACCTCTTTCGGCGGGGCTCTCGAACATCTCCCCCGCCCCCACTCCCTCCGACTGGGCCACTCCCAGCAGAGTTTTATTTTTCGGTCTTGCCCCGGCCGAGCCCGGCCGGGGCGGGTGGCTCAGCCGGGCTCTCAATCGGCGCTCCGCCGCCGCCGCCCAGCTGCGCTGGGGCGCCCTCCGGAGATGCTGCCGTGGAAGAAGCACAAGTTCGAGCTGCTGGCCGAGGCGCCGCCACGGCAGGCGTCCAAACCCAAGGGCTACGCGGTGAGCCTGCACTACTCGGCGCTCAGCTCTCTGGCACGGGCGTGCCCCGAAGGCGCGCTCAGCCGGGTGGGCAGCATGTTCCGCTCCAAGCGCAAGAAGCTGCACATCACCAGCGAGGACCCAACTTACACCGTGCTCTACTTGGGCAATGCCACCACCATCCAGGCGCGCGGCGACGGCTGCACCGACCTAGCGGTGGGCAAGATCTGGAGCAAGAGCGAGGCGGGCCGTCAGGGCACCAAGATGAAGCTGACAGTGAGTGCGCAGGGTATCCGCATGGTGCACGCCGAGGAGCGTGCGCTGCGCCGCCCGGGCCACCTCTACCTGCTGCATCGCGTTACCTACTGCGTGGCGGACGCGCGACTGCCCAAGGTCTTCGCCTGGGTGTACCGGCACGAGCTCAAACACAAGGCGGTAATGCTGCGCTGCCACGCGGTGCTGGTGTCCAAGCCCGAGAAGGCGCAGGCCATGGCCCTGCTGCTCTACCAGACGTCAGCCAACGCTCTGGCGGAATTTAAACGGCTCAAGCGGCGGGACGACGCGCGTCACCAACAGCAGGAGCTGGTGGGCGCGCACACCATCCCGCTAGTGCCCCTGCGCAAGCTGCTCCTGCACGGACCCTGCTGCTACAAGCCGCCGGTGGAGCGCAGCCGCAGCGCGCCCAAGCTCGGCTCCATCACCGAGGATCTGCTCGGCGAACAGCAGGAGCAGGAGCTGCAGGAGGAAGAGAGAGGGGTGCACACGGAGGGCTGCCCGGAGGAGGAGGAGGGGGAGGAGGAGGAGGATCGAGCCGGGGAGGGAGACCCGGCAGAGCAAGAGGCCGAGGCGCAGCGGGCGCTGGTGGTGGCCATGCACTTCGAATGCGGGGACTTGCTAGACACGCTGGAGAGTGGCCGCGAAGAGGTGCTGGGGGGCGGCGGGGTCTCGCCGGGTCCTGAGGCTGGGTCGCCGTCTCTGCTGCTGGGCAGCACCTCCGACATGAAGGCCGAGCTGTCCCAGCTTATTAATGATCTGGGAGAGCTCAGCTTCGGCAACGACGTGCGCAGCCTGCAGGCCGACTTGCGGGTGACGCGCCTGCTGTCGGGTGAGAGCACGGGTAGCGAGAGCTCCATCGAAGGAGGGGGCCCGGAAGCTACCACTACCACCGCCGGGGACCAGTCCAACCCCGCCGACTGCGCCAGACCAGACGAGCCCCACTCGGGCTGAGCTCCCAGCAATGTCCTGTGCGCGCCCCTGTTGCCGCATCGTGACACCCCACCCCCGTCTCTCCACCACTTCCTTACCTTCCCGACCCCCCCCCCCAAGAAAGGGGAAAGGGGACACTTGAGGCCCAGACCCTCCCCCACCCCCATACGTTTGGCTCTGTTTGAAGCAGGGCTCAGATTGCACGTGGAGATATGGGGGAGGGAAACCCTACAAGGAAGGGGAGAGAGGCAGCCCTCTGGGGTCTGGGGAGGGGAAGGGCAGCTGGTGTTAGCAAAGCCCCGCAGGCGCGAGGTGCCTGCTGGCCGTTTTCCTGTTTGTGGGCAGCTGGGGCCTGAGGAGGAGGGGTTAACTTCCTCCACCAGCCCCCAACTGGGAGCGGCCTGACGCTGTCACTGACATGTCCTTAAAAAAAAAAAAAAAAAAAGGATTTGCTCTCAAAGTTTGAGGCTTTAGTGCCACCTCCTTGCCCCCAGTCTTTTTGGTGCGAGAGCTTGGGTTGTTTACCTCAGACTCAGACCCTTGAAATTCTGCCAAATTCCTCAAATAACTGGTGGGGAAGGGAGGGGGGGAGAAAGAAAGTTGCATTTTGTTTACAGTTAAAGACATCTAATATCTAAAAAAGGAGTTTTCCTTTAGAAACACACACACCTTGCTTCTGCTCAAAAGATCTCACTCCATGATACTGTGTAAAATATTTTTGCACTGTTGTGAAGTATTTTTGACATTTTTTTTTGTACATAACTGTTCTCAGAGTCCGATGTTTATATCTTTTGCTGTGCAAAAGGAACATGTAAAATGTTGTTCAGTTGTATATACAGAAATGTGTATAAAACATTTTGTTATTTTTAAAGAGTAGCACTGCTCTAGTTCTGTTTGCCCGCCAGTGGGGAGAGAATAAAGAGGAAAATTTAACAGAACAGGTGAGTGTCTAGACCTGCTTCAGAAAATGCTTGGCTGTGGGGCTGGGCGGCAGAGGGTGTGACCATGGCTGGGATGGAGTGGGAGGACAGTCATTGTCCTTTGCGGGGCTTGGAGGTAATTAGGGAAGAGGAACCCACTTTATGAGTAGCCTGGGGCCTTTCTGGTCCTCTGTAGCTCTGTGTGCTGCAGCTGGGGCCGTGTTCTTCACTTATTATTAGTTGTGTGAGCGTAGGCTTTTTCTGACTTCTTTGAGGCAATTCTTGGAGATGCCGGGTGAGTTCTGTTCCTCATTGCCAGACCTGTGAGGTTATTTAGGGAGGGGTGACTTTCAAGGTCTTCTGAGGTTTTACCACCTCCTGTGGTTCACCTTTTCAACGGCTCAAGGAGCTTTGAAGGTGTGAATTAGAGAACTAAGGAAAGTCCCCACGATGCTCTCAGGAGTGGGAGCATCTCTGTTTTTCCTGGGAGGAAAGTCAAGGAGAGAGGAAAGTGGAGAGGTTCCAGTCATGGCTTGAATGAGTCATGGTGCACGTGGGGTGGGGTCGGGGCAGGGGCAGGTGGAAGAGCCTATTTCCTCTCCTTCTACAACCCAGCATGACCCAGTGGGAGAACGGTTTGGAGGTCAAGGCGGAGAAGAACTGCTAGAGCTTGTTCTGTGTGTGTGTCTTAGCGTTTTCATGCTTTCCGTGTGTTTGTTTCTGTTGTAAACTCCAAACAGATGTCTCTAGTTTGGCTACACCCGATCAGCTGGAAGCTGTAATAAGATTCTACCAAAACTGTGCATTCTGCAAACTATTTTTTCCCTTTGCCCCTATGGGCCCCTTTTTCTATGTTGCAGAAATTGATCGCTCTCCTGGCCTTCCCTCGTGTAGCGTCCTGAGGCCCCTGGTTTTGTTTTCATCATAAATATGTTCCGAGCAGCTAGACCCAGTGATCCTAAGGAGTCTGGAATTCACTGGAGCCATAGAGGAAGGGAGGTGGTAGATTTTCTCCCGAATTAACAGGAGTGGTTCAGGTATAAGATGATCTTTAGAAAAGCAAAGTGTGGGTGGGTGTGTGGGAAATTGAAAAATATTCAGAGTCACTTTCTGAGGGCATTAGAACAAGGCCTAGCTTATATTTCTCTTCTGTTATATTTTGGTTTGGTTGAGAGTCCCTATCCCTTTTGCTGAATACCTCAGCTACACATTATTGGATGATGTTTTCAAACCCTCAGGTAGAGAGAGGGCAGGAAAGTCAGCTGTGGGTCATCGCTAGTTTGCACGGTTCGATTTCACATTTCAGTAATTTCACATTTCAGGTTATTTCCATGCACTGCCATTTCCTTTGCTGTTTGAAACTGATGAGAACATTAATCACGGTGAAGATCATTTGATGGATACTTGGGGGTGGCGCAGGGTCTTCATGTCTTCCTTCTTAATCCAATTGATGTGCCCAGTGAGAATGCCAAGGTGGCTTTCGTCTGTGACTGATGGGGGTATGGTGATTGGTCAGAAAGTTCAGACAAGTGACATTTACACCAACACCATCAATAAATATAAGGCAACTGTCTCTTTAAAGTCTGATTTTTCCTGTTATCTGATTTATAAATAGGGAAGGGGTGTTTAGGGGTTGAGGAAGGAGAAAGAAGAAAATAAGCAGACTGCAAAAGAACCGGCTCTCTCTTTCCCTCACCCCACCGGCACCCTCCCTTTCCCTCTTTCCTCCCCTCTACTTTTTGGCTTTTATCCCCACTGCACCCCAGGGCTCTGGCTGATGTAATTCTAGAAGAGATGCGAAGGTGATACATGATTCACCTCTTCTTACATCTCAGTCTTCCAGGGGTGACATCACTAGCGTAAGGAGAGATGTTTTAAATGAAAAAACAAAACAAAACAAAACCGGAAAACCGATTTACTCTTGACACTCAGAGGGAAAAGCGTGGTGTGACAAAAGCACAGCGAAGTAGTGGGAATACATGTTCCAGAAAGCACCTGAGGTCTGGTTTATTCATCAAATTTAGCTTTTCCGTCTCGCAAGGTGAGGCTCACGTTTCTCCTTTACTACCCGATGGTACTTTAAATGCAGTGAGACTCTTGCCACAGTCTTCCCCAGACTAAGTAATCCTCGGTGTCCAACACTGCAGCCTTGACTGCACGAAACACGGAGTTACTTCTGGCTGAAAGAGAGATGGTTGCAGGGGTGGCCGCATGCGTCCACGGAGGAGGTGTTTCTCCACCTCTCTCGGCACAAACATCCCCTGTTTGTACAATTTTTGTGTGTGTTGAGGCAGGAGAGAGGAGTAGGGCAGAGTAAAATAAACAATGGTATTACATAGCCTCTCAACTATTACAGTGTCAGACAACACCCACTCTACACACACGCATGCTCCCCCCTAAAGAAAACCTTCCCCCTCACTGCCCCTCAGTCAGCAGAAGAGTAGATTTTAAACAAATCAGAAAGGCTCTGTTATACTGAGAAAGCACAATGCCCTCCCAGGGACAGAGTTGCTTTTAAGGGTTCTACTTGTGAAAGGAGAAAGAAATGGCCGGTAGAATCCACCCCTAGCACCACACTGGAGATTAGAAAACCGCATGGGAGTCACCAAGAACCATGAGAAACGTAACAATTCTATTAGGAGCTCGTTGCCCTCATTTCTAAAGGGTTTAGTCATGTAATAAGAAGAACTCTTTCCTCTGTGTGGTATGCAACCGTAGCCTTAGCATCTGCTGGTAAGTGATGCATGACAGAGCTAGCAATGTGCGTAGACTGTTGGTGCTAGGAGCCTTGCCTAACACGTGGGAAACTACTCAGGGCTCCAGGCGGGCAGGAGGCCCCTAGGGCTAGGGCGCTCTATACTCTTGGCACCAGGTTTTTCTGTACTTGGCCACGTCTGTCTCTAGGTATTTTTTGATTTCCTCTTTGATTTCTTCAGGGATCCATTGGCTGTTTAGTAGCATATTGTGTAGCCTCCACGTGTTTGCGTTTCTTGCAGTGTTTTTCTTATAGTTGATGTCTAGCCTCGTAGTGTTGTACTTGCAAAAGATGCTTGTTATGATTTCAGTTTTCTGAAGTCTACTGAGGCTTGCTTTGTGACCCAGCATGTGAACTACCCTGGAGAATGTTCCATGTGCTCGGCCCCATCTGGATCTGGCTTTATGGTTAGCTGGGGCCTTTCCTGCTCCTGCTAGCTCATCCATGTTCACAATGTGCCTGGGACCAGCCCCACTTCCGGCCCTCGCCCCCCCCCCCCCCCCCCCCCCCCCCCCCCCCCCCTCGCCCACCACAA
>NW_020173920.1:2579498-2581961 GCF_003031525.2 Neophocaena asiaeorientalis asiaeorientalis
CCAATCTGAACAGCCTTGACTAATCATGATTTTGGTGGTTTGAATGGCTAGGTGGCCCTGCAGCTTGGCACTAATTCCTTCACCACTCTAGGGCTGTTCAGTGGCACCAGCAAAGGCCCTTGTTTCTAACCCCGAGGGAGAGCAGCCCTTCCAACCACCTCCTTTCCTGGTTCTCTTCTTCATCTATCTCCCACCCCACTTCCTCCTGTAACACATCGTTCCCCTTGGGCTTCTCCTATTACCCAGCTTCCCACCTGATCCTGGCTTCATTTTTCTTTCTTCCCACAAACCTAGTTCAGACTTTAATCACATGGAAGAAAAGAAAGCCCAAACTTTAAAGGAAAAACAAACCAAGCACACAGTCATCCATCAGCACCAATCCTGCAACTCCAGGGCATGCTTTGGCCCTGCCCACCCCCCACTTAGAAATGAACAAATGAGGTACAGAGGGGTGATGTCCTGCCCAAAGTTATACAAGGAGACACCAAGACCCAGGGGTTCAAACTCCTAAGCCCATGCTCTTTTCATATTCCTCCAGTTTTTATGGCTTATAACTAGATGTTTAGCTTTGGGATGGCAGAAACTGGCAGTTGAATTGTTCTTTGTCCCCACCCCCTTTTTTTTTTTTCGGTACGCGGGCCTCTCACTGTTGTGGCCTCTCTTGTTGCGGAGCACAGGCTCCGGACACGCAGGCTCAGCGGCCATGGCTCACGGGCCCAGCCGCTCCGCGGCATGTGGGATCTTCCAGGACCGGGGCACGAACCCGTGTCCCCTGCATCGGCAGGCAGACTCAACCACTGCGCCACCAGGGAAGCCCTGTTTCCCCCTTTCTTATGTACCCCTACATTTTACACATGGTAGATGCTGGATGATAAACTTGAGTGCCATTCTTCAACGTGCCACTCCCACCAACAAGTGCACATGAGTGTCTACTAGCTGCATGATGCTGAAGGTAGAGGGGCCAGGTGTCTGTCCTTCTGGCAAGGATGCTGCTGGTGGTTGGGGTGGCCACCCCCAGAGAAACTTGGTCTCCTCTTATTTCCACCCCGGAGGTCTGGTCTGGCAAGGTCTTGCCCTAGAAGAGCAGGTGTAGTTTGAGCGTGGGGGAGCTCTTTCCCTTGCACCATATTTATTAATCATCTGTATCCCTCCTGGTTGGCTGAGTTCTCCCAGGACAGGCATGTGACTTTAGGCATCTCTGATTCACCAAACTTAGCATAGAGCCCAACACCTAGTAGGTGCTCAGGAAATGCTAAGGAGGGAGTAAGTAAAGGGGGTGATTCCACTTCATGCTATGAGAATAGGGCTGATAAAGTTCAAGGTCATCACCCAGATGGAGGAGCCAAGGTTTTAAGAATATTATGTTTGGAAGGGAGGGAAGACGGATTCAATTGACTCCTCCACTCCACATCAGGTAGATTCAGTTCTCAAGATTTTCCTTGGAACTTCCCCGACCTTCTTAGGGAAGGGATGGTTCTGGTTTGGAGAAGGGTGGTTTACTTGGAATTAGCTTTAATGGAATTGTAGTCACCAAAGTTATTGCCCATATCCCTCCCTGTAATTTGAGCCAAATGAAGGTTTGCAAAATGTGGCATAGGCAGAAGCCTGAAGGAAGAGCCTTGAATCCAGGCCTTGAAGTGATCCGGACTCTGTCTGCACTGACCCAGTCCAGTCACTTCCCCTCTCTACCCTTGGGATCCTCATAGGTAAAGTGGATGGGTTGCATTAGATAATAGCAAAACTAGTGTTCTGAATCAAAGAAGGAGCAAAGGTTAAGGTCAAGTGTGTTTCTGCCTTCCTCCATCCCCTAGTGGGTAAGAACAGAAGAAACCTCTGACTGTGGCTAGAAACTGTCTGGGGCTCTGGGGACACCTTTAGGATTCACTGTGGCCTGGACCCTCACCAGAGTCTAATTTGGAGGTGATATTCTCTTGGCCAAGTCGGAGCAGGAGTTGCCTGCTAGACATCCCTTTCACTACCTCAAAACCTGGAGGCCATCGTGTGTCCTAAAATGCAGACTGATACTGTATCTAAGGGCCAGGTTAAGAAACATAAAATAACTTGCCCTAGGATCACTCAGCAAGTTGGGGCTAGAAGTCAGGTCTCCTAACTCCAAGTCCTACCCTCTTTTTCTCTGTATTGTTTTGGTTGGGATAAGGTAGTTTAAAAGCAACCCAGCCACTCTCCAAGGAGATTTGGCAGAGCCCAGGCATCTGATCAAAGACCATAAGGGCACCTGGTAGAACGGTGTTTTGTTTTCCTAACAAGGGAGACCAGGACCCACCGGCAACAAGTCTGGGAGTAAGAGGGAGTAGGGAGCTTTCCTGGTGGCGCAGTGATTGAGAGTCCGCCTGCCGATGCAGGGGACCCGGGTTCATGCCCCGGTCTGGGAAGATCCCACATGCCGCGGAGCGGCTGGGCCCGTGAGCCATGGCCGCTGAGCCTGCGCGTCCGGAGCCAGTG
>NW_020173920.1:2582213-2594757 GCF_003031525.2 Neophocaena asiaeorientalis asiaeorientalis
AACCTGCGCATCTGGAGCCTGCGCATCTGGAGCCTGTGCTCCGCAACGGGAGAGGCCGCAACGGTGAGAGGCCCGCGTATTGCAAAAAAAAGAGGGAGTAGGCATCCTGGGGCATCTTCCCCACCCTCTCGCTCCTCCCTACTCCAGGACCCATCCCAATCCTGGATCCCTCTCCTAGGGGAATTTATTCTTTGCTGCCTGTCAGGGATTCTCCCTTCCCTCTGTTCCAGGATTAGCCAACAATGAATGGCTCAAGAGGTCACCAGCTCACTCCAGTGTGTCCCAAACTCTTACCTAAGTGGCCTTTTCAGGGAACTGACATTTTAATAGGGTATTCTTGGATATTAAAAACCTTTGAGATATAAAACCCCATAATAAGAGAATTTCAGGCACCATGATGTAGGCGGCCAGAGTAGGCAGGAAAAAATGTTTTAGTGCAGGGAATACCTCTCCTAACATTACAGATGTTCTAGCGTCATAAGCCACGTTCCTAAAGGTCACACTCTTGCAGCTGAACTCATACACAGAGAAAGTGATGTTTCCAAGGTCTCATGAGTTCAAGGAGGGAGGGTGGGTAGGGCCACTGGGTCCTACTATCAGTTCTGTGTGCCAGATCAGGGCTTGCAAATGATTCCCAGGCACCATCTAAAGATCTACAAAAGCATCAGCAGTTCCTTGTCCACAGCTGCTGTCTGTCCTCCACCAAGGCTTCCTCTGCAGGTAAACCTGTCTTATCCTTTGCAGGCTAACTCATCCTCTATGTCCTCAATTCCCAGGGAAAATGCTCACACTACCTGATTTCCAGTAGAGGAGCTCATCTCTTTAAAGGAACACCATGAGATCAGGTGATCCTGTTTGTGCCCGCACCAAACCACACTACTTACCCGAAGGAGATGTGGAGCCACACCAAGGTGTGTGGGACCCTTCCTCTCATATCTGTAGCAGTTGTTGCTGATGAAGGCAGCTCACAGAGCCCATGGCTGGTCAGACCCTTTTGGAGGTGTTCATGTTGATGAAGTCCAAAGAGGTTTTAATTACGTAATATCTCTGCCACTTCATTTCTTTGACCCAGGTCTTAGCAAATGTCCAATATTAACTGACAACTGAAATAACTGGGGGGCTGGGGTGGGGTGGGGGATGAGACTGTGGGTAGAGCCAAAAGAGAATTGGACTTGAGACCTGGTTCTAGCCTTGGTTTTCCCGTATATCAGCTCTTTGACCTTGGGCAAGTTTCTTTTTGTGAAATGGAGGTAGTAATAGCTAACCAAACGATCTCTCAGGTTGTTTTGAGGCTCAAAATCTAAATGTTGGATAAGTCAGTGCTCTCGGTAAAGAGCAGTCCAGGAAAGGAGTGGTGGCTGCTGGAATATTCAGATTGCAATAACACAGTCGGCATGAGTGAGCCTCAGTGGGGCTCCTCCACGGAGGGAATGTATAGCTGGGCAGGGACATTTTCCATGAAACATATTCCAGGGACCCAAGGAGGGAAAACAGGCAAACACAAGGAAGTAATCTATTAAGAATAGGAAACAGTAGGTGGGCGTTCAAATGGCATGCTTTATGTGGAAAGATTAGGGGCCAATTTTCCGTCTGAAGCTCTAGATAGCCACCTGAACTATGTGGCTGCACCTCCAGCCCAATCTCTTCCATCGGCTGTGGCGGGAGAGCGTGGCAACTGCCTGCGTTCTCTGGCTAGAGTTTTATTTGTTCTCTGTAACTAGATTCATTTTGTCGGGATGTGATGATCAGCCAGATCAGTATTTCTAGTGTGATTACTGTTCTACGCTCAGACTGACAGACACACACACACACGCACTACTTCCCGAAAATTTCCACAAATATTCACAATCACGATTTCATTTACTTCTCAAATGGATGTCCCTGAAATGGACACGGTTCTCTTAGAGTGATTCTTTAGACTATTTTCTAGAAATGTGGAAGTTCTGAGGTGTTCCTTGGAGACATGCTATGTAGATAGATGGAATAATTAGGATCCTCTTGTTCTGATGGAACTGGTGTGTGTGTGTGTGTGTGTGTGTGTGTGTGTGTGTGTGTGTGTGTGTGTGCGTACATGTGCAGGTTCCTGTGGGTGTGCCTGGGACTGTGCTCTAGGACACAGCTGAGCTGTACTGTAAACTCAAGATGTTGTGCTTGGCATTAGTGTGAAATGATCAGTGAAAACTCACAGCGCAATGAGAGAGCTATGCTGATCCTCCGAGATTTCGGCCAAGAAAAACTTCAAATCACGTCACCCTTTCCTTTCCATTGTACTCTGAGTCTTCTTTTTGGCTTGTTTTTAATCTTAAAGGATCCTGAAACTAATAGAAATCACCAATTTCCTTGAGGAATGCTCTATATCGTGGGAGACCACGATCCACAGGGGCCTCTGCTAGGATGACCACAGATCCTGGTTTGCTCAGGACAGTCCCCATTTATGCCTGATGTCCTCACATAATTATAGTAGAGCCACATTTCACTCTCAAAAGTGTCCTAGTTTGGATGACAAATTACATGTTTCCCTACCTATTACCTAGATAATTTTGACCTTAATCTGTGCATGTCTTTATCCATGCATTCCAGTTCTCTTCTTCACTGGGGAAACATTTATAATGCACCTACTGTGTGCCAAGCACTGTGCTGGCTGTGGGGTGAGGTGGGTTAGTCTGAGGTGGGGGATGGGGTGCACCTAGGGAAACAAGAAGACATCCCTGCTCTAATGGAGCTTGTAATCCAGTGGAAGAGACCAAAACATGTAATACCTGTACAACCTAAAAAGAAGTATGGGCAGTCAGTGTGTAAAGTATTGAGGGAACACAGGACAAGCAGCCAGCCCACCGCTACCCAGCCAAGTGAGGGAGGGATGATCATAGAGGGCTTCACAAAAGACATAGTTATCCTTTTCAACCATCAAGATGGTCTTCTCAAAGACTCTGACTGAGTTAAAACTTTGCCTCATCTAGGTTCTGGGGGAAGTATAATCCTCCAGAACATTTTTTTTTTTTTTAAAGGGTGAGATTGGAGGATGCTTTTGAAAATTTCCTACCTGCAGCCTCTCTCCAGCCCTGTACTTCTAAAGGCCATTTTAGAAGAATATTTGGGTTTTCTTCCTCATTGGTCCATTTCCTGATCCATGAACTTGGCAACCAGAAGGAATAGAATATGTTGGGTATAATTAAACAGGGTAAAGAATGTTAACTGCTTTAACAAATTCCATAATCTTACTGGATTAACATAAGGAGAGCTTATTTCTCACCTATGCAATATTCAGTGTGAATACTTGTGGTTGTCAAGCAGTCATGTAGGGACCCAGGTTCCTTCTACATTGTGGCTCCACCATCTTCTAGAGCAGGAGACATGGGCCCAGTTGGACTTGCTGGCTGTTTTTTGTATTTGAAGTTTAATTGGAACACAGTCATGCTCATCCATTCACACATTGTCTATGACTGCTTTGCACTATGGCAACAGACTTGAGTAATTGCAACAGTCTGTATAGCCCACAAGCCTAAAATATTTGCCATCTGGTCCTTTAGAGAAAAAATTTGCTGACCTCTATCCTAGTACCTCAAAATTCTCTCTGGGTCACCTGCTTCCAGCCAGAGAATGTCTTCCAGTGGACAGAGAAAAAGTGTGCATGATCATTTGGAGGTTTTAGTGGGCAGGCTTAGAAGTGACACACAAAACTTCTCAGCATGTTCCATTGGCCAGAATTCAGTTTGTGGTTACATGTAACTGCAAGGCCAGCTGGGAAATGTAGTCCAACATTATGCTCATAAGGAAATGGAAATGGACTTGGGGAAGAGATACATAGTCTCTGCAACAGAAACTCTTCATCTTATGACCATAGGCCCAGGTTTAGATGAGCTGAGACTTTAGGAGGATCAGAGAAAAACTGTTATTTATAAAAGTTTGTGGGGGCTTCCCTGTGGTGCAGTGGTTGAGAGTCCTCCTGCCGATGCAGGGGACACGGGTTCGTGCCCCAGTCCGGGAAGATTCCACGTGCCGTGGAGCGGCTAGGCCCGTGAGCCATGGCCGCTGAGCCTGCGCGTCCGGAGCCTGTGCTCCGCAACGGGAGAGGCCACAACAGTGAGAGGCCCGCGTACCGCAAAAAAAAAAAAAAATTTGTGAAGACAGTCATCATTCAGTCTGCGCTTGGTCCTAAGGGCTGCTTTGAAGAGCTCAGGACCCAGAGTTCCAGTAACTTTTCAGAAACAGTTGCTGCAAACATTAGCCCAACACTAGAAGGATTTTTGAGGGAAACTGTCCCCTCTCTGGGGGCTCTGTGAATTCCTACGGCCTTTGGGAGCAGATCTCTCTTTCTCCTGAGACAACCCAGCCCCTGGATGACAGTTCTGATTCTTGAAAGGTTCTTCTAAGATTTGTCACTCTGCCCTGTGAGGCTGCAGAGAACAAGTCAGCGAATTCTTCCTTGGTCAGACCCAGCCGCCTGCAGGGAGATGCCTGGGTTCTTCTCTCCTAGAAAGGCCTCAGCTTCTCCCACCAGGGACCCAGACACCTGGGGAGAGAATGGCTCTGCTTTTCCAGTGAAAGGGAGACCTGGATAGATGCGTGAGTGGTCACTGAAAGTTCTGGGAAGGCCCTAAGTGAATTGCACTGTCCCCCAGAGGTCTGAGAGAGGTCCCACTGTCCCATGTCAGAAACGCCTCTACTGGGCTTCCCTGGTGGTGCAGTGGTTAAGAATCCGCCTGCCAATGCAGCGGACACGGGCTCGAGCGCTGGTCCAGGAAGATCCCACATGCCATGGAGTAACTAAGCCCATGAGCCACAACTACTGAGCCCTCGTGCCACAACTACTGAAGCCTGCGTGCCTAGAGACCGTGCTCCGCAACAAGAGAAGCCATTGCAATGAGAAGCCAGCGCACCACAACGAAGAGTAGCCCCCACTCGCTGCAACTAGAGAAAGCCCGTGCACAGCAACGAAGACCCAACACAGCCAAATATAAATAAATAAATAAATTTATATATCTAAAAAAAGAAATGCCTCTACTAAACGCTCAATCTGCATACTGACCCGGGGGAGGGCAGGAGAGGGGGAATTTATACTTTATATGGTACTAGGCTGGCTGAATTTTTATTTTATTAGCATGCTACATTTATAATAAACTAATCTAATTTTTAAAAAACATTGTATAGTGCATTTTAGAAATATTTTAATTCAAAATAGTATTTTTAAAAAGGCTTAGGGTACCTAACAGGATTAACTGGGAAATGTACTGGTGTGGGTGTTAATGGAATATGGCATTACTTTATTCATTATTATTCTTTGATAAGTTTAGAGATAAACTAGCAAATAGTTTAAATAAATGCATCATTATTGAGAAAAAAAAAGAAGAAAGGAAGGAAGGGAGGGGAAAAAAAGAAAACAAAGGCAACAAGCTGTGCCTCTTCCAGAGGTAACCACCACAGGGGGAGAAGCCAGGATTCCAACTCAGAGACCTGGGTTTGCACCCCATTCTACAAGGCTCCCTGGGTGATGTTGCACAAAGAGGTGCATTTCTCCTAGGTCTGTTAAATTTGTAAACAGGGTAATTATGCTTCCTTATGGCATTGTGCAATTCAAAGGAAACCACATATATAAGCCACCTCTTATGGAAAAGCATGACACAAATGTGAGGAATTTTCCTTGCTGACAGTTGGGTCTCAGGCGGATCGGGAAGCATGCCCTGGAGAGATTCTGGCCATGTGGTGGCCAAGCCTGCTCTATCCTTCTCTAGTTGCTTCCTGGGAGTTCCACTTCCCCGAAAACTTCTTGAGGATGTATACCTATTTCCTAGAGACCTGCATTACTAAAGGATAGACCCTAGATTGGGGTCTGTCCAAGGGACTCTCCCCGCTGGGAGGCTCTTCTGGTCAGTGATCCCTCCGGCACTCCAACCCTCCCTCTTTCTGAGGAGACCACCCTTCTGTGTAGCATACTTTACAAAGGACGCTCTTAGCCATTTTCTCTTCTGATGCTCATAACCACTCAAGGGAGGCAGGCTGGGCAGCATAAATAACTCAGTTTTCAGGTGAGAGACCTAGGGGTTAAAGAATGGAATGGAGTAGAAAGGAAGGCCACCGCAAGTGTTTAGCACTTACTGTATGCAAGGCAAAGCGCTGGGCACTTCAAGTGCATGCATCTCATGGTGGTGGAGTAAGTAACGGGCAGATCTGGTACTGCGGTCCAGGCTTCCAGATTCCAAGTGCTCTACAAGCACAGAATGGCACGAGGCAGGGGGATTATGAGCAAGGAATACTGGGAGATGGCTGGGTAGACAGGCAGGAGAGTAATAGAGAGGGGCAGGTCGGGGTGCGGAGGGGAGGTTGGCAGCTGCTGGCAAGTATGAGGCTATGGATGGGGTCTGGGCCATAGTTCCCATTATGTGGCTGTCATCAAAGTGCCCAAATAAATAAAGGTTTGCAATTACAGGGAGACATGGGTTTGGGACTCCCCCAGCAGCAGAGCCCAGATGTTAATTAAGCCTAAGATAGGTTATTATCTCTCTCCATTGGACTGAACAGAAGGAAACTGATGCAGATGGCAGGTTGGGGACTTGCCCATGTGACTGTTATGTGTTATTATTTCTGGTTTTTAAGAGGCACCTAACCTGGGGCTCTGGGGTACAGCCAAAGGGAAGGAGGCCACATTTAAGTGCTAGTCACTGAGGACATTTCCCACTCCTCCCTCACAGTTAAGGAAGGGCCTGCCTAGGCACTCAGCGTTTGCCCTGTGGCTTTCTGAAGCCACCTGACTTGTGTTCCCACAATGGGGCTGCCACAGAGCCAGAGAGCAGAGTGTGGGGTGCAGAGTACAGGAACCCTGCAGGCTGTTCCATCCTAAAGTCCTCAGTGCAGCTAGGCAGGGAGGCGTTAAAATAGGCAACAACCAGCGCGGCATGTTCACCTACCCATCTGAATGGACACTGGCTGTAACACTGGCCTAGCACGGGTCTTAGGGACCTCTGTTTGGCCAGGTGCTAACTCTTTGATTGCTGGATCTTGGACAGGTGTGTGTGTGTGTGTATTGGGGTGGGGGAGGGGGTCCAGAGGAAGGGCCCGGTGGTCAGGGTGACCCAAGAAGCACTACTGCAGGGAGGCTTGGGTCAGTGGCTATTTACCAATAGATATGGAAACAATTCAGTTTTATCAATCAATATGACTGTACTAGCAGAATATCAATCACGAGAAAAGTACTTTTTTATCTGTAAAGTAATTTATGAGTATCAAATATTTTACAATAATAATAACATTTTATTAATAATAAAATGATGACATTTAGTCCCTTCATAACAGCACTATTGGACTTTGCTTTCATGCCTATTTTCTAATGGGCTGCCTTTCAGATACCGAGAAGTTGTTTCTTTTCTTTTCATAAAGAACAATAATTATGTTTGAATTTCACTTTCTTTTTTTAAAAAATTAACTAATTTATTTATTTTGGGCTGTGTTGGGTCTTTGTTGCTGCGTGCAGTCTTCCTCTAGTTGCGATAAGCAGGGTCTACTTTTCATTTTGGTGTGCGGGTTTCTCATTGTGGTGGCTTCACTTGTGGAGGAGCACGGGCTCTAGGCACGGGGGCTTCAGTAGTTGTGGCATGTGGACTCAGTAGTTGTGGCTTGCGGGCTCTAGAGCACAGGCTCAGTAGTTGTGGCGCATGGGCTTAGTTGCTCCGCGGCACATGGGATCTTCCCGGACCAGGGCTCGAACCTGTGTCCCCTGCATTGGCAGATGGATTCTTATCCACTGCGCCACCAGGGAAGTCCCAAGAGGATGTTTCTGATTGGCTGGTCAGTGGACTGTGAGCCTTGGTTAACTCTTGCTTTTAGGGTGGTGGGGAGAGTAAGTTTTTCTTTCTTCCTCAGTGTCTTCCATCAGTAAGATACATTTACATTGTTGCAAGATAGATGGTCACCTGTGGGTAGGCCACCTGTATCTGTCCACCTTTGTAGATCAGGTAACTGTATATTGATGAAAAAGTGGGTTGCTTAGGAGTCAACCTTTTTTTTTTTTTTTAGGAGTCAACCTTTTATTCTAAGCATCAGTTGGAACCACTGAACAGAAACTACACTCCCAATATCACGTGTGTGGTGCGGGGTACAGAGGGAGGGCGTGGGTGGCCAGGGTGGCCAGGGTGACACAAGCAGGAGGACCGCAGGGAGGCCTGGGTCAATGGCTATTCAGTCACAGGTGTTTACCAACAAGTACTTCTCTACTAATACTGAGCAAAAAAAGAGTGTCATTCTTTGGTTGGGGGCTTGGAAGAGTGGTCAGCCATAATTTTCAAGCAAAAGCTGTGGAGTGACATGGACTCCTCTTGTTGTCCCTGGCCTCAATCACCTCTGGAGTCCCAATTCTCAAGGACACTCTAAAGATTTCCTAATTAGGCTTTTACTGTGCTTGGAGACACGGGTATGTAGGCTGCTGATCTTGAAGATCAGAGTAAGGCATGGCTTACTTCTGAATCTTGACCTTGGTTTTGAAGGGCTGAACCATAATAATGACAGCAAAAAAGATGGAATGAAGACGTTTGGAAATACTATAGTGACCTAGCTACACTCCACCTGGGAAAGGCGAACAGGCATGAGTTACTTTAATTCTCTTCAGCTCATCTGTTAAAAGGCTGACTGAACGTTCAGGTCAAGCCTTAGTATAACCCGGCATGCACAGACTGTAATGGCCAGTCCTTTGTGTAGATCCTGTGGAATAAGAAAAGCCATAATGAAAACTACTGATACAGGCCTGGCCTGTAACTGTCCATAGTTCACCTAGGAGATGTCTGACCTATGAATTTGCCCAATTATGTGAAGAGTCCCCATTTAGGAAGTCTTGCCTTTAATGTACTCTCACTTTTCTCCTAAATTCACAGTCACCATGATGACTACCATCATGTTAAAATCTATTTAAATCACCCAGGAATGTTCATAGAAGACGTTAGTGCCCTCATTAAATTTCAAAAATAATAATAACTAATACAGTTATAGCATACAAGAGTATTTTTATGTCCGTTATCTCTTTTGATCTTCACTCGCCCTCTGAGATGGGTAGATATTATGACCATTTTATAGATGAGGAGATTAAGGCACGACGAGCAGGAACTGGCTTAGAATCGTAGCAGCAGAGATATTAGTGATCAGCTGGTCACTGACTTTCTTTTTCAGATGGAAAAACCAGCTGGAGGGAAGAGACTTGCCGAGTCTCTTAGTAATTGGAGCAGAGATAACTTGACAAGGGTGTTTTCTCACAATTATTTTAAGGAAAGTACCTGAAATCCAAGACATTGTCCATTTGATCTGGGACTTAAGTTTGAATGTGTTTGGGGAAAGGGGGGTGGCTGCCCTCCAGCCTTAGGATCAGAGCCCGGACCAGAGCCTTTAACATGTGGCCCAGTGGTTGTTTTGAGCCTGTAATCACCAATTTAATGCAATGTAACAGACATAGAACCTAAGAGACGGGTTTTAACTATGCAGAGTGGGGCATTCAGTCCCAGAAGAAGGAAACAGATGGGGGAGGGATCCTGGGAGCCTCAGCCACCATAGAGCATTCTGGAAGGGTTCCTGGTCCTCACTCCCCTCCTGCACACTCCCCCACCTCCCTCAGCAACCTGTACCCCTGTCTGCCAGGAGCTCCGAGGCTTTGGGGTGGGAGAGGTGCTTGGCTGGGCACATTTCCACTGCCTCACCCCATTGACCTCGTAGCACCACCCTCCCTCTCCAGAGCCAGACAGGCTCTCCCATCACGCAGGACACGGTGCCGGGCACTGAAGAGTAGGAGACTCACTCTAGGCTCCTGCCCTCAAGGACCTTGTGGCTTTGGTGGGGGGAGAGAAAGGTGGAGGCACGCAGAAGCAGCCATGGTTCCCCGTAGCAAGTTCCCCCACGGAGTTTTCCATAAAACGCATGGGAATGTGGGACAAGAGGGGCTGGAGGAAGCGGACAATGCTGATAAGCCCAGAGGGAGGAGTGGGGCTGTGACTGGAGACAGGGCATTTTAGGCTGTAGGAACGTCAAGGGGGGACAGGAAGAGTATCATGGTTCATCAGAGAAATGCTTTGGGGTTCAGTGCGTGTGTGCGCGTGTGTGTGTGAAGATGGATTGGTGGATGGGGGTCAGATCATAAAGAGACTGCACACCCGACAACTCTGACCTTTCCGTTGAAAACCGTGGGTTTGAAGGATTTGAAGGATGGGCAGCATGGTGCCGTGAGACGGCGGTGTAGGAACGCTCACTCCTGATGGTGGGGAGGAGGGGGGTAGTGAGGAGGGAGGGCCCTGAGGCAGGGAGAACAGGGAAGAGGCTCTTGCAATAGTCCAGGCAGGAGATGATGAAGACCTGGGCTGAGGGAGAGATGCTGGGCATGGGGAAGGGGGACAGGTCCCAGGGACATTTCGAAATCATCAGGAGGACAAGAATAAGAGAGAGTGAGGTGTCCAAAATGCAGGGGTGTGCTGGAGCCGGCTGGCACTGGCTCAGGAGACGGGCTGTGTACATCTTTTCCTAACTCTGCACTCAGGAACATCACGTTGGCACCTTTAAAGCAGCCGTGGGAGTAGCATTAACACCATAGACATTAAAAATAGTCTACAAATCAGGATCTTTTCTCCTCAGAGAGCCGGCTGTTAAATATTTACCAACACACCTTGGCTGAGCTTCTCCTGCTGTGGGTGGTGCAGAGGGAGGCATCAGAGGCAGTGGGCTCCGGAGATTTCGGAGGCAATTGAGATGAGCCTTGGGCAAGCGATAAGTTTGTGGTCGGTAGGGGGTAAGGGAAGACATTTTTAGTGAACGCTCAGTGTGAGCAAAGGCCTACCTTCCTCTGGGGTATCTCGGCACAGAGAATGGAACTTAAGAGACTCTTGGTGACCGTTTGTTGGCTACTGCTAGCAGAATCTTCAAGTAGATCAGATGCACCAATGAAACGTTCTTTAAGTACTTACAGGTACGTGAGGCACGTTTACCATGAACTAGTCCATTTGTGCCAGGAGTTCATCTTTACACAGAGCATTCCCTGAATCCAGCTGTAATGGTTAATTAATTACCTTAAGAATGACTCAGAAATTTTCCCAGGTTATTTTTAGCAGCGGAGTGCCAGAGAGGGCTCCAAAGACTTTCTCAGGATCACAGCTAGTTAGTGACCTTCCCCAGGATCAACACTTTGGAGGTAGAAGTTGTAATAGTTACCTATAACTGCAAAGCACAATTCCTCCCAACTTTTAAAAAAACAGTTAAAAAACTGGCTTAAAACAACAATAAACATTTATTATCTCAGAGTTTTTGTGAGCATAGGAATTCAAGAGTGATTTAGTTGGGTGGATTTGGCTTTTATATATATAAAATATTTAAACTATTGTATATTATATAAAATTTATATGTTATATATAAATATATAACCATAACTATATATAACCTATATATACTATGTATATATAATTTATTATGAGAAATTGGCTCACACAATGTGGATGTTACGAAGCCCCATTATCTGTTGTCTACAACCTGATGCCCAGGAAAACTGGTGTTGTAATTCAGTCTGAGTCTGAAAGCCAGAGAACCGGGGGAGCCAATGGTGTAAATCCAAGTCTAAGGGCAGGAGAATATGAGATGAGAAGTCCCAGCTGAAGCAGTGAAGCAGGAAGAAGAGGGATGAATTCCTCCTTCTTCCACCATTTGTCCTATTCAGGCCCTTTGGATTGTATGATGCCCATCCACACGGGGGAGGGCCATCAACTTTACTGTTTCTCATCCAGAAACACCCACACAGATACACCCAGAAATCATGTTTCATAAGGACACCCTATGGCCAGTCAAATTGACACAGGAAATTAACCATCATGGGGTCTCTCGTTAAATTGCCGTAGAGACGTCGGCTGGGGCCGCCATCATCTGACGGGTTAGAGGATCAGCTTTCACGGGGGCTCGCCCACGTGGCTGGCATATTCGTGCTGGTGTGGGCAGGAGGCTGCAGGTCCTCACCGGGGGCCTCTGTAGGTCTGCTGGCATCCTCACAGCAGGGCAGCTGGTTCCTCCTGAGTGAGTAATCCAGAGAGATCAAGGCAGAAGCTCCGAAGTCTTTTATGACTTAGCTTCAGAAGTCATCATCATCATTTCTACAATATCCTAGTGGTCACACGAGTGAGTCTTACTCAGTGTGGGAGGGGATAATACGAGAGTCAGGGATCACTGGGGACCAGCTTGGATGTTGGTTACCACAGAACCCAATACAGCAAGTGAGTTAAAACCAGGAGACTCTTGACGTCAGAGGACGTGGTCTGCCATTTGGTAGGTAGGGATCCCGTTAAAGACTCAACTTCCGGGCTTCCCTGGTGGTGCAGTGGTTGAGAGTCCGCCTGCCGACGCAGGGGACACGGGTTCGTGCCCCGGTCCGGGAAGATCCCACATGCCGTGGAGCGGCTGGGCCCGTGAGCCATGGCCACGGAGCCTGCGCGTCCGGAGCCTGTGCTCTGCAACTGGAGAGGCCACAACAGTGAGAGGTCCGCGTACCGCAAAAAAAAAAAAAAAAAAAAAAACTAATTTCCTTTCACCCTAAAGTGGG
>NW_020173920.1:2594870-2605148 GCF_003031525.2 Neophocaena asiaeorientalis asiaeorientalis
AGGGGGGGGCCCCCTAACCCAAAAAAAAAAAAAAAAAAAAAGACTAACTTCCTTTACCTCTAAAGTGGGACAATTGGTCCTGCCTGGTTTGCGATAATGAGTTGTGATGAGGAACAAACTGCAAAGAACAGTACAGATGTTATTTCCAGTGATTATTCCTAAGCCACCTTCGTTTAAAAAAAAATGCAAGAGAGAGAACCCTACGTCCTTGCTTATTGATGGCTATTCAGCAAACCATAGGGATTCAGGCCTCCAGGGGAGGCAGCTGCAGTGCGGTGGGTACAAGGATGGGATCTAGAGTGAGGCTTCCTGGGTTCACAACTCAGCTCCACCACTCACCAACGGTGTGACCCGGGGCCAGATACTCAATTCCTCTGTGCCACAGTCTCCGCACATATTTCCGTGGAAATGATGACAGTACCTGCTTCATAGGGATGTTGTGAAAATTAAATTAGCTAATTCAGGTGAAACATTAAGAACAGTGCCTCCTGACATTCAGTGACTGTTTGATATAAATCCTAGCTTTGGCTCCAGAGTGGCCACAAAGTCTGGAAACATAGGTATTATTTTATCACGTGTTATAATGTGATATCCATAAACCATTTATTATATATTGGCCTGTGTTGCCAGACTAGGTGGCCAACCTCTATTATGCCCTCTGATCCTGACTGTCCATGCAGTTTACTCTGTCCTTTAGTTGTGCCTGTAATCCAGTTGGCTGGTCTGGTATAAGATCCTAATCTCTCACTAGAGAGGAGAAGGCCCTCATTATACTTATTAATGTTGACCCCACTTCCAAGCTTCCCCAGATGTAGGTACTGCTAACACTGCTCTCCAGGGTGTTGCTCACCCCAGTGGGCCTCTTTATTACATGAGCACACAGGGCAGAGAAGATGCCCCATGCTATTAAGTTGGTTTTGCAAACCGCAGTGGCCAACTACATAATGGCATAAAGATACACCTCACCTTGAAGGGGGCAGGGTACCAGACATCACATGAAAAGGGTTCCGAACAACCTGTAAAATTGCCCTAGGAAAGGAATGTTCCAGAGCAGGAAGGTTTGGAGTTGCAGAGATGTATCTCATGTTAATAATATTGAACATACAAAACTCTGAGCCTAGAAACTGGTAATGTTGATGTGTTATAACTTATAAAATGACTCTTTGCAAATAATTTACCAGTTTCTGTAAATATCCAGCTCTCTGGTTTGTTTATACATTTTTTATTTTCTTTTTTAAAGGATTTGAGGCACATATTTCTGGAGAACATCTATCACCTAGGTTTTCCCAAGACGTGTTCTTGGAACACTAATCCCATGGGGTGTTACTGGATGTTACACTAAAAACGTTTCAGTGATCAGATGAGGTCAGGAAACACTGGATTAAACATAGTTAAACAAGCTTCCTTTTTACAGGACTTCTCAGAGCCTTTAATATACTAATATTCCTTATGAATCTCTATGAGGGTGATACAATCTAAAGTTTTTCCCACATTTATTTGATCATAAACCGTTTTGGGAGGGGGGGATATATTTCAGAAAAAGTATTCAGAGGAAAATAGATATAGGAAATCATAGACCTAATAATTGCAAACCTACCGGTTCATCTGTGTGCCACATCCACGTTCGATTATTTCTGGTAACACCATACCCCTCTCTTGAGAACTGCTCCCAGCCGCATTCATGTGGTCCCCAAGGGAGCTGGCATTTTCTTGACCACAAGCAACACACCACCTAGCCATAAGAGTGAGCACCAGACCTGGCCTGGGCCACTCAGTCCCTTTTCTGAAATCTTTGAATTTGGGACCAATGATTCTTTGCCTGGTGGCTGAGCCTGTAAGACATAAAATGTGAAGAACTGTTAGTTGTTATGTTTTCTCGTATCCGGAGAAAGCTGTTCTGTGATGGTGTTTAATAGTACTAACAGGCAGAGGGAAAAACATGGGAGACGGAGAGACCAGATGTATTTGACTCCTTGGTTCTGGCTCTGGACTTCTCATTCCATCGCCACTTTTGTGCAGTTTGGATAATCTATGTTGGTACTACTCAAAGTGTACTCAGGTGTGTTTGTGGACCAGTGCTGTTTCCCAAACTGTGCATTATTTGTCTGTAGTGAGGTAAATTCAGAAAGTGAGTGTTTAGTAAATTAAGAGGCATTTTATGTTTCTAGTAATTCATATTGATGTAATTTACCAAAGTATTGACCTACAATGGATAATAATAATAATAAAACCTGGGCCTGGGGGCTTACCTGGTGGCGCAGTGGTTAGGAACCTGCCTGCCAAGGCAGGGGATGCAGGTTCGAGCCCTGGTCTGGGAAGATTCCACATGCTGCGGAGCAAATAAGCCCGTGCGCCACAACTACTTAGCCTGCGTGCCACAACTACTGAAACCCGTGCGCCTAGAGCCTGTGCTCTGCAACAAGAGAAGCTGCCACAATGAGAAGCCCGCGCATGACAACGAAGAGTAGCCCCCACTTGCCACAACTAGAGAAAGCCCGTGTGCAACAATGAAGACCCAATGCAGCCAAAAATAAATAAATAAAATAAAGAAAAAAAAACCCCTGGGCCTTCAGCACAGATAGTTTGAGAAACACTGGTCTATGAGATATTCTAGCAGGGCTGCTATATACGGTTGTGTAGGTAGTGCACTGCACAACTCTAGGAAGTGCAGATCATATAGGTGGCAACGTGAATGATTCCACCCTGCCTGAGCTGTACAGTGTACAACTGGCCCAACAGTTGACACAGTCCTTTGATCTCAGTATCCTTCTAACAAATTCCTTTTTGTTTTGCTTAAATTAGCCAGAGTCTTTTTGCTCTTGTTACTTTCAACCTAAGGAAATTTAAATAATACATCTTCTACTGTCCCAGTGGCCTATTTCAAGTGTCTACTATATATAAGAGACCTGGTTCTGGAGTCCGACTTTCCCACGGTATGATTCATCCATTTTGCTGTCTTGTTAGTTCTCATGGAGGGAAAGCAGGTTAGTACATACTACTTGGGAGGACACCAGACATTCTACTCCACCAAACCGGACAGTCTGTGACTGGGCACGACGGCATTTAAAGGTTCCCTTTCTTTTCACATCTGAGCCCCAGTGTAACAAGCTCTCACAATTAGCTTCAGTGAAGGTAGGCCCGCTGGGCATTCTGAACACTTTGTTGGTGGGCTCGTAATATGGGTGTCTTTCTAGAACAGTTGTATAATATCTAAAACTTTAAAAATGCTCTTTCCCCTTCTGAGAATTATACTTCTAAGATCCTCTCTTAAGGATCTGAAAGATCATCAAAGGTTTATCCCCAAAGATGGCCACTGCATTTTAATTGTAAAAACAGAAATTAGAAAAAACCTAGATATCCAATATACAGTTGACCCTTGAACAACACAGGTTTGAACACAGGGTCCAAACCTGTGGATTGCATTTTTTTCAATAAATATACAGTTGGATCTCCTTATTCGTGGACTTTGCATCTACAGATATGGAGGGCCAGCTGTATTCATTGTGCTCCACCATCTTTTAAGGTGGATTTTCATAAGGGACTTGAGCATCCCAGGATTTTGGTATATGAAGGGGCTCCTGGAACCAATCCTTCATGGTTACTGAGGGGGATTAAGTAGATAACTGAGTATCTAATTAAGTAGATAATAGAAAATGAGTAAAAGAATAATCTGAATCCATTAAAATTATGTTTACAGTTTCCAACAATATGGAACATTATATAATGTTAGGTTAAAAACCAGAATGCAATAGAATATACATGTAAGGGGAAAATGCTAAGAAAAAAGACTGAAGATATTTAGGCTAAAACGCTAATAGTGACTGTTTCTGAGGAGTGATATTTTATTTTATTTTTTTTTAATTTTATTTATTTATTTATTTTTGGCTGAGTTGGGTCTTCTTTGCTGCGCGTGGGCTTTCTCTAATTGTGGCGAGCGGGGGCTACTCCTCACTGCGGTGTGCAGGCTTCTCATTGTGGTGGCTTCTCTTGTTGTGGAGCACGGGCTCTAGGTACGTGGGCTTCAGTAGTTGTGGCTCTCAGGCTCTAGAGCACAGGCTCAGCAGATGTGGCGCATGGGCTTAGTTGCTCCGTGGAACGTGGGATCTTCCCGGATCAGGGCTCAAACCCGTGT
Source organism: Neophocaena asiaeorientalis asiaeorientalis (assembly GCF_003031525.2). Taxonomy (NCBI): domain Eukaryota; kingdom Metazoa; phylum Chordata; class Mammalia; order Artiodactyla; family Phocoenidae; genus Neophocaena; species Neophocaena asiaeorientalis. The sequence goes on from NW_020173920.1 coordinate 2,599,003, forward strand.
CTGCTGCATTGGCAGGCGGATTTCTAACCATTGCACCACCAGGGAAGTCCCAGGAGTGATATTTTAAATGATTAACATAAAATATATTTGTCTAAAATTTCTAAAATTTATGTTAAGAATACATATTACAGATTGTAAATCAACTATACTCAATAAAATAAAAAAAAGAGTACATATTACTTTGATAGTCAGGGGAAATAAAGTTAAAATTTTTTTTATTCAAACAGAACATCACAAAAATTAAAATCATCCTCATCAGTTCACTCAGTCTCACGTAATTAATTTTTTTTTCATCTTGATCTTTTGTTAGCACTTTTATGAGTTCATCAGTTTTCCATTAGAGTTCTGAAAATGCTTATCCATTCAGTTCAGCCGTATAGTCAGTGACCAGAAACCTGTACTTGTCAGAGTCTTCTCCATGAATTCCTTGAAGATGAAACCCTTTTATAGGAACATACTTGCAAAAGCATCAGAGTACACCCAGAACTGTCTGTAAATGACAGAAGAGTTAAAAATGACCACGGTTAAAGATTTGATGAAAGTTCATAATAATGCAATTGACAAGGAAATTTAGTTATTTCTGAGGTATACATTTTAAAGTAATAACTAGAATTATGACTTATAACATTATACCGGAACATATAAGAGTTTTAGAAATTTCATGTAATGTCTGAAACGTTTATATTAACATATTTCCATACAAATAAGCCAAAGAAAGTTTAGTATTAGTTGTTTTGTTTGTTTGTTTGTTTTTTTATACTGCAGGTTCTTATTAGTCATCGAGTTAAATATTTAAAAAGAAAAAATAAAGACAGGGCAGCTGTGTGTTTGAGGTTGGGCCCCAAAACATAGCTGGTGAGGTCACTGCAGGCTTCAGGTCTCAGTCGAGCAGGTTGATTTTCTTAGTTCCTGGAGAACATCTGGACCAGAGGCCCCGATTCACTGACAAGCACACTCAGCTCAGCTCAGAGTGGACACTCATGCATGTACCGAGAGCATATGTCCAGCGGTTTCTGTTTCCATGGTTAACATTTCCTGATCTTACCCTTGGTACCAGGAGTGCCTCTGAAATACCCATGATAGCAAGGTATGGGCAAAGAGGCTTAAAAGAGACTGAGGCATAGATGAAGGATATGCATTCCCCCAGCCCAGCAACTCCACTCCTGGGTACACAGCCTGGACAAACCCACGCATATTCACGAAAACTCATTATGCCATTGTTTGCAATAGTAAAAAATTGGAACACTGGGAAAAAAGTGGACACATTGCCTTCCATCAAAAGGAGAATGAATATATAAATCATAAATTTTCATACAATGAAATACTACTCAACATCAAATTAAATGAATTAGCATTAACATAGATGAATCCCTGAGCAAGAATATCAGCGAAAAACAGAGCAAGTAGCAGTTTGATTCCATCTATACTAATATCATATTTATTTGTTTATTATCATATTTCATATATTATTTATTATATTATATAAAATATAATTTATTAATACTATAGTAATTTATATTGTTTACATTTATGATTCCATTAAGATTAAGTTAAAATATGTGAAAACAACATTATTTATGGATGTCCACTCATAGCAAAAGTAAAGTCATGCATGGGAAGAGTAAACGTCAAATTCCAGAGAGTGGTTTCCCCTGGGAATAGAAAAAAGCAAAAGAAATCAGCCTATGGAGGCTTCAAAGGCATCTGTGAAGTTCTGTCTTTAAAAATATATATCTGAAACAAATATGGAGAAGAATCTTAGGATTTGACAAAGCCCGGTGATGTGCACAAATTATAACATTTTCTATTGTCTTCCCTTTTAGAAGTATTTCATAATAAAAACATATATAGTAACAAAAATAAAGTAGGGCACCAACCAGGATGTTCTGAGCATGAGACAGGTGGAGATGACCAGGGAAGAGATGGGCTGGCATGCACTCGGGATGCAAGTCTGGATGTGGCAACACCAGGCTCGAGGGCCCTGGATGCCTCCCTGCATGCCTCCCTGCATGGTGCAGTCTCGGCTCTGCTCACCAACACGTGCGGTGCCTCTTTCCCTTTCCTGTTTTCATGTCCGATCTGATGGCTCCTCTCTGATCTGCCGTCTGCTGGGAATCACACGTCTCAGCACCAGGGTTAAGCCCCTGACTACTGTTGCACTGGTGAACTGCCTGCCCGCGTGCACCTCCTTGGGTGGCTCCAGCCTTTGTACTCCTGGGGCTGTGTAAGAAGAGCACAAGTTCACACCCACCTCCTGCCAAAGGACAGGGGAATCTTGGAGGCTTGGAGATCCTGATTTATCTCCCTCAGTCTTTCCCAGGTGCTCACATAGTGCATGGGTCTCCGATGTCCGGGTTTCAGGCACTTATTAATCTGTCTACCTCATCTTCTTTATTCTTCATAAGAATGGGTTGAGTCCAGGTCAGTGCCAACATTCCAAGAAAATCCAGTCTGGGCCTCCTCATCTGGTCTTGGAATCTGGAGACCTACCTGCTCTGGAATCCCAGCTCAGCCAGCAAACCGTGTCTCCTCTCTGGACCTCCCTTTCTTCCCCTGGTAAGTGGGTCATGGACCTCACCAGGTTGGCACGATGTCATGATTGCATAATGTCTCACTTGTCAAGGCTCCAAGCACAGTGCCTGCACAAGACACAACACATTAATTTAACTTTTCCTAGGGACAAATTTAGCAATTAATGTTGGCAGACCTTTCAGGTTCTGATCGTTTCTTTCTTCCCACCAAGCTACTTCCCCCTCTTCCTTCCTCTGCCCCTCTCTTCTCCCAACTCCCTTTCCCTAGGTTACCTCTGAGTGCTCAGGCTCCTATAGAACAGCCTGAACCCCAGCCTGCAGCTCTGGATAAGACTTTCCAACAGTGATTCTCAACCTTGCAGAACCTTAGAATCCCCTAAGGAGCTACAAAAGCACCAAACGCCAAAACAGCACAACAACTGTCTCCCATCCAACCCCCAGCCCCACCCCCTGGAGAATATGATTCACTTGGTCTGAAGCGGGGGTAGGGGGCAGGCATTGTATTTTCTTTTACTCCCCACCCCTACCGGGGCAGGTGATCCTCATGTCTATTTGAAGACTCTTATCCCTGAAAGCACTACAACTTCCTCTTGGGCCCCTTCCCTCCTTGGCATGCTCCCCTATTATCATAACAATGGGGAAACCCACCATACCTTCATTTTTCCATTTCTCAAACTCTTTTTTGAGAAACATTTAATAATTTACAGGTTCTTCCTGAAGTTTTCCCTTAACTTTGACCTTGGATAACTTGTATGGTAGACAGAACAGAAATAACCTTCAGGCTGCCCTGAAGGGTGAATTGGGTTTTCCTTCCAGAGCCGATATGTACTTCTGTTTGGCTTGCCCTGGGACCCAGCTACCAGTCTGCACATAGGGCTCACTTTTCCTTTGCCACAGATCTGGAATAAACAGCCAACATGGAACCCAGCTAAATCAAGCCCACTGCGAAGACTCTGTATTCAGGTAATGTTTCCTGCTTATTTTTGACTCATCTACTCCTGAGACACAGATGTTCCACCATGGCTGACACCTCTGAGCAGCCCTGGTGTTGTTGGCCCTTGCAGGCATTGTGGGCTTGAGGATCCTTCTGAAATCTTCTACATTAGCCCATGTCCTCCCATCTATGGCTCCTCCTAGCTATTAGACTTCCCAGATGTGTATGACACAGCAAGACTGGGAGGTTCTGGTTCTCTCTGAGGCTGCTTCTCCAACTCCAAGCACAGACCGCAGGCTAATGGAGGATCTGAAGCCTAGAGAGTAGAAGTGGCTTACCCACAGCAATTAAAAGTGATGTGGTTGGTGGGCCAGTGCTTGGAATTCTCGGCTTTGCTTCCTTCATGTCCAGGGCCTAGGGTTGGGATGTTGCATCTGGAGCTGCATACTTAGATCAGCAGCATTTAGCTTTGAATGAGCAGCATGGCTAAAGTCTATCTTCTGGCTAAATGAGGTGGTGACCCCCTGGGAGGTTCCACAGACCTTGGCTTAGAACTTGCTGTGAAAGGTGAGGGGGAGGCGCACTTATACTTTAACAGTCATATCAGGATGCGGTTAGACCGAGAGACAGGAGTACCAAGGAAGGTTGGCTGAAGTTTGGGGAAAACACCAACAGGTTGAATATACCTGACTATATATTTTTTGATATTTGGCTAGGCTCTTGATGGGTAGGTGGAATTTCATACTTTACTCCCCTACTCCTGTAAAACAACTTGCACGCTTATGCCATTTGACGGCTTATGCCATTTCAGCCTCACAACACCACTGGTTGAGATTATCATTGTTTTACAGATAAGAGAGCTGAGGACCAGAGAGGTGTGGGCTGGGTTGTCAGAGGAGCTGGGAAAGGCCATGGCTCCTTCCTCTACAGCATTCTTCCTCCGGTTTTTCAGCATTAGCCCATCAGCTTTCTAGGTTTCTACTTCACCGTTGCACACCAGCCCAGTCCATTTCAAAGCAAGGATTTACCTGCTGGTAAGACTCTATGTAGTCCAGGTGATCATCTGACTCACAAAAGGGAGACATCAAAAACTATGTTGGGGAGAGAGGTTTTGTCTCATGTGCTGAACCCCCTTTAGTTCCCATGCCCTCCCCTCCTGCCTTACACCACTATGGCAAGAAGCACTAGCAAATTATTTATTTCTCTGCATATATGCTGAGTACCTTTCATGTGGATGGTCCTGGAAAGGGTTCATGGAAAGACAGAGATGAATTCGATATGTCCCTACAGGAATGGCAGATGTGTGGCTCCAGTAGACCCACTCGCCTTTCTACATCCCGGGTAGACATCACAGATCTATCAGTCATTCCTTCCCATTAAGCCTGAACATGACCTCTCAAGATTCTGATCTAGGCAACCATGAACATTCAGTGGAATTTGTACTCAAGTTAATAAGAGCTAGAATTTGATGAGCACTTACTATGTGCTGGGCACCATGCTTCATTCACTATCACATTACTTCCGCATAACTCCAGGAAGCAGGCGCTGTCATTATCCTCTTTTTACAGATGAGTAAACAGTCTTAGAGAAGTTAAGTATCTTACCCCCACCCCTACAATGGTTCTAAGACTTGAACCCAGCCAGTCCAACTCCAGAGCTTGCATCCTTGTTTGTTTACTCTTTACTGCTATCTAGTTTCCAACCCTGAGCTGCTGTCGTGTCTGCCTTTCTGAGCACAGAGCTGGTGCAACTTGTGGGTGAAAATAAGTTAACATCTCCTGGCTGCTCTGCCAGCTCCCCTGATGTTTCAGAGCCAATGATCATGAGCCTCATTTCACAGAAGGAAGCATGTATGGGCTGTGACGTCTCCAAGGTGACAGCTCAAATGACAGGAAGAAATGGGAGAGGGAATAGTGAATTCCCAAACCCAGACCTCTACGTCAGCCCAGGAACCTTGGGGACTTTGGGGGTTTTCTAAATGCCTCTTCTCATACTCAAAGTCTAACACAGTTTAATTTTGCAAACACACCTGGAGTGTGGGGCTGAAGAGCAATATAAGCAATAGATCTGGCTAAAACCTGCCTCAGGTTTTGTAAAAGGAAGTTGCTGATGAAGTAGAAGGAACTGGTGTTAAATGATTATCTCATAGGAATTCCTACAGTCTCACTAGCAGCCTGGGCTCCCCTTTGAGCTTCCTGGGGCCATCTAATTGAATAGTTACAACATTATATTTGAACAATAAAAGGAGTTCGCAGTTCAGTTCCTTTGTGTGTGTTTGTTATATAGTCTGTCAAGCTTCATTAGGAAAAAAAATGAATTCATTACACTTTAAATATTACATATTTCCTATTTCTGAACACGTATGGAACCAGAAAAATGGCTAAAAATGTGGAATAAAGTCTAAAAAAACAAAAGCATAATACCTGCCTTTTTCATCCCTCTGTATTGATAACACTTAAAAGGCCAACCTAATTAGCCAAATTGTTTTCCTTTAACTATGGGCAGATGGCTTTCTTTCTAAAACTCTAGAGAAAGATTAAGTATCTAACTAGACTTACAGGTAGAATGTGATAAATGTTTCTACCACCTGCATCCTAAGAATGAAGAACAAGAATACCCACAAGTAGTATATGAGCTGTTCTGGGTTCTGTAGTGTCCCCCCCCCCCCCCCCAATTTTTGT
>NW_020173920.1:2605167-2634577 GCF_003031525.2 Neophocaena asiaeorientalis asiaeorientalis
CCCACCCAATTTGTGTCCTCCTGGAACCTGTGAATGTGATCTTATTTGGAAATAGGGTCTTTGCAGGTGTAATCAAGTTAAGTTGAGGTCATACTGGATGAAGGTGGGTTATACATTCAATGGCTGGTGTCCTTAGAAGGAGAGAGACACACAGAGACACAGGGAGAAGGCCATGTGATAGCAGAGGCAGAGACTGGGGTTGTGCAGATGTAAGCCAAGGAGTGCCAAGGATTGCCAGCAACCATAAGCGAGGAAGAGGCAAGGAAGGATTCTTCCCTAGAGCCTTCAGGGAAAGCATGTTCCTGCTGATCCCTTGATTTTGGACTTCTAACATCCACAACTGTGAAAGAATAAATTTCTGTTGGTTTAAGCTACCTAGTTTATGGTACTTTGTTACAGCAGCCCTTTAAAAGTAATAAATAATGGAATTTGAGATGGAATTTGGACTGACATTCATTCCAAACTTTCTTTCTCAGAGACCCTTAGATTGAGGTCTTGATGTGGGTTAAGTGTTCTCCAGACGGTCTCCCTCCCATTTCATCAAGTGGTGAGAAAAAGAAACCCAAACGGTATATGACAGTTTCTGGAAGTCAAGAATAGGCAACATTCATGAAGGCTTTTCTCTAGCTACCTGATCACCATAACAACTGAAAACTGGAGACCAGAATCCACTTTTATTTTAGAGAAACAAATGCTCTTCCCAGAGAACTGAGCTGACTAAATCCAATAGCATTGAGAGTCCTGCTTCAGGCATGGACACATATTTATTGAGTGGCAATGAGGGATACCTGCCTACTTCTATTTAGGGAAGAAAGCCTGACATGTTGTTTGACTGGGCACATTGGAAGAGCCCAGAAACTTTAAAAAGTACTGATGACTGGGTCTCATCCCAGAGATTCTGATTTAACTAGTCTAGGTTGCCACTGGGCATCAACATTTCTAAAAGTTCCCCTGGATGATTCTGAAGTGCAGTTAGGGTTGAGAAGTAGTGGCATAAGTACCTGTAGATTCCAGCCATTGGGTGACATTTTCCAATGGTTACAGTAAATTAAGAAAAATTAGTAAAAACATTAAAATATATAATGAAGAGAGAGAATAAGATAAACAAAAAGTCAACATCCAGGATGCAATCAGACTCTATAGTAAGGTCCTCAAATATTTAAACAATGCAACAGCTATTTTGTAAAGAATGGGCCCTCCCACAAGTGCAGCTCTGAGGTCAATGAAATGAGTTTGAATCATTTTGTTTATTGGCGCCTTCAGCACAATACCTAGCACAGAGCAGGCTTCAAGAAACATTGGCCAATGGCGTCTCTTTTAGAAAAATAGCCATGGTTCAGATTTCCCTTGGCAGCTTCTCTTCTCTTCCAAAGAAATCTAGATCATCCAAATTACCCCTCAAAGGCTTCTTAATTATTAAGAAGGCAAACCCAGTCCTTTCAGTTAAAAAGTTAATTACCATTTAGTGAAGTTCCTATATTCATTTTAGATGGGTTAAACAGATGATTCAGGAGAGTTAGGTGTTCTTACGTGGTATTTGAGCACTTTATAAACACTGACTAATCGACATACATACTTAGGCCTATTTTAAGGGACTTAAAAGTTTCACACTTGAATTAATCATAGGAGGCTATTGTTTGATAATTTATGACATTGTTGATCATCTTTGTGATTTATTTGCTGCCAAGTTTTTAATTAGAAACACAACCTCCATTTACTCTATTGTTATAAGAAAACATAATCCACTTATATAATATGATTTTCAGGAGTATACCTTGGTAAAAGGTGGGAATTGCCCATCCTCACATGAACTAGTAGGTGCTATGTGGACATTTAAGGGAGGGATGATTGTGGGGTGGAAATACTCAACTCCCTGGAGGTGGATGGGTTTGAATCTAGCTTTCATGGCATAGCACCACTGCTGTCATCTCTTTTTGGTTTTGAGCGTGTGTATGTGACTATACAAACACTTAGCAAGGACCAGACAAGAGAGGCCAATTAGGCTTAAACTTGTTTGCCAAAAGTGATAGATCCATTGGTAGTGACTGCTTGGGCTACTGGGTTAAAAATTGTTCTGAAGCCAAATCCACGTTCAGAGGGAAAGAGTACCAAGACTGATTAGCAATGTCTTAGAGAATGCAAGAGGAGGGAAAGGAAGCATGAATGCCGAGCATTTGCTATGATTATCTTAGACCCTTTTTAGGAAAGACAAGAGCAAATAGGCCTTACACCAGTCACAGGAAGTCCTCCTTATTTTCTAAGCAACTCTATGCCCACATTGGAAATTCAGTGTGTGGTGTAAAACCGGGTGAACTTTGGCTAAGAGTCCCAGTTGAGAAGTTCCCTAATAAGGTGAAGCGTTTTGTTTGAGACCAACTAAGGTCTGCACAGTGCTTTCCATTTAAGACTGAACAATCGCTCTCTACTACTGCTTATTCTATTTTCATTCATTCATAAAAAAGACCTTTGCTGTTTGGGAGGTGTTTAAGGATACAGTGCAAGAGGCCACACTCCGCTTCAAAGAACAATGGTCGATGCCCAACCTTGATGCTCAGGCTTGTACTCAGCAGTCCTTTAAAAAGCTGCACGTGATGTTACTACCCCATCTCCTCTTATCTCCCACCATTCAGCACCGTGATGCTCACAGTTTGACTTCACTGTATGAGAGAAGAGTCAGGATGACCATGTGACCTGAGGAACTGGAGTTGCCATTCTGGAGATGAGGATGATTGTGGGAGGAGCAGGTTTTAGGGACAGATCAGGAGATCAGTTCTGGATAGGTGAAATTTGGGATGCCTATCAAATATCCAAGTGGGCAGTTGGACAGGTGTGTCTGAAAATCCAGAGGGGGAAATGTGGGCCACAGATATATATCTGGGAGTCATCAGCTTATCGATGGAATTTAAAAACATGGAGCTGAATGAGATCAGATAGTGAAGTTCAGATAGTTCAGAACCTAATATGTTCAGAAAGACTGAGCTTTGGGGTAACTTCAAGGTATAGAGGTCCAGAGATGAGGAACCTGCAAAGATTGAGAAAGAGCAGGGTGTAAAGTAGGACGAAAGCCAGCAGAGTGCCCTGGTAGCCAAGTAAAGAAAGGGTTTCAAGGAGGAAGTCATCATTAACTAGGTCACATGCTGCTATGAGCCAAGTAAGGTGACGACTGGAGAACTGACCATTGGGTATAGCAGTGTGGAGATCATTGTTTTATTTTACTTTATTATTTTTTTGCGGTACACGGGCCTCTCACTGTTGTGGCCTCTCCCGTTGCGGACATGCAGGCCCAGCGGCCATGGCTCACAGGCCCAGCCGCTTCGCGGCATGTGGGATCTTCCTGGACCGGGGCACGAACCCGTGTCCCCTGCATCGGCAGGCAGACTCTCAACCACTGCGCCACCAGGGAAGCCCTATGCATATTTTTAATGTAAACTTTTTCTTGAACTATTATATATGTGTGTGTATATACACACACACACGTGTGCACACACACACACAAATGTGTTTTCAAAGTAGACATACCTTCATCAATAAACAGAGCCTTACCGGCAGTCCCGAAACTTCCCTCATACCTTCTCATTACTCAATGGTAACCACTGTCTTGACTCGTAACATCATGGATTCGTTTTACCTGTTTTTGAACTTCATATAAGTGGAATCAAACAGTACGTACTCTTCTATGTCAGACTTCTTTTACGCAACAGTTTATTTCTGTGACCCATCCACTGTGTGTGTGTAGCAGTCATTGTTCATTCGCGTGGCTGTATAGTATTCCATTGTTTGAATATACCACAATTATTGATCCATTCTACTGTCACTGGACATTTCTAGCTTTTACAAGTAGGTCTGCAATGAATGTTCTTGCACACATTATTGAACACATGTACACTTTTCTGCTGGATATTTACCTGAGAGTGGGATGGCTGGGTCATATATCCAAATGCTATATATGCTTTTGGTCATATTCTTGTTACTCAGCAAGCCCAGGAGCAGAGTTCTAGACCCTGGAACCACACAGTCTGAGTCTCTGCAGTCTATGGCCTCTGAGATGGTTTGTCCAGCCCCTTCTTTTTCATATGAGAAGCCTGAGACTCAGGCTGTGTGACTTGCCCCAGGTCTCCTCATTTCTGGGCCAGTATGAATCAAGACTCGTGTTAGTCAAATACCTCTTAGTATTCACATGGGGGAATTCTTCTCTCTGACCCAGTAATGATCACACGCCATTGCAATTTGCCTAACAGACACTCTTGTTTATTGAGTATCTGTAAAGTGCTGGGCACATGGTGTCATATGTTTAAATTATATATTATCTCTAGTCCTTACAACAATCCTCCAAGACGGGTAGTATCAACTCTGCTTTTCAGATGGGCATAATGCGCTCAGAGGAGATGAATAACTCGCTCAGGTTTCCACAGGACATGGCAGAGGTGCGATTGGAGCTCTGCTTGTAATTCCTTGGGAGACAGAGGAGTGGACACCTTCTTATGAAGCTATTGCTGCTTGGGTGCAGGGAAACATTTTCTTTCCCTCAGGCCCTAGGGCTCCTCCCAAGTCTAGATAGTCCAGTTTTCTATCACGGACCATGTGACTAAAAGAAGGCAACTCAACAGGCATGCGCTTAATGTAGCTCCAGCTTTCCCTGTAAGCGACTGCTGACAGTCATTGTGAGGATAAACATCTCTCTTCGAAAGCTACAGAGGGGGTGAACTCTTGCTCCCTTAGATCTCCCCAGAAGCCTGTAGGATAGTGAAGCTTGATGTTCAGAAACTAATTGAACCCATTTCAAAGGAGCTAGAACGTGGTCTTCATTATTGCAAGAATCTTTATAGACATCCACTTCCTGTTCCTGTCCCATATCCTGTATGATATCTCAAAGATAAGAAAAGGATAAATGATAATCATCAACATGTGTTAGGTACTTACATTGTGCCATGTACTGACTGATTACCCTTGTATGAATGATTGCATTTAGTCCTCCCAGTGACATTTTGAGGTAAGAACTGTTATTATCCCCATTTCACAGATGAGGAGACAGATGTTTAGAAAGATGGAGTAACTTACCTAAGGGCAACCATTAAATGAATGCGCTGGGGCTTCACTGTGGGCCTGCACAGCAGTGGTGCTCTGCTCTTGTTGGCTGAGTTGATGCACAGATGCACAAAAGACATGCAATGCTTGTTTCCCAGTTGATACCTCCCTTTAATTAATTTATTTATTTTTGGCAGTGTTGGGTCGTCGTTTCTGTGCGAGGGCTTTCTCTAGTTGCGGCGAGCAGGGTCCACTCTTCATCGCGGTGCGCGGTGCGCGGGCCTTTCACTGTCTCGGCCTCTCTTGTTGCGGAGCACAGGCTCCAGACGCGCAGGCTCAGTAGTTGTGGCTCACGGGCCCAGTTGCTCCGCGGCATGTGGGATCTTCCCAGACCAGGGCTCGAACCCGTGTTCCCTGCATTGGCAGGCAGGTTCTCAACCACGAGCGCCTTCAGGCCCAGTCGATACCTCCCTTTGATTAAGGTTTTTGTTGTTGTTTTCTTGTTGCTTTAAATCATTCATCTGGGAATGTTCATAGTCTTATCACAACCACCACAAGCTAACAAAGTGAATCCTGTATTTGTGAGGACAAGTCTCCCTTACCCTCCACCTTGGAAAGACAGAGGCTTTGTTTTTTGCTTACTGAAATCAGCTTAAATAATCGACTGAGTTAAGAAAGAGATGGGTGGGGGAGGGAGAGCAGTTCAAGGAGAAGGCGGGTGTTGAGGGGATTGGTGATGGAAGCGTGGATAGTACCATGTAGCCGTGGGGTTTGTTTTAGCCTCTGACTGGCCCCCTGTATCTTCTTTGACTGACCCTACTTCAGCTTCTTTGTTGATAAGATTTCCAGGTAGCTGGTGGGCGGGGTAAATGTATCTGTGGACTATTACTTTTAGGATTTTTGAAAAACGTTGAAAGGATTTGTGCTGTTTTGAAATTCACGGATGCTTTTAGGGCATAGCTCTTAATTTTTTGTTTTGTTATTATTTTATAAAGAGAACAAATTTTATGAAAAGAACACTTCAGGTTTTAAGTGTTCATCTCCTCTGTTTTACAGATGGAAACTCAGTGTATTACCAAGGGATCCATCTCTGTGGGAATACATATTTCCTGCTCCTTCTAGCCTCTCCGCAATTGGCATTAACTAAAGAGCCGCGGCTAGATCCGCAGAGTCAGCAGGTGACTCTCTGGGCCACACGCCGAGGAAGACAGCTGTTTTACTTCAGTTCACTGAAAGGGGAATGGAAAAGGCACCTAAAAGTCTGCTGGCCTATCTCTCTTCTCCCTCTCTCTTCTCCTGAAGTCCCTCCACTGACTGAATGATCTTGTGTATGGGTGTAGGGGGAAAGGGAGAAAGAGAAAGAGAAAGAGAAGAAGGGGGAGGAGGAGAGGGGCGGGAGAGACTGAGACGGTACCGGGGCTTTCTGTTCTGAGGCTGGCTATAACACGCAGCCAAGAACTTCCAGTCTTTTAAGACTCCCTCCCATTTTTGCCAATACCTGAAAAGGTAGAGGTAAGGAAAAAAAAAAAAATCATTTGGGAGGAAAAATGCTGACTAAACCACTTTCCAAAGCCACGTTCCAAGAGAGAACCCTGGGAACAAACACTTGAGCTTCTTTCTTTCTTTTAAAAAAAATTGCTTCGTGCTTCTTTTCCCTCTAAAACTCTCATTTTACCACTGGGGACACGAATATCAATCAAGTTGGTAATGGAGTAATCTCAGATGGCAGCTAAGAGCCAGCACACAAATTAACTGCATGACCGGCATGAGTGACTTCACCTGTCTGTATCTTAGGGTCCACACATGGCAAAGCTATTGTACACTGTCAGGAATGATTCAGACTTGAGAGACGAAATTTGTCAGTGTTTCGTGTGTGTTGGGAGGAGGCCAGGTGTGGCAATATCATAGATCATAGTGGTCCTACAGACATTTTGCAACGGAGATTTCCAACCGGTTTGGACAAGAAACTATTCTCAGTTTTCCCTAGTGTGCAGTGGAGATGTTAAGAATTTCAGTTACTCCTCTGATTAAAATCTAAATGGCTATCACTTTCAAGGTAATATGGAGAACACCACCACTCTGGGGCTCTTTTAATTTTCCTTTGTGTTCAGGCTTTCTATACAAGTTACCTGGAACAAAATTAGTTAAGGTAGAAGAGCTTTTATGAGCCTAATAAGATGGGACTCAACCTAAAATGCCTGGGGATTATCTAGATAGGACGTTGATCCTTTGAAATACAGATTATTACATGGCAGGTGCTGTGTTCAATTCGTGCCCTTAAGGATGCTCACAACCTAGGACCAGGCCAGGGGGCTACGAGCTTACTCTCTCAATCTTATTTGATGAGCACTAAATGCAAAGCAGGTGCCCTTGAAGTGACAGGGGGTGACTTCAGTAGAAGAGCTGTCATCCACGTGGACCTTGCTTTGCACTTCAATGGCTTCTCATGTAATGCTCACAGCAAAGAGAACTTCCAAGAAGGGACACAGCTGCAAACTTCAGGTTCTCAGATTCTGAGTCACTAAAGAAATCCTTGACCCAGAGTGTCAACCGTGGAGGCTGGGGTCCCTGGCAGCCTGCCAGGCTTCTTGGAGGGTAGATTTGACAAGAGCAAGTGCCCATGCAATGAGTTTCCAACAAAGAGGCTGTTCCACTGGCACATGAAAAGTGTTGTATGGGAAAGTGCAAATTTCAAGAGCCTCTGAATTGTTGAGAGAAAATGTCTTGTTCAGGGAGCGGCTAGAATCAGGTTCTTATCTGATCCTCTTGAATTACCCTATTTTTTCTCTGCTGCATTTAAATGATGTTTGGGAATAAAGTGTGCAAATATGAGACACAGGCTGTTACTGTGGAAACAAAGTGGGAATAATTATTACTTTGTGTTCCAAGCAAAAGGAGGTTAGGTATTCTAACTCTAGAGATCTAAGAATGGAAGTTAGCAGGAATGAAAATTAAATAGAGAAGAAATATATCCTAGGGCAGAAAGGGAATCCCCAAAACTAATGTGCCCAAGAGGTCCTTATTTATTCTTTAATAGAACGCGAACAGTTGTAAATGATTTATTTGAAAGACTTGCCTGTGTTAAATTTTTAACCTATAGACTACACATCATGCCTTTGGGACATGCTGTGGTGCTTCATGCCCACTTTCTGGATGTCTGGAGAGGAAATGGAAAGTTTAAGTCACTCATTTAAGTAACTGAACCAATAATTAAACTGCAGACGACAAAAAATTCCCTTGGTTCTGGTTGTGAAGGCCACTTTCAAGCACAAATGTTCTGACAATAGAGAGAGCAGGAGAATTTGTTTCTTTAGGGAGATTTATTCGCACCTCCACTCCTGCCATGTCACTGCTAGTCCAAAGTCTGTTTAGGCCGGGGGAGTCTGAAATCAGTACCCTCAGCAACAGAAAACCATAGACCGAGTGGGGAGGACCCTGAGAAACCAAGTAGCCCGAACTCCTCAGTATCATTCTAACGATTCCCAGTCCCAAGGTGGGAAGGGATTTGCCTAAGGTCATAGGATTGATTGGAAGGGAGAGGGGCTAAAATGCCACCATATTTGCATTTTAAAAAGATCTCTCTGGATATATACCCAGGAGTGGAATTGCTGAATCATATGGTAGTTCTATTTTTAGTTTTTGGAGGAAACTTATACTGCTTTCCATAGTGGCTGTACCATATATCCAAAGAAAACAAAAACACTAATTTGAAAAGATACATGCACCCCAATGTTCACAGCAGCATTATTTACAGTAGTCAAGATATGCAAGCAATTTAAGCATTTATCAACAGATGAATGGATAAAGAAGACGTGATGCACACATTCACAGCGGGACACTACTCAGTCAAAAAAAGAATGAAATTCTGCCATTTGAAACAGCACGGACGGACCTGGCGGGTATTAAGCTTGGTGAAGTCAGACAGAGAAAGATAAACACTGTATGTTATCACTTATATGTGGAATCTAAAAAATACAACAAACGACTGTATATAACAAAACAGAACCAGACTCACAGAGGTAGAGAGATCAAGCTAGTAGTTACCAGTAGGGAGAGGGAAGGGGGAGGGGCAATACAGGGGTCAAGGATTCAGAAAAACTACCATGTATAGGAAAATAAGCTACAAGGGTATATTGTACAGCAAGGGACTATAGCCAATATTTTACGATAACTTTAAATGGAGTATAATCTATAAAAATATTGAATCATTATGTTGTACACCTGAAACTAATATATTATAAATTAATTGTACTCAAATAAATTTTTTTTTTAAAAATAAGAAGATCTTGCTGGCAGCTGCAGATCTGAGACCATCAAGGTCATTGGGCTCTAGAAGAGCCATAAGAGTGGCCTTGGCCAGAGTGGTAGGGGTGGACATGGAGAAGAATAGACAGGTTTGAGAGGAGATGTCCCCTTTGCTGACCATCAAGGCCAATTGATGTTGCAACATAAGAAGAAAACGTTGGATTGGAAACCTGGCTTGGGAAGGTGAGTTGAGAGATTTCGTGAATCATGGCTGCAGAAGGCACAGAAGTCGGGCCTCCTTCATTTCTCACTCAGAGAAGCCCCAGAGCCTTGGTCCTCCTACACCATAACAATTTCTTTTATCTGTAGCTCTTAAAGCATTTTGCAAAGATACTCCAGCATGAGAGGGGTGAGATGGACAGCTAGGCCTGCCATTAAGTGACTTGAATAGTTACCGATTTTACTTTACTGTAATTGCAAACTTGGAGGCAACCCAGGTGGATACAAGGTTATTGGTGGTGTTAGTTTCCCCAAAGTAAATAGGATTCAAAGACAACACTGGTTTGAGAAAATGGTCCTAATTCCTCTTATTTCCCTCACGTTGAAGGACATAGCCTCCTCAGTCCTGAAATACTTTCAACTTTGACCTGCTCAGAACAAGAATTTTTGCTGCCCATTCAGGTATTAAGATAATTTTTCTAATCAATTAATAGGCATTTTTAATATGCTTCCTTTAATAATATAATAACTAAGAGCTATTGAGCATTTACTGTCTGCCAGGTACTGCTCTAAGCCATTTACATATAGTAACTATGCGGGGAGAGAGGGACCATCTTACAAATGCTGTGAGAGGCAAACTGGTTTCTAAGCCAGGGCTCCAAGCACCCCAGCGCCCAGCACTTTGTTGGATGCTGTGAAGAGAAATGCATCACTGGGCATTTTTCAATTAATATTCACCAGACCTAGGAAGCTTCCTTGTATTGTCAAGGCTGAAGAATTTCCTCTCTGTCCTTTCCTTATCCCCTCTGATTTTCCTGTTTTACCCCAACTCTTGCTATCACTTGGAATTTCCCCTTGTGACAGATCCCATCACTGCCTGGAACTCCCCAATTTTCCCCATCTCAACTCTCTCTCTCTCTCTCACACACACACACACACACACACACACAGACACACATGAGAGACACTTCCTCTATCTCACCCTCGTGGTGGGGTTGTGGTGGCCTGAGGGGAGGGGAGAAGGGTCTGTACCACCCACCGAGATGCTGCCTCACCAGGTGATGGCCCCATCATGTTGGCTTCATTGTCACACTGCCATGGGTTTTCAGGAAGGGACACCTTCATAGACTCTGGCTGGAGCAGGACTCAAGAAATGAGGGCTGGGGTCCTTGGGGTGAATGGGGGAGGTCTGAGGGGGCCCCACTCTCTGCTGGACCTTCACAGAGCCTGAGATTCTCTGCTCAGGGCCTGACTCTCACTTACTCTGGGTCACTCCTTGCTCAAAGTCTGGGGCAGCTATGGAGAATCTGGCTCCTGAGAGGAATCAGGGAAGGGTCTGCTCTGGAGACAGGCTGGATCTCTTCACTAGATTTGGAGGCAACACTGAAGCCTTCAGTCTTCCTGGAAGGAGAAACCCTGCAGAGGACGGGGGACCCTGGAGGGTTCCTGACAGTCCCTGCTCTCTCTCCCCTCGAGCTCATCCTCCAGGGTCTGGAGGCGTCTGCTCTTCAGTACCAAGGTCCCTCTGGTCACCTCCCAGGCACTTCTAGTCAGTGAGGTGAGACAAGTCCAAACGACCATCTCTCCCCCACCAGGAAGATTGTCCCACGACAGGCCTGATCTCCGTATCACAGACCTCTTGACTGGGAGAGGAATTGTTTCCCGGGCAGCGGCTTGCTGTGCTCAGCCCCGGGTGCGAAAGGCCGGTATCTGATCCAGGCCACCAGCCTGGCTGAACGTTAGAGCCTTGGGTGCACCCCTTTCCTGGGAGAGGAGCCCTTCTTCCCCACACCAATCCATGTATTAAATTCCATCTCCACTTGTTGACTCAGAACTCAAATCTCACCTCTTTCTAAAGCCTCTCTGACGTTTCCTCATTTACCAAATTCTGGACCTGAAAGATCTCTGCCCCTCCTCTGACCACTAGTACTGCCCTGCCCCGGACTCTGAGCTCATGGGAAGCAGGGACTGTGTCTCCTTTGTCTCTGCTTGGTTCTCAGAAGGCGCTTGATCAAAGTTCATTCCTTCATTCTCGTTTTTGTCTGGGGAACAAAAACGAGAATGAAGGAATTCTTCTCGGTCCCTGGCCTTGTCTTGAGGGCCCAAAGAAATAGAACTGCAAGAGCCTGTCACTGGTTTACCTGCCTCTTTGGCTGTAGAAGGAAACTGGGCTTCGAGGAGCAGCCGGTGCTCAGCCAGCCCTGCGTCCTCTCATCCTTGCCCCTGGGTGGATGCTGCACCTCTGCCCCGGGCCCGGCTGCTGCCGCTGCCGCTCTGGTTTCTGCTTCTGCTGCTCTGGCTTCAGTTTCTGTGCTTTTCCTGCTTCTGCTTCTTCTGCTGCTGCTGTTTCTTCCTCGACGGCTCCTTCTACTACTTCTCTCTCCTCCCTCTCTCCCTCTCTGCTTCCTCCTCCTTTCTTTTCTTCCTCTTCCTCTGTTTCTTTCACTTCCGCTTCTGCTCCTTTTCTGCTTGGGCTGCTTCCGCCTCTTACGCTCTCCTTCCGCTTCCACTTTTCCTTCTTTCTCCCCCGCCAGCTTTTTCAGCGGCGGTGGCTTTGGCTTCAGCTTCTACTTTCGTGACTTCGGCTTTTTCCACTTCTCCTCCTTCTTCTCCGGCAACTTCCACGCCTCTTCCTTCCTCCTTCTCTCCTCCACCTCCTTCCTCGTCTTCTGCCTCTTCTTCTGCTTCTGCTTCCTCTGTTTGTACTTCTGCTTCATCAGCATCTCCTCCGTTTCTTCTCCTTCTGCGTTGGCACCTGCTGCTGCTTCTGTTTTTTTTTCTTTTTTTCCCTGCTATTGCTGCTGCTTCTTGTTCTACTACTTCTTCTCCTCCTTCTCTTCCTCTTCCTCCTTCTGTTTCTCCTCCTCCTTTATCTCCTTTTCTTTCTCCATCTCCTCCTCCTTCTCTTCCTCCTGTTCAGTTTTTTTTAAAAACATCTTTAATGGAGTATAATTGCTTTGCAATGGTGTGTTAGTTTCTGCTGTATAACAAAGTGACTCAACTATACGTTTACATATATCCCCATATCTCCTCCCTCTTGCGCCTCCCTCCCACCCTCCCTATCCCACCCCTCTAGGTGGTCACAGAGAATAGAGCTGATCCCCCTGTGCTATGCGGCTGCTTCCCACTAGCTATCTATTTGACATTTGGTAGTGTATATATGTCAGTGCTGCTCTCTCACTTCATCCCAGCTTACCCTTCCCCCTCCCCGTGTCCTCAAGTCCATTCTCGACTTCTGCATCTTTATTCCTGTCCTGCCCCTAGGTTCTTGGCAGAACTTTTTTTTTAGATTCCACATATATGTGTTAGCATACGGCATTTGTTTTTCCATTTCTGACTTACTTCACTCTGTATGACAGACTCTAGGTCCATCCACCTCACTACAAAGAACTCAATTTCGTCTCTTATTATGGCTGAGTAATACTCCATTGTATATATGTGCCACATCTTCTTTATCCATTCATCTATCGATGGACACTTAGGTTGCCTCCATGTCCTGGCTATTGTAAACAGAGCTGCAATGAACATTGTGGTACATGACTCTTTTTGAATTATGGTTTTCTTAGGCTATATGCCCAGTAGTGGGATTGCTGGGTCATATGGTAGTTCTATTTTTAGTTTTTTAAGGAACCTCCATACTGTTCTCCATAGTGGCTGTATCAATTTACATTCCCACCAACAATGCAAGAGTGTTCCCTTTTCTCCACACCCTCTCCAGCATTCATTATTTGTAAGCTGTTCAGTTTTGAATGTGCTGTCTGTGGTGCCCATCCTTTCTTTAGATTTTCCTAGTGCTCTCTAAGAGCTACAAAATTTCTGCCACCTTGGGACTGGCTGGTCAACCTTCAGTACAGTCTCTTTAGTAAGTGATAGATATTAACAAGAAGTGCTCACTGAGGGACAGTGCTCTATAATTAACTCAATATTTAAAAACCCATTAGTTTATTTGATTCTTATAGTAGCCACAATGGGTAGAACAGGGGAACCAAGGCTCAGAAAGTTTCCATACTTCCCAAAGCCACACAGAAAGGTGCAGCACTTTTATAAGAACTTAGGGCTTCATTCTCTGTCCAGGGTTCATTGTAGGGCCTAACATTTTTGTTTGCTTGTTTGTTTTTAATAGACTTTACTTTTTAGATAAGTTTTAGGTTTATAGCAAAATTGAGTGGGAAGTACAGAGTGTTCTCACAGGACCTTACATTTTCACAAAGCTTGAAAACTTCCTTTGCATCTGCGATTTCACTTATTCAAGAAACACTTAGATAGGATATCGGTCCAGAGAGGGGAGAGATTCGGCTGTGGCCACTCAACCAGTTAGTGTAGTGACATCTGATTGGGGTGAGATCCCCAGCATCTTGTCCAAGGGCTCAGAAGGGGCTGGTGCCATTCAGGAAAACGGGGTGGTGAGTGGTAGGGGTGGGCACCGGGCCAGTTTTTCCTCAGTATGTCACCAGCCTCTCTCACTCAGGTCCTGGCACTGGAGAGACATCCAGATCTGGTTCTCTGAGCTCTTCCATCCGTAAGGAAAATTCTAGTGATGCCAGTTCAGAGCAGAAAACCAATAAACGCAGGATTAGCTTTTTAAGAAAGATTCAATTGATAGGTTGAAAATGCCACAAGACCACAGGACAATTGGAGTGTGCTAGGCTTCAGACTCTGAGCAGATGCCATCCTGCTTGGGAGCCAGGCTCTGGGAACAGAAACGTCAGCCCTTCTGTACCAGTCCTGGCAGGGCCTCGCAAGGCAGCTGGTCTCCAGCCAGTAGCTCCCCTCTACTGCCAACACTGCACGGGCCCCAGGAGAATGGAAATGGAATTTGGCAAAATTCACACGTCTTCTTTTTGAGAATGGGTGGGAGCGGCCCCCTCCTGTGGGAAGTAATACATTATCCATCAGCTCCATGAGGGCAGGTCTAGCCTGCTTTTACTAATCATCATATCCTGTTAAGAAAAAATGATTCAGTGACACCATTGAAGAGCGATAAGGCAGACTTTATTCAGGGAGACCAACACGATAGGTGAAGGTGGGATTTTGCAGTGGGGGAGAGAGACTGGGCTCAACTCCAAATACAGCATGGTGAGGGGGAATTTATAGCTGATGGGCAGTGTGTAGATCAATGGATGGAAAATTAGTAAGAGGAAACATGGGGCCTTGTAAGTGGGGTTCTGGCTAAACTACCTTAACAGGATTATTGCTCAAGGTGGACCGTGGTGATCAGATGTCAGCTGGGAGCTGGTGGAGGATCAATACAGCTCTGCTCACCAGGTCCAGTGTGTGGAGTTCCCCCACCCCCCACCCCAAGCAATTCTTCTACACTAGCTGGGTGTCCTACAATTCAACTCAGTTCTGACACCATCTACCTGGAGAGAGCGTCAGATTCCACAGGTTAAGGGCTCATCCCACAAAACTGCCCTTGACTTCAGATGCCAATCACAAGTCCAGGGTATCAACTGTGCTTCTGACAGGCTGGCTATAAATCAGAGGTTCCTACACCCCCTCCTTTGCTAGAGTAGCTCAAAGAACTCAGAGAAACATTTTACTTACTACATTGCCGGTTTATTATAAAAGGATATAACTCAGGGACAGCCAGATGGAAGAGGTGCGTAGGGCAGGGCATGGGGAAAAGGAGTAGATCTTCCATGCCTCTCTGGATCCAACCCTCTCAGGATGCCCATGTGTTTACCAACCCGGAAGCTCCCTGAACCCCGTCCTTCTGGGTTTTTATGGAGGCTTCATAAGCATGACTGATTAAACCAATGGTCATTGGTGACTGATTCAACCTCCAGCCCCTCTCCCCTCCCCAGTGGTTCCCACCCTTCAATCACAAGGTCAATTCCCCTGGCAACCAGCCCCTATCCTTAGGTGATTTAAACAATCACCTCATTAGCAACAACTCAGGTGTGGTTGAAAGGTTTTTTTTTAATGAATATTAAGGCGTATTTATATCTCTTATCACTTAGGAAATTCCAAGGGTTTTAGGTGCTCTGTGCCAGAAATGGCGTGCAAGACCAAATACATATTTCTTATTAAAAATCAAACATCACAGTGAGGACCCTGACTAGACACCAAGAGGAAGAGGGATTCTAGCTAAACTGACTTAGTAGGATTCTTGCTAAAATTGGACAGTGAAGAGACAAGGAAGTTAAGGAGAGAATCTTCATCGATCCTCAGGGCTAAAACTAGTACCAAGCATATAACAGGTACTTAAAATTATTTGTTTATTGATGCATACGTGCTGAAGCCAGGGAAGGAGATTTCACTACTTCTTGACATTTCCAACCCCAGCATCTTTATGTTTATAGGACTCTCGGTGGGTTCTGGTTAAGAGCCTGGTGTCTAGGATAGGGATGGAGCATCAGGAATAACAGGGTAATGGCTTCCACAGTCAGGCTCAATTTTAGAGGAGGTCCAGAGGATAAAGGGATGGACGTAGTTTCGAAGGGGAGAGGTAAGCTGGCTATGCCTTAGTCTTGCAGGAAGGTAGGAAAGGAGACCTCAGAGAGCTGTCTTGAACCCATTGCCTAGGGCTTAACTGTAGAAGGGCTGGTGTGAGCAATCTTGTCATTTAGCCATTCACCAAACATGCGTGCCTGCTCTTTGGGATGAATTTCATGGAAAAGTATTGCATCTCTGTGGGGAGAAAGGGCTCCTCCTGGGTCAGTTCTTTCCAGGAAGTCCTTCGAAGGCATGACTTGCAATCCAGGTGTGCAGATGCCACAGGCACAGCATGCCACTGTTACACTGCCCCCCTGAAAAGAGCAACCTTTGGGACTCCATTGGGACCACGTCTGCCTACTAATAAGGACAAGCTCCCAGGCACACTGATCATGCCTGCAGTGTGGTGCAGAGGAAGGGCGTGGCTGCTCAGAGGTGGGAATCTCTGGAGGAGGTGGCAGGGGCTGGACTTCAAAGGGTGGGGTGGACCTGGCTGTAGGGGCGGGGGTAGCATCATCAAAGGTGAGGAAGCAGCAGTGCTGTGTGTGGAGCTGGTCTTCCTGTTTGACCTGAGTGGGAAGTGGCAGCTGAGGTTGGGAATCTCAGCCTGGGCCAGCTCAGAGATTTCTGTGTCCTTCCTTTTGATGTTTTATAACTTCGAGAGGAGAGGATCGAGTTAATCGTGCTCTTCACTTCATGACACGTTGTCATCATTGGTCCCTACAAATTCCCTCTCTGTTTTACTTATTTAGTCCCATTTCCTCATCCATAAGCCACACATTTTAATATGCTTAAGCTCCCTGAACCCCATCCTTCTGGGTTTTTATGGAGGCTTCATAAGCATGACTGATTAAACCAATGGTCATTGGTGACTGATTCAACCTCCAGCCCCTCTCCCCTCCCCAGTGGTTCCCACCCTTCAATCACAAGGTCAATTCCCCTGGCAACCAGCCCCTATCCTTAGGTGATTTAAACAATCACCTCATTAGCAACAACTCAGGTGTGGTTGAAAGGTTTTTTTTTAATGAATATTAAGGCGTATTTATATCTCTTATCACTTAGGAAATTCCAAGGGTTTTAGGTGCTCTGTGCCAGAAATGGCGTGCAAGACCAAATACATATTTCTTATTAAAAATCAAACATCACAGTGAGGACCCTGACTAGACACCAAGAGGAAGAGGGATTCTAGCTAAACTGACTTAGTAGGATTCTTGCTAAAATTGGACAGTGAAGAGACAAGGAAGTTAAGGAGAGAATCTTCATCGATCCTCAGGGCTAAAACTAGTACCAAGCATATAACAGGTACTTAAAATTATTTGTTTATTGATGCATACGTGCTGAAGCCAGGGGAGGAGATTTCACTACTTCTTGACATTTCCAACCCCAGCATCTTTATGTTTATAGGACTCTCGGTGGGTTCTGGTTAAGAGCCTGGTGTCTAGGATAGGGATGGAGCATCAGGAATAACAGGGTAATGGCTTCCACAGTCAGGCTCAATTTTAGAGGAGGTCCAGAGGATAAAGGGATGGACGTAGTTTCGAAGGGGAGAGGTAAGCTGGCTATGCCTTAGTCTTGCAGGAAGGTAGGAAAGGAGACCTCAGAGAGCTGTCTTGAACCCATTGCCTAGGGCTTAACTGTAGAAGGGCTGGTGTGAGCAATCTTGTCATTTAGCCATTCACCAAACATGCGTGCCTGCTCTTTGGGATGAATTTCATGGAAAAGTATTGCATCTCTGTGGGGAGAAAGGGCTCCTCCTGGGTCAGTTCTTTCCAGGAAGTCCTTCGAAGGCATGACTTGCAATCCAGGTGTGCAGATGCCACAGGCACAGCATGCCACTGTTACACTGCCCCCCTGAAAAGAGCAACCTTTGGGACTCCATTGGGACCACGTCTGCCTACTAATAAGGACAAGCTCCCAGGCACACTGATCATGCCTGCAGTGTGGTGCAGAGGAAGGGCGTGGCTGCTCAGAGGTGGGAATCTCTGGAGGAGGTGGCAGGGGCTGGACTTCAAAGGGTGGGGTGGACCTGGCTGTAGGGGCGGGGGTAGCATCATCAAAGGTGAGGAAGCAGCAGTGCTGTGTGTGGAGCTGGTCTTCCTGTTTGACCTGAGTGGGAAGTGGCAGCTGAGGTTGGGAATCTCAGCCTGGGCCAGCTCAGAGATTTCTGTGTCCTTCCTTTTGATGTTTTATAACTTCGAGAGGAGAGGATCGAGTTAATCGTGCTCTTCACTTCATGACACGTTGTCATCATTGGTCCCTACAAATTCCCTCTCTGTTTTACTTATTTAGTCCCATTTCCTCATCCATAAGCCACACATTTTAATATGCTTGACCTCTTTTGTTCTGTTTGTACATTTTCTCATACAAGGTGCATTGTTGTTGAGCTGCTTGGAAGGCATGTTACTCTCACTTATGTAAATGACTTTGGGTTTTCTCTGTCTCATTCCACTTCCGATGTCTTATTTGGCACTATGGTTTTAAGATCCATCCATCCCGCCGTGTGTGCCTCTAGACAATGACTAACCACTGCATAGTACTGCATGAAGTCTACCCACTACATTTTGCCTATCTGTCCCCCAGGGGTGGACATCCATGTTGCCCACAACTGGCTCCTTTGTAAAGGAGTGCCATGTCGAGAGCTGCCTTTGGGCAGGCTGGTGGCCTCACAGAGCTGTCACATGCTCCTCAGTCAACAGGAAACTTTGTGAGGTCAGCTGGATGTGTCAGCCAGAGCAGAAGTGACTATGACTTCAGACCCTGAGGCATCTGCAAGGTTGCTTACAGGCTGTCCAGGTTCATGGTAACCATGTAATGTGGTGATGCATGGGATATTAGGACTCAGTCCTGGCTTTGCAAGGACGATGTGTTCTTTATGCATAAGAGGAAGTTTAGGAAGCAAATCCAGGATGTGTTTTCCTGAAGGTCGGTTTGTGAGTAAACATGGTCTTTGGTTTGATGCAGGGACAAGGTTGGGGGAGGGGCAGTACATATTCACAGCAAGGAAAAGGGGTTGGAATGAAACTGGCAAAGAGTGTGTGTGTGTGTGTGAAAGGGTGACTAGGCCAGAGTGGAAGGTGGAAGAGGGAAAGGGCATCGTCAGGAAAGACTGTCTTCCTTCCCTCTTACCTACCCATCCTTGTCATGACTTGGAGATAACCTGTTGCTGGGTCCCAGTTATAGCTCCTAAGGGAAGAGCACACAGAGTGAGCTGTTATTCTTACTTTAACAGGGTTGGCTCCTGTCCACGCTTCCTGTATTTCAGGAGAATTTTTTTTCGATTTGGGGAAACAACTACATTCACGCAGAGTCCAGAGGGTTTACCCCGCATCAGTGTGTCTGTCCATCTGATGCTGCAAAGGGATTTGGGCAGCTGGAGATGTTTTTTTGCTTCTTGACATCCTCCTTTCAGGCTGGCCAGGGTGGCTCTGACTTCAGGCTGGACATGGTAGGAGAGGGTGGGGGAACCATGGGAAGCAGTCATGGAATTCCAGGCATTTCCTCCTCCAATTCCAGGATCTACAGGCAAAGTCTAGAAGGGACTGGGCAGGTTGCAGATTGAACCCATCGGAATTAGTGGGAATCCCCAGTTTATCTCGATTGACTAATTCTTTCCATGAAAGCCATATCCCTGGGACAACCCTGTCAGTGAAAGGATTAGAGTGGTTCCACGGTTGCTTTGACGCAGAGGGCAGGGGTGTAATATTGACATCAGGCATTAGAGATTCATGGAGGCTTGGGCTGGCTGTTCCTGGTTGCCCATTTCTTCACCACCATACCACAGCATCTAGTATAGTGCCTGACTCAGGCTATACTTTGGCCTATAAGGCCCTACACCTTCTGGTCACTTCCATTTTTCCCATTGCTCAAGATGCTCCAGCCCAACTGGGCTTTCTGTCACTCTAACATAACCAGCCTATTGCAGTCCTGCCTCAGGACGTTTGCACCTGCTGTAACTGCCTCCTGGGACTCTTTACCCCTCAGATCTCTAAATGCCTGGCCCTTGTCATCATTATGGTTCCAGCTCTAGCATCATCTTCCTAGGGAAGGCTTCCCTGACAATCCCGCTAAAGGGCCCCATCTTTACCTCCCTGACCATTCTCTATCCCATTACTCTGTTCTATTTCTTTATAGCATTTGCCATTCTGTCAAGTTCTTTTATTTATATAATTGTTTAGGTACTTACTGCTGTCTCTCGCTCCTGACCACAGGCTCGATAAAAGCAGGGACGTCGCTTTGCTTACCACTGTTTCCCTAGGGCCTATGCCACCCTGTGTGTAAATTATGTGCTTAATAAGCATTTGGCAAATCGGTCAGTGAATGAATAAGTGAATGAGTGAGTGAGCCAGCTGAACTGGAAGCAGTGCAGTAGAAAAGAATCTGGACTGGGGAAGGAAAACACTTAGCATGAATTCCTTGTTCCTTTCATGGGAGCCATTGATTCTGCAAAAAAAAAGCCCCTTTACCTCTATAAGTTGCCTCTTGCTCATCAGAAAAATGGAGACAACAATACCTTCGCTCTGAGCCTCACCAGACTGTGAGTGAGGAAAGGATGTGAAAGCTTCTAGTATGGTGTAAAGCTCCGCCCACTGGTAGTCGCTGTGGTCATGCTCAGTGAGGGCACCCCTCTCCAGCTGGGATGTAGAGGAACTGCCTGGTTTGGCTGCCTTGTGTGTTTCTGTTTTTCTACCAAGCAGCCAGGGAGAGTTTCCTGGGCACTATTAGATGCCAGGAACTCCCAGGGACTGGGGTCTGCACAGGAGGCGGGGCCTGGCCCCTGATTTAATTGGAGGCGATTAGTGAGTGATGCTGGCCAGCTCTTTATTAGTCATCAGTCTGAAGAGCTGAAATGGAGCAAGGCTGAATAAAATCCATTAACTATAACCATATTTACACTTCTGTTGTCAGCCACACCATTTGTTGGTTTAAAACAAGCTGACTTTATGAGAGTCATTATTTCTGTCTGGGAGAGACGAAGATGCATTTTGTTAAGTATGTGTGCAATGATTACAGCTGAAGAGGACCCATGCCTGTGCTTGGTGGATGTTTTCAGAACCAATCATTCTCAGTGCGGTAGAATTTTTATTTATTCTAAGAAAGAAGCAGCCTTCACTCTCGAGCAATAAAGAAGACTCCAGGAACTATGCTTGCTAAGAGTCTTCCTTTTTCATCTTAAGTGTTGTTCAAATACACCAGGATCCTGAATCCTTGGGGAGATAGGACTTGAAAAATCAGAGGGAGCAGAGTGAGGTGTGAGCGCGCAAGGCTCGAGCCTCGCAGGCTGGGATGAGTATGGCATTTTCTGGGTACCATGAGGAGGCTGGCCTGCCTGGATTGGGGTTCATGCTGAGAGGTAACAGGAGATGCCATTGGGAGGATACGGCAGGGGCTTTGAGTGCCAGCTCGAGCAATGTTGGGGTACATTTTATTTTTCAAGGATTGCTGCCACATGTCCAGCCTGCATGCTCTTCTTGAAATGTGAGTTTGGCAGCCCTCCCACTGAGTGCCACCCATTCCTCTTGAGCCTGGACAAGACTGCCTCAACCCCTAGAGTATGGCAGAAGGGGTGTCGTGTAAATTCCAAAATTCCAAGACTAGGCCATAAAAATTCCATGCACCTCCATTTTTCTCTCTCGGGCTACTTTCTCTTAGAACCCAGTCACCACGCTCTGAAGAGGCCCAAACTCACACAGAGAGGCCATGCGTAGGTGTTCTGGCAACCACCCAGCTGAAGACCCCACTGATGGCCAGGATCAATTACTAGACGTATTAGTGAAGAGAACTCCAGATACCTCCAGCCCCAGCTGTTGAGTAACTCCTCCCACCCCCTCGTCTTCATATCTTCTCAGATAAGGCCCCAGATATTCTGGAGTGGAGATAAGCCACCCTGGCCAAGCCTTGTTTAAGTCCCTAACTCTCACCATCAGCAAGGTAATGCTTATTTTATGTCATCCCCAACACGGTCTCGGCGGTGGTTTCTTACACAGGTGAGTCACTGGAACAAACACGTACTTCAGCGAGAAGCCATTAAAGGATGGGGCAGAGAGACATGCTCAGGGCAGTGCCGGGCACCCTGAGCGGCTGGTGCCAGTGGTCGTCACAGCGGCCATCTCTGTTTTCATGGATAAACACAGGCAAGGTGGTACAGAGAGTGCCATCTCTCTATACAGGTGAGGAAACCACGACTCAGTGAGACTCGCTACCTCAAGGCCCTACAGTGAGTAAGTGGCAGCAGATCAAGCCCATCTCCCCCACATCCAGCAAAGCAGCATCTAATCCCTCCTACAGTACTTGCCCAAGCCCTTCCTTGTCTCCTGCCCTTCCCTGATAGACGAGGAAGCTGGCCAGGGTATGGATGCCTTGTTCGAAGTCCCCGGAGCTTGAGAACGACACGCGATGACTGGGCATTCATCCTGCTCCACCACCCTGCTGAGCACCCTGAGGGCTTCCAGGGCCATGAACTTCTCTGGTTCACTACTGTTAACGTGGTGTCTCAGGTTCACCGTGACCGTGATCATGTCATAGCTTGTCTAGACTAACTCCTCATTATACCCATGGGCAAGTGCAGAGCCTAGCCATTCTTGCAGGCCTGTCCCACTTGCTACCTCCTCAATAAAGTCTTCCCTGATGTCCCCACCATTAATAATTCATCACTCACTCTTTGAGCTCTAGTAGCACTTTGTTCCTAACTCTGTTGGAGTACATTGTATGGAGGTATCTCCGCTTACTTGTCTAGTCATTAGTGTTGACTGTCAACTGGATCTTAGCTGGCCTCTTGCTAGAAACCTACACATGGCCTCTCCATGTAATCTCTCCTCGTTAGCAATAACAAATAAATAAATATTTATGAACTAGAAATGAATCTGCAGGTCTAACTGCCAGTGGGAGAATGTATGTGTGTCCGAGTGGAGAGAAGCAGGGCAGGTGAGTGGGTTTGGAGGAGAAGAGGGAGGGAGGGAAGTGGGCATTCAAACTAGATGACTTTTAATTCCCCTCTCAGCCCTGAATTCTTCTGGGATGCTTCACAGCATCCACCGCGATAGCGGACTCTCTGCCAACACATCCTGATGGAAAGTTGTGTGCCCAGCACGGTGCCAGATCAAGGCTGCATGCAGCAGACCTGGCCAGGGCCAAGTGTAGCCAGGATGGCCTGCAGAGGCTGAGTGGCTCTATGCCCGTGGTTCCAGTGCTGAGCTGTAAGTCGGAAGGCCTGGGGCAGCTCTCAACTGGACCACTCGCTTCAGTGAGGATTTGATGAACATCCAGCAGCCATGTGCTGCTACTGGGCTGGGCCCCAGTAGGGCACAAAGGAGTAAGACCCAATCTCCCTGTAGGAGCTTGCAAATAACTTGAGAATTTATGTATCTTCTCTTTGGCTTACTTTTCTTGTCTGTAATCATTGAGAAAAGGTGAAACCATTTTGCCTGGTGGGCACGTGACACTCTATGTATTCTGGTTGAAACTAAATGTTCTCAGCCTTCCCCCCTCAGACCCTCACTCCACAGATTTCCCTTTCTCAGTAGGGTGACCAAACAGACCATCAGAGCTTCAGGAAAGCAAGAATTGTTAGGACAGTCGCAAAGCCTGGCTGGCAACATTGAAAGCAGTAAAAACAAGTGAGCCTCCAGAATGAAGGGATTAAGAAAAGATCTGAATTCAGAAGGCGATGAAGAAAAACAGTTACTTGAGAAAGGGAAAGGAATAAACAATAATAACTAGTAATAACAATAATAACTAGTTAGATTCCTTTCTAAACTCTTCTTTAATTTAGTTTTTTTCTCAAGAAGCTCAAATCACTTGCCCTGAGGCGGCTTCTCCCCCGCTTCTGTTATGGGCATTGGGAGATGGGGGAGACTTGGCCGCAGCAGCCGGGGACTCCAGGGACAGTGGAAAGAGCCCCGGAAAGAGCAGTGGAGGGGGATACCTGTGTGGGAACCCCATCTCTGGAGAAGTTGCTTTCTTTTCACAGTCTTTGTTCTCTGTAACACGAGGGGGTCAGCCACAGGGATCACCCTCACCCTGCTCCCTACCCCTGCCTCTGACCCTGCCATCTCCCCTCCCCGACCCCAGGCTTCCACTGGATACCTCTCTCCGCTCTGGTGTCTCCTCTACTCCCCCTTCCAAAACAGAGCCTCACTGTGAGTCACCCCTCTTCTCGGGCCACAGCTGACCCTTCCTCTCCAAAAATGCTTCTTCCTCTGGCTCTCGGGAAGCCCTTCCTTCCTGTGTATCCTGAATGTCAGAGCCCAAAGGCACATGAGGGATACTTCAGCGCTGTCCTCACTGGCTGCTCCAGCCAGATCTTCTTCCATATCACACCTGGGCTCACCCCAAGCCAACTAAGGCAGGTGTCCAGTGTCTTCTAAAAGCTCCCCTGATAGCTCAAAGGTGTGTCCAAGGTTGAGAACTAAAGGTGGCCTGAGCTCCTCTGTCCCATGTGGATTCAAATGACCATCTCCTTTCCTAAAAGCAAACTCATAGCCCTTCCAAAGCCACTCTTACCAACATCTCCTGGGTTTGGCTTACTTTGGTCTCTTTTTCTTCCTTTTCTTTTTAAAAACCTTTGGACCTGAAGTCCACAGGGCTGAGTTAACGTTATTCCTCAGTTCATTCCTAATTGGATGATAGGAGATTATCCCTGGCCCCCCGTCTATTCCCTTTCTTTACCCAGAGACCACCATTTTATCTTTTTACTTGAATATGCTCTGGCAAAAGGTGTGTTCTTTTGTGTATATGTGCTTTCACTTATGTAAGTCACACATTCCACAGTTTGTTCTGTGTCAGCGACTTGTCTTCCTAACACTCTGCGTGTGCATTTTCACACAGACCATCCAGCCTCTTCCTGGGTTTCTTCCCTGAATTCGCCGTTCTCCTTTCTGAGAGAGATGAGACAGATCTCCCTCCAGGGTCAGAAATGTTGTGCTGTATGTATGTATCCTCCCATCCGTTAGCCCTGTACTGGGAGTCAGACAGAGATGTGGGTGGAGGAGCGCCCTGTTTCCCACAGATCGTGGGACTTGACCTACACCCAGGACAGAGGCGCTCGTCTATGAGTCCTGGGAAACTACAGTCTCATGTTAGCATCTGATAAACAGCTGCCCCACCCACCTTGTTCTGTCGGCCCTGGTTTCACAGCTGCTGATGTTGCCTCCCAAGTCCCTGGTCACTTGGGAAGACAACCCAGAGCACCGTTAGCTATGCCCTGAGCACGCTGGGTGGCTACCCATCAGCACACTTGTGTACACACAGCGACAGCCAATAGCCTGGCACCCTGGACCACCAGTGCTGATGCCCTCCATCCCAAGGGCCAGACCTCGTGGGATCTCTTTACAGCGGAGCCTGGTGCTGAGACCCGCTGCTGAGCTGTGTTTCCGACCATCTGACTTGATCTTGAAAGGATTGCATTCTCCTGTCACTTGCTGGCAGATTCCGGCTTGCGGCATGTTCTCTGGAGCTGGCTGTCTCGTTAACCCCGACCTGCCTGCTTTGGCATCCAGCTGGATGGGTTTTATGGCCAACAGAGGAAACAGTTACACCGAGCTGGAGCAACTGGATTATCTTTGGTCTTTTTATGCAAAAACAAAACCAAAATGTTTCTGATTTTGTTTTGGGAGTGATGTATGCGGGCATAGGGGCAATGTGTTAGACCCAGTCCAAACCCCTCCTCCTGCAAGGAGGAAGCTGAGGCCAAAGAGACGTGCACAGGGTGATGGAGTTAGCAGACGAGTCCCCAGTAGAACCCAGGTGTCCCAACCTCCGGGCTGATTTTTCTGTGCACCAGCCTTTGTTCTGTATTTGATCACCCCCAGGGTGTGTGTCCTCTTCAGTGTATCAGATCAGATGTTCTGCAGGACAGACAGCCTTCTCTCCTGTGCTGAGTTGTTGAGCACAGATCACAGAATGTGTACTGTTCTGCCCAATGTTTTTGTCCCGGCGCTGCCTCGGATGACCTGTGTGAATTAGGACACATGATTTCAATTTCTGAGCTTCAGTTTCTAACCCCAGGAGAAAGGGATAACAATAGCTACAATATATACATCAAGAGTCTTAAAATATTCATACCCTTTAACCCAGTGATCTGAGTCTGGGCAGTTATCCTGTAAAAGTAACCCAAAACACATAAAAAGCTTTATGCTCAAAAATGTCCATTGCCATTACGTATTATGTCTAAGAAGACTTTTTGATAATGTGGGAAAATGCTTATGTTACACTGAGTTAAAAATTGCTTAAAAAAAGGAAGAAAGAAATAAACCAAAAGTGACTTCTGGGTTGCTCGGGGGTGGGGAGGGTTAGCTTATGTAAAATTTTTTCCTTATCCTTTTCTGCACTTTCCAAAAATTTTGCTATATATATATATGACTTTTATAAGTAGGAAAAAAATCCTTAAGTCATCAAACATCAAAAATAAAAGAAACATTTAAACACCTAGCCTGCTTTATCATCTTCTGAGCAACTTCGTCAGCATCTATTATCAGATCTCACAACAGCCCCAAGAGTTAGACGACTTGGACTCCGCTTACAAATGAGGATGCCGAGGAGGGAGGTAAAGGGGTTCTTTCTACATGTAAGCGGGGACCAGCAAGGGAACCGAGCTCCTGGCCTCAGTGGTAGAGCCCCTGCTGTCACAGTGCCTTGCCCCTCAGAGCCACAGTGGCAAGACTGACCAAGGAGGGGGCAGGGTAATTGTTAGGCCCCTTACGACATATCTTAGCGGGGCAGATGGCTCCCACTCGAGGCAGAAGGGGAGCCTGAGGTTTTTGACCCCTTTCCTCTGGCTTAAGCAGAGGAAAGGGAGGTGCGGGAAACTCCACAGAGAGGCTGCCTGAGGTCTGGATGACTTGGCCTGGGGCTTCTTATAGCAGGGCTATGTCCTCGAGCTCATAGGTGGGACGTGAGTGGCATCAGCTGGGGGGTGAGGTGGGGTGGCGAGAGAGTCATGGGCACCAGGAGCCAGGCAGAACACATCACACTCCACACTGGCACCACCCAATAGCCCTAGTCTAGAAGATAATAATAGCCTGCCCGACTGGGCCGCCCTTTGCCAGGGGTTGTGTTGCCAGTGAGGGGCAAAAAGTCCACCAAAGGTCCTTGGTGTTTCCATTTGTCTTAACACCTGCTTCCTGCTCATTGTATACTTCCTTGAAACCTCCTCAGCTCCCCAAGAGAGGAGGCATTTCTGGTGACCCCGATGGTCAGATGCTGTCCCTAAAGCTCCCACAGAGGCTGGTGGGGGAGGGGGGAAGTGAGCTGGGCTCACGGGCCCTTTTGCAGCCAGAGCTGTGGGTCTGATCCAGTGCTGGGAAAGTGTATGTCTCTCCCTCCAGAGCCGGGGAAAGGGAGGGAGTTTAAGGTTTTGAACTCTCCTGAGTAGTGCCTCGGCATCTCACCCTGCCGGCACCATTTTACAATAGCCCCTCCTGTTCTACTGTCTCTGGATAAGGTTTACATTCTCCTGAGTCCCTGTCAGAGCCCCTCCAATATGTGGCTGGTGGCTATTTATGTCATTGGTGAGGGTGGGAAGGTATTCCCTGGCCAGAGTGGGGAGCATACAGGGGAAAAGGTTTTCACATGGTCCACTTGGCTGCAGTGTGGGTGAGGATGATGAGTTGTAGGGAGGAAGTCCTAAAAGGGAAGAAGGTCAGGTGGTGGAAGGTCTGGGACCCTCCCTGGCACTGCCACCCTCTGCCACCTCCCTGGACCTGTGAGAGCGGAATAGGACTCTGGCTGATGGCATGCGATGAACACCAAGGCAGGGCATCATACAAGAGAGGGGCTGCGGGGCTGACTCAGCTGTTTGCTGAGGATTGACCATCTTCATTCCCAAACCAACCCAACGCTGGATGTCTGGCAGTACGGAGTACTTGCCCGTGGCTCTCGAGGGGAAGATGCCTCATAATTACTTGTTTAAAATGCAGGTTGCAGAGACCGTCTCTGAAGAGTCTGTTTCAGGTTTGGGGTGATGCCTAGGAATAAGCAATTTAACAATTTCCCCAGGTGATTCCGATGCGTTTGGTGCGTGGACCACACTTGGGGATCACGTACCTCACAGGTTAATCTGACTTGCCTGCAGCCAAATGTAACGACACAGGCTCCAGAATATGTCCTTGGACAATTGCCATCTTATCAATATCTCTGGTCCAGAAGTTCAGCTGAGGAATCTCTATTACCCACACTAAGCAGGTGTTCCCCTCTCTCCCAGGTGCGACAGAGAAGTCCTGCCAAGCATATCTGCAATCCCCATGGAAAGGAGTTCATGCCTTATCAATGCTCAGTTTGGCGGGCCCAAAGTATATGTAAGTGTGTCCTGCTATGGGTCATCTGGAACCCTAGTGCTCTGTAATACTACAAATAAATCCTTGAACTCTTTCCTAAAACCCTTAACTGTAATAAGGCTGTAGAACTAACCAACATATTCATTTCCCTTGCTTTTGGTGGAAAATAGATTTACTTAGTATGGTGACATTGGGCTGAATTCACTGCAGTAAACATTTATTGAATACCCACTGTATGTTAGGCCAGGCTGACATGAAATTTACATGTTTACATGTCATTGATTCATTAGTACACTGGCAAATAAATTAACACTCAAGCAGGCAATATTGTTCAAAACATAAGCTCTGTAAGAGGAACAAAATAATGAAATTTAAAAGAAGAGATTTGCAGACAAAGATGTCACAAAGAAAGAAAACTACAGGCCAATATCACTGATGAACCTAGATGCAAAAATCCTCAACAAAATACTAGCAAACAGAATCCAACAGCACATTAAAAGCATCATACACCATGATCAAGTGGGGTTTACCCCACGAATGAAAGGGTTCTTCAATACAGGCAAATCAATCAATGAGATATACCATATTAACAAATTGAAGGAGAAAAACCATATGATCATCTCAATAGATTCAGAAAAGGCTTTCTACAAAATTCAGCATCCATTTATGATAAAAACCCTCCAGAAAGTAGGTATAGAGGGAACTTACTTCATCGTGATAAAGGACATATATGACAAACCCACAGCCAATATCATTCTCAATGGTGAAAAACTGAAACCACTTCCTCTAAGATCAGGTAGAAGACAAGGTTGTCCACTCTCACCACTATTATTCAACATAGTTTTGGAAGTTTTAGCCACAGCAATCAGAGAAGAAAAAGAAATAAAAGGAATCTGAATCGGAAAGAAGAAGTAAAGCTGTCACTGTTTGCAGATAACATGATACTGTACATAGAGAATCCTAAAGATGCTACCAGAAAACTACTAGAGCTAATCAATGAATTTGGTAAAGTAGCAGAATACAAAATTAATGCACAGAAATCTCTTGCATTCCTATACACTAATGATGAAAAATCTGAAAGAGATATTAAGGAAACACTCCCATTTGCCATTGCAACAAAAAGGATAAAATACCTAGGAATAAACCTACCTGAGGAGACAAAAGATCTGTATGCAGAAAACTATAAGACACTGATGAGAGCTTCCCTGGTGGCGCAG
>NW_020173920.1:2635123-2646477 GCF_003031525.2 Neophocaena asiaeorientalis asiaeorientalis
TGGGAAAACTGGACAGCTACATGTAAAAGAATGAAATTGGAACACTCTGTAACACCATATACAAAAATAAACTCAAAATGGATTAAAGACCTAAATGTAAGGCCAGACACTATAAAACTCTTAGAGGAAAACATAGGCAGAACACTCTATGACATAAATCACAGCAAGATCCTTTTTGACCCACCTCCTAGAGAAATGGAAATAAAAACAAAAATAAACAAATGGGACCTAATGAAACTTAAAAGATTTTGCACAGCAAAGGAAACCATAAACAAGACGAAAAGACAACCCTCAGAATGGGAGAAAATATTTGCAAACGAAGCAACTGACAAAGGATTAATCTCCAAGATTTACAAGCAGCTCATGCAGCTCAATATGAAAAAACCAAACAACCCAATCCAAAAATGGGCAGAAGACCTAATAGACATTTCTCCAAAGAAGATATACAGATTGCCAACAAACACATGAAAGGATGCTCAACATCACTAATCATGAGAGAAATGCAAATCAAAAGTACAATGAGGTATCACCTCACACCAGTCAGAATGACCATCATCAAAAAATCTACAAACAATAAATGCTGGAGAGGGTGTGGAGAAAAGGGAACCCTCTTGCACTGTTGGTGGGAATGTAAATTGATACAGCCACTATGGAGAACAGTATGGAGGTTTCTTAGGAAACTAAAAATAGAACTACCATACGACCCAGCAATCCCACTCCTGGGCATATACCCTGAGAAAACCATAATTCAAAAAGAGTCATGTACCACAATGTTCATTGCCACTCTGTTTACAATAGCCAGGACATGGAAGCAACCTAAGTGTCCATTGACAGATGAATGGATAAAGAAGATGTGGCACATATATACAATGGAATATTACTCAGCCTTTAAAAAGAATGAAATAATGCCACTTGCAGCAACATGGGCAGACCTGGAGATTATCATACTAAGTGAAGTATGTCAGAGAGAGAAAGACAAATATCATATGATACCACTTATAAAAAAATGATAAGCGGTAAAAAAATGATACAAATGAACTTATTTATAAAACAGAAACAGACTCACAGATAGAAAACAAACATGGTTATCAAAGGGGAAAGGTGGCAGAGAAGAATAAATTGGGAGTTTGGAATTGACATATACAGACTGTTATATTTAAAATAGATAACCAACACAGACCTATTGTATAGCACTGGGAACTCTGTTCAATATTCTGTAATAACCTAAATGGGGAAAGAATTTGAAAAAGAATAGATACATGTATATGTATAATTGAATCACGTTGCTGTACACCTGAAACTAACACAACATGGTAAATCAACTATAGTCTAATATAAAATAAAAATGTAAAAAAAGGCAGAGATTGTCAGTTTAAAAAAATAAAGTTATTACAAAATAAAAAAGATGTGGTATATATATATTTATATACACTGGAATATTACTCAACCTTAAAAAAGAATGAAATAATGCCATCTGTAGCAACATGGATGGGCCTAGAGAGATTATCATATGAAGTCAAGTAAATCAGGCAAAGAAATACAAATATTATATGATATCACTTCTATATGGAATCTAAAAAAATAATACAAAGCGACTTATTTGCAAAATAGATATAGACTCACAGGCATAGAAAACAAACTTATGGTTACCAAAGGGGAAAGAGGAGGGAGAGGGATAAATTAGGAGTGTGGGATTAGTAGATACACACCACTATATATAAAATAGATAAGCAACAAGGATTTACTGTATTACACAGGGAACTATATTCAATATCTTGTAATAATCTATAAAGGAAAAGAATCTGAAGTTGTACACCTGAAATTAAAACAATATTGTAAATCAACTATAGTCTAATAAATAAAATAAAATTAAATTTTAAAATAAAATTAAAAAATTTTAACAAAATACCTGTCTATTCTCCCTGCATCCTGCCCCGCCTCCTCCCTCTGCTCCTCTCTGGGCCACTGCAACGGTCACTCTGTTCTCGCCTCCTCCACTCCAACCTCTTCCAATCCATTCCTCACAGAGCAGTCAGACTGCTTAAAAACCTAAACCCCGTGATGCCTCTACCCTGAATCAAACCCATCAGTGACTTTCCATTGCCCTCAGAATGTAATCCAAGTTCCTGCCTGTGGTCTCCCAGGCCCTATGGGATCTGACCCCTCTTCTGTCTCCCTATTCATCTCTTGTCTCTGTTCACTCCAGCCCCTGGGCACACTGTCCTCTCCTTTCAATTTCTTCCAATGCCAAGTCCTTCTCTCCTTAGGTCATTGCAGATGCTGTCCCTTCTGCCCAGCATGCCCTTCCCAAGCATTTCACATAACTGAATCTTTCTCATCTTTTAGGTATCAGTTTAAATGGCACCTTTCCTAAGAGGATGTCCCATCCAAAGTGGGCCTTCCCTGTTATTCTTTCATGTTTACTGTCCTTTTTCTTCATAGCACTTGATTTTTTCTTCATCTGTTTTCCCTCCTCTCCACTAGACTATAAGCTCTATGAGAGCAAGGACCGTACATGCTTTGTCCATTACTGTACAACCAGCTCCCAGCTCAGTACCTGACACGTGGCAGACATCAAGTCCATTAAATGAAGTTTTTTTTAAAAAAAGGATGAATGAATGAATGAGGCTTCCTTGAATCCTTTCCACTTGTACCCTCCTAAGTAAGATGATATGCCTTTTAAATAATATATGGTGCCCTCCCTTCCCAAATTTCATTCTCTCCGTTTATACTCATTTGTTGAATACTCTCTCTGTGTCTGCACTAATTTCCCATCACAGTAACATCTTATTTATCTAATGAATATCATCTCACACCCTTTTCTATTTCCAACTCAACTGAGAAGTCAGAAAGAAGCAAAAAATCCTCTGCAATAAACCGCAAACTGTGGTATTCCAGCTTTTGGGGTCCCGATTCAGATAAATCTTAATATTTTCCCCCACTTCTAATAGGCACAAAGATCTGCTCTTCAAACCTAGGGCTAATCAGATGTATCTCTTTTGTTGGTGGGAAAGGGTGCTGCGGAATGCCGTTAAATAATGGCTACATTTTCCAACAGAAGATCTCAAGAAAGGAAATTTAAATCAAAACTCAAATAGATATAGAATTCTTTTTTTTTTTTTTTTTTTTGGTACACGGGCCTCTCACTGTTGTGGTCTCTCCCATTGCGGAGCATAGGCTCCGGACGCACAGGCTCAGTGGCCATGGCTCACGGGCCCAGCCGCTCCGCGGCATGTGGGATCTTCCCGGACCGGGGCACGAACCCGTGTCCCCTGCATCGGCAGGCAGACTCCCAACCACTGCGCCACCAGGGAAGCCCTCAAATAGGCAGAGAATTCCTATTTTAAGGCATTCATAAATCACAGTCTCAATCCTGTGTGCTCTCGCGCGTGTGTGTGCGCGCACACACACACACACACACACACACTTCCTCTAGCTCACTCACCCACAGCCACCATCAGACACAATGTGTCTCCCTCCAGGGAGGGGCATGAAGTGCACTTTCCTTGGTGTCCTGCTAGGAGCCTGGGGTGCCCAAAGGGGTCCATTTCAAGAGGTCTTCCTTACGGGATCCAGGAATGCAGGGAGCCTGGGATTCCTTCAGCTCTTCTTGGATTGTTTGTCCAGAATTCCAGCCCTCCAGAAGATTAGAAGACACCCCAGTAGCTCATGGATGAATCCCTTCAGCGTCAAAGGACTTTCCAGCATACCCTGCCTTGTCAAGAGAATTCACACCCGCAACTACCCCTGCAAGGACCCTACTTCCACAGGTTCCATTAGGTCAAAGTCAGTATTTGACCTTATCAAACTTGTACATATAGAGTATTTACTCTATTAAGTAATTA
Organism: Neophocaena asiaeorientalis asiaeorientalis; assembly: GCF_003031525.2. Taxonomy (NCBI): domain Eukaryota; kingdom Metazoa; phylum Chordata; class Mammalia; order Artiodactyla; family Phocoenidae; genus Neophocaena; species Neophocaena asiaeorientalis. The sequence continues at coordinate 2,638,969 of NW_020173920.1, forward strand.
TTCATTATTCATTCATTCACATTTGGTGTGACCGGTGTGCTAGGCAGGCAATATGGTGGGAGTACAGACATCAGCCGGACGGTCTCTGCCAGTCTCAGCCCTCAAAATACTGCACATGTACTGTGATGCCCAGGAATTTCCTGTTTCTAAGAACAGCTCTTTCTTTCTTCAATAGCCTATGAGGTGGGTGCCCCTAGGGATTCTTAATCTCAGCTCTGTCAAGTTTTTATCATCTGTTTACAATATGTTCACCTATCTCAAAAACACCCTGCCCTGATTTATAGATATCTCGCTACATTATTTGTTTTTCTTGGCTCAACTGGAACTGCCTGCCAGGCCCCTCCTTCTCCATCTCCACCTCCCTGCTGTTGGAGGGTTGAAATGTGGATTTAGCCTCAGCCTTGTCCTACAGGCCACCACAGGAGTTTTTCAGGATGGGAAACAGACACTGTTAAAACCCATTCTTAGGAGCTGTCCTGAGAAAGGGGTCTTGCATATAAACTGCTGAGGGGAAAATTTACATGTATAAATATGTTATATATATATTATGTATATGTACACATACATACTTCTATATTTATATAAAATTTATGTATATGTATGGCTCTCTCTCTCTATGTCTATCTGGGAGTGCTCCCCAGTTTGTTGCAATCTCATTACTAGTTATCTCCATAAAAAGACCTCCTGATGAGTAGTCTGGGAGTGAAATTAATTATGTAGATGTTCAGGCATGCAAAGCCCCAAGGGTGCAAGGCCTGGAGGGAGTGAGACCAGGTCTGTGGCCAGAACCCACCATGAGATGGCTTGCCCATTTTTCTGTGTTAGACTTCTTTTTTTTTTTTTTTTAACATCTTTATTGGAGTATAATTGCTTTACAATGGTGTGTTAGTTTCTGCTTTATAACAAAGTGAATCAGCTATACATATACATATATCCCCATATCTCCTGCCTCTTGCATCTCCCTCCCTCCCACCCTCCCTATCCCACCCCTCCAGGCGGTCACAAAGCACCGAGCTGATCTCCCTGTGCTACGCGGCTGCTTCCCACTAGCAAGCTATTTTACATTTGGTAGTGTATATTTGTCCATGCCACTCTCTCACTTCGGCCCAGCTTACCCTTCCCCCTCCCTGTGTCCCCAAGTCCATTCTCTATGCGCAGAACAATTTTTAAACCACAGATTACACTGGATCACTGTTGCCCCTCCACGGCTTCCCTAGACCTCAATATTAAATCCAAGCCTCTTTAACCTGGCCCACAGAATCCTCTCATCTTGACTCCTGTTGACCTCTAGCTACATCCTTATTCCTTAACACGTGTTCCCTTGTACTAATGATCCAATACTCGTATCCCATGCTCGTGCTTGCTTCCGGTCTTAGAACACGCTGCGCTACTGCCTGGAGCCCCTAGCCCTCCACTCCTTAATTCTTAGTCAATCTTAAAGACCCTGTTCAGACACCACCTGAAGGTACCAGGGCAGAACACTCAACGCCCTCTACCACCACCACCGCTTTCCCAGCAGCTGGACTAGGAAGCCCTGCTATTGTTCCCGGAGCCTCCTAGTTCCCCCGTGGCGGGCCATTACCAGAGTGTATGTTAATTGCCGGCTTAGTCGTCTGTTCCCCTCACCAGAATGTAAGACCCTTGAGTTGTGGATTCTCTCCTATTCGATACTGTATCCCTGTAGCCAGCACAGTTCCCAGAATATAGCAGATGAACTCAGCAAGTGTTTGTGGAATTAATTCATTCGTAAATAGATTTGCTGGGATAGATAAATCCTAAGCCTCGACGCCAGGGATGATCTTGATAAAGCAGGTGACACAGTAAGAAAAACTCTAGGCAGGAAGTCATGAGTTCTGAGTTCCTTGTAAACCCGGGCGAGTCACTTCTCGCGGCACAGAACTTCAGTTCTCCTCCATATAAAACCCTGGAATCGAAATCTCAGAGGTCCTTGTCAACCTTTTGTGGCCCATGGTGTTGATTCATACCTGCTTTTTTAAAGAATTACTCTTATAATTACTCTGTGTTACCTATAAGGAATGTCAGAAGACCATCATGTCCAGAAGGACCCTCTTAAAAATCCATAAATAGCATTAAGGACAAAATTAGAAACAAGGGCTGCTTTGGTCGCAACGGGACTTAGTCGTCAAAGCCCAATTGTCAGTGCCTCTTGCTGACTTCCCCTGGGATTGAGGAGCCCCGGCCCTTATTTCCTCCTAACTGGCACCCTGAGGCTTCTCTATGAAAACTCCACCATCTTTTCCCTGCAGAGCTGGAATATTTGCTGAATTCCAAAGATTGGGGGTGAACATATGGCTCACAATCAGGGTCTGAGAAGAGCTGGAAAGGTGTCAGATTCCATGAATGAGCATAAAGTGTCTAGAAGGTTGGTATAACGCTTCAGAGCTCAGGGCCTGGGACCACCGAATCCTGGGCTGGAGTGGAGGGCAGTGGGTGGAAGGCTCAAAGTTACTGCAAGAGGTCCACAATCCCTTTATGAATCAAGCATTGTCTGACTAAGTGAGTAGTATGTCTTGCAAGTATACATAGTTTTCCAAATGTACCATAGAGCTGCCATCATGACTAGCGAAATAAACTTTCCTTTAAAAGGTAGCTCTAAATTTGTACCAGGTGTCTTGTGCTTTTCTCACTCAATGCATGCTGCAAGAGATATGCAAGACTCCCAGTTACAGAAATGCCAGCTCCAGGAAAGGCAAATCCCAGTCTGTTTTGTGACTGTACTCCTAGTACCTTGCTCAAGGCCAAGCATACTAGGCGCTTAATAGTCAGGATTCAGGGAATTATTTTTTTAAATTTAAAACAGAACTATATTTGAAAAGGTTAGGAACCACTGGCTAATCAGAATAATGAATAATATTTTTGTGTTGCATAAAGGCTTTTGCAACTTAAAAAAAGAATTGCTTTCACATACATCACTGCATTTGGCCCTAAAAAATGACCTTGCAAGGAAAGTGAACTCAGGGTCCGAGAGGCTGCCTGCAGTGCGCTGCAAACAATGAGTAAGGGAACCGGGTCTTCAGCTGTGTGCTGGGGGATTGTAGCAGTTTGCAGAGAAGACTGTCCTCTGTCCCTCTGGCCACTGGAGTGGCTTGGATGCGTGACATCTAGGTAGGATAAAGCCCTAAAATAAGACTGGCGTTTCGTCAAGTCGATTTAGTTACCGTGTAAGAATTACAAAGACGGTCCAGAGCTCTTGCATTTAAAAAGATGAAGGAGCTGGGGAGGTTGCCTGAGAAATCACAGGCTAGAGGCGCTCCTTCTGCATCTCTACTGTTTCCCTTTTTTTCTGCCATTAAATAGAAATATAATGGGGGGGGAGGGGAATGCAAAAAGAAGGTTAATCTTTGTTGAGTAATTTAAAGTGTGTATTTTTGTGCATTTTGACTGATGTGCAAGATTTAAGGGTCGTGAAAGATGGTCAAGATACAAAGCACAATGTGACGTGGATCCGAATGTGGTCCTGCCACACATTGATTGGGAGACTTTGGGTAAGTAAAGCAACTTCTCACAGCCTCAGTTTCTGACCTGTAAAATGGGGTCGTTCTGCTCTCTGTCCTACCCGTCAGCCTGAAGCCCTCCAGGCAGAACTGTGATTTGTGTAATCTCCAGAGAACCACGGCTCAGATTAAATTTTCTCAACGAGCAATTAATCAGATGTTGTGGGGTGGGGCATCCCTGGGCTGGAACCCAGCTTCCCCCATCTTGTTTTTATTTTTACACCCCCGAAGTCCAGAACCAGCTGTCTGAATCACTTGCAAACAGAGCCAAAAGAGTTTTCATGCGTCACAGGAGGCCACGGGCTCCAGCCACGCCTCAGGATGGTGTACTAAAAATATCTTCCCAGTTCTATTTTTAAGGCCCTGCAGGCTGCTAACCACAGGTGGAGAGAGAGCTCCTCACTGCGTGCTGGGAAAAGGTGCCAAGTTTATGGCCAGGTGGGCCCTTGGATCTGTTAAGGAGCCAGACTTAAAAACCCCACATCCTCCTCTCTGACCACCGGGATGGCTCACTGTGCAAGGACAGAGTGCAAGTACAGCCTTGCCCCTCTCCAGGGACCCTGCCAGACAGACAGAGCCATCCTTACGTCAGCTGTGTGCAACCTTTCCACGCTGGACATTCTCTGAACCGCTGGCGCAGAGGCTTCTGCCAAACGAGGACACTGGGTGCTGCTCCCTCATGTTTGAACAATCATTTATAATTTTCAAAGCATATTCACACCCATTACCTTCTCTGATCCTCATGACACTCCTGCTAAATGGGTATTATTCCCATTTCATGGATTAGGAAAATAAAGGAATATGTGTTCTCTTGTAACATCCTTGTTAGGCTGTGGAACGCAAAACAAATCCTTGGGTGTCTGAAGGTGGGATGAGCTTGGATAGTAGGACATGGGCTCAGAAGTTCCTTCTGTCTCTCTCTTCCTTCTCGTAGTGGTGAGTATCCCCACCTGTCCTTCTGTCTCCTACACTGCGGCCACACCCACCTCCCCTGGAGTCAGACTCCTCACCATTCACTCATTCATTCATTTATTCATTTGACAAACATTTCCTGAGCACCCAGGCCGGGCCCTCCCTGTGCTAGGCTCAGAGATTAATGATGTCATCCTTGCCCTGGGGAGGTGACAGTGATAGGACACAATCCACAGTGCATGGTGGGCCCAGGGTGGTGGGAGATGTCACGAGAGGCTTCAGGAAGGAGGTCATCCTTGTGGGTGTCTGAAGGCTGAGTAGGAATTAGAAGAAGAGTGGTCCAGACAGAGGGAGCAGCCTGGGCCAGGCAGGCGGTGCGGGGGAGCAGGGAGCGTGTGGGAAGGGAAGGCAGGTCAGAGTGGGTGCAGGCGGAAGGCAGGGGCCGTGAGGCTGGACCGCCAGCAGGGTCAGACAGGAGGCACAGGGGCTGCTGGGAGGGCGGCGCCCTCACTGGAGGCTTTTAGCAGAGGGCGGCGTGATCACCTGTGGGTTTCAGAAGCATCCCTGTGCTGGCTGTGCGTGGAGGACAGGAGGGGGCGAAGCTGGGGAGAAGGAGGCCTGATGGAGGTTGTTAAAATAGAGCCAGGGAGACAGGATAGGGGCCTGGACAGAGGTAGGCGGGGTCAGGAAAGATGAAAAGCAGGATCCAATTTTAGAAGTACTTAAAAGTAATGAAAAGATAGACTACAAATTAGTTACAGGGCTTAGTGACTCATTGGATGTGTGGGGACAGGAGAAAAGAAGAATCTGAGGTCAGCCCAGGGTCAGCCTTGGGTGACTGGGGGCAGGTTGATGCCTTTCAGGGAGTGGGAGCCATGGAGGAGGGAGCAGGTAGAGGGAAAGGGCAGGCTTGTTTTGAATCCCCCATGGTAAGGAGCCCAAGTAGTCACAATAAACGGGAAATCAGATATATAACTGGGAGCTCAGGGGAGAAATCCAGGCTTGGGCGTACAAGTTTGGAAGGAGGTGGGGAGTTGATAAAGCCTGTACAGCAGAGGGGGTCTCAACCCTCACTCTCACCGAAACCAAATGGGAAGCTTAAAAGAAAAGCTACTGGTATCTGGGCCCCGTTTCCAGAAATTATGATTCAATTACTGCAGAATGGGCCCTGGCCTCAGTATATTTTAAAAGTTCCCAGGTGCTCCTTGTGATGAGTAGTTGGGGTTGGGAAACGTGGCTGTGGAGGTGTGACGATGGAGCAGAGATGGCCTGGACAGATGGTAGATGGACAGGCCCGTGGTGTACACGGGGCCCAGGGAGGACGGAGAGCCCAGAGTGGGCCTGGCCTCCAAGGAGGAGGCCTCAGGGGAGAGCAGCATTATCTCACCAGCCCAAGGAGTGTGGGTACTAGGAAGGAGGCCCCGGGGGCAGCCATCAGGTGCTCCAGAGGGCCGGGCAGTGTGAGGGCTGGAGTGTGTGCAGGGGCTGACCTAGGCCAGGGCAGACTTAGGGAGGGGGATTGCAGGGCCAGATCGGGCCAGACTAAGGGAGAGTGGAGAGGGGGAGTGAAGACCACCAGAGGTGGCGACTCGGTTAAGAAACATGGCTCTGAATGGAAGCAGAGGGAATAGCTAGAGGACACGATCAGACAGATTTGAGGTAGTCTGTCCCGTGCTAAGGAGACCAGGAGGGCAAGTTGACAACTCCCTGCATGAGAGGGGAGAGTTAAGTTCACAGAGGGCGGTTCTGAGGAAGCTGAGGGCCCAGGGGAGAGATGAGCCCTAGGAAGAGGCTGGGGACCTGGGGCATCACCTGCCCCCACAGAACCCAGCACCTGTATGTGCCCCACAAGTTGTACTGACAGGTGGGCAGACATCGCTGCTTCCCTCCTCCCCCTGGGCCCACCTCCAGCCCTGCTTTCTCGTGTTCCCCTTCGTGTCTTCCCCCCGCTGCTCCAGCAGGAAATGCCAGGCACTGCCTTGATGCAGATGAGTCCCACCCTCTTCTGCCCACTCCTTGACCCCAGAATGATTTTTATCAACTGTTAAGTAGACTGGGAATGCCTAGAAAGCAGGGACTCAAAGTTTGCCTGAAGTGCTTGGCAATAACATATGGTAGGTTCTTAATGCACATGTGTTGTATAAATTCATTCACGCACACATGCCAAAGCATAAAGCATTGACATCAATACGTATACATGTATGTTCCATACATGTGCCTAATCGTGCCCTGCTCAGCACAGGGCAGGCACATATATGCCCACACTGGGCAGGAGTGTTCGCTAAGGTCTCCCCGTGGGACTGTTTGGCCGCTCTCTGTGACGCGCTCCCATGTGCTGGAAAGAAGCCCTCCGTGGACACAGGGCCTGGCTCATCCATGTTTCCTGGATGTATCTGCTCTTGTTTAGGACATATCACAGGTCATTTTTGAATTCCGGAATGCGAGTACTTCTGACATATGGTTAAAGGGAAGGAAGTTCGTCATTGCATTATGGAATTTATGCTCCAGGAGGCTCACTTTTTCTTTCAACAGTAAATGGCTTCTAGGAAGATAACAGGAAGAGGCGTTTTTCCAGCACTCATCCACATTCCCAGTTTGCTCAAGAAGCATATGGCGGAAGCAGTGACTAAATTTCAACTTGCAGTTTATTTCCTAGCTTATAAGAGCTGTAAAAGAATGCCCAGCCAAGCAGGCACTCTAATATTTTCAACCTTCCAACACCAATTCTTGTTTCTGCTAACACATGTTAAGGCATATTGCAAAAAGTTTTTTTTAATCCAAATTCAGTATATTTAAAAAAAATTTATTCAATGTGTTTTATTTTTTTGGTTCTTTTTTTTTTAAATACACAAACTGCTCTCCTTAAGCCAAAAAGCTTCTTCACTCCAGGAGAAAATAGTAAGCACATGGATGATATGCGATCATGGGATAATGGATTTTTTTTTTTAAACTTGTGTGCGGATTTTAATGGAGACACTGTCCCTCCTGTCTGTGAGGAACAGTGAGAAGGAGCCATGTCTATGTCTTGATAACCCCCCGCCCTCCCCAACACACCACCCTCTCCCCTCCCCCCAGGCCCCCC
>NW_020173920.1:2646743-2707084 GCF_003031525.2 Neophocaena asiaeorientalis asiaeorientalis
TGTACAACGGCATAGAAAATACATAAACTTGAGCCAGGTCTGTGTGAGGCTGAATTTCTTAGTGAGTTAGGGCCACTGGCTCAAGGTACATTGGCGCTACTGAGGTCATTTGAGTACCCCCTTCCATCCTACCCCCTGCTTCTCATGGCCACAGATACAAGCCCTGACACTGGCTAGCCACACTGCAATACAGTTGTTCCCAGGCCCCAGGTTGCCATTTTCCTGCCTCTAACCCTGACTGCTTGAGTAATGAGGGAGGATTCTACCCACTCCCGGAATAAGAGGATGGAAGCCCAATGCAGTTACCGTTTTCTGTCTCAGAAGGGCTTCTGGGAACAGAGGTTCCTAGAACTGTGGGATCTTCCTGGCATTTTTTTTTTTTTTTACAACATAGTGACCCGATATTTCTATACATCTCAAAATGATCACCATGATAAGTCTAGTTATGATCTGTCACATACAAAGATGGTACAGAATTATTGAGTATATTCTTCCCATGTCGATGGTTTTCTGACATGCTGAGCAGTTACGTCCTTTAGGTCTCGGAGTCTGTGTGTTTGCATGGAGATGGGTGGGTAAAAATGCTGGCGGCAGGAGCCAGGCTGGAGGAGGACGGAATCCCAGGGATACAGTGGCAAGGCAGCTGTCGAGAGGAGAGGAAAACCAGATGAAGGCCCAGGGCTTGTCTGAGGAAGAAAGGACAGGGATCCTGGCCGGGCCTCAGAAAGGAGCTGGGGGAGTTCAGAGTGACTTTAGTGCACGGAGGGAAGGAGGGAGGAAGAAAAGAAAGGAGGAAGGGATAGAAACGCAAGATCTTTCTCGTTCCTACTTCACTTCCTGTCTGGAATGTGTGGGGATAATCTGTCAGAACACAGGCCCTCCTGACACTCACTGCATCCTATAGTTGTGACACTTGACTGGGGATGCAGGACCTGTAGACAGGAACATCTCAGCAGAGACCCCTTCTTCCTGACGATGACATCATTATCACTCACTCGAGATGGGCGCTTATTAATAACAGCAGTTTCACCAGATTCCTAAACATGCCAGGTGGGGGAACACCCAGCTCCTATTTCGTTCATGCTTGAAATGAGGTTACATCAGAAGCAGCTGGAGGAACAGGGATCCTGGAACAGAGAAGACAAAGGGAGGCATGGGAACTGCCTTCAAATATCTGAATGGCCATCCTAAGTGTGAACGAGGGGCAGGCTTACTCCTTCAGAGCCCCAGGGTGGTGGTGGGGGAGAAGGTAGCATGTTTCAAGTTACTGAAAGCAAGAATCATGGTGCAGGCTGCTTTGGGAGGTGGTGAGTTCCCCATGCTGGGAGATTCAAGCAGGGGCAACATTTGTCAGGGATACCCCACAGTGATGGTTGTTAATCTGCCCTTTGTGATCGATCCTGCAGGGGGAGAGTGGAAGCTTGGTCCAGCCTCCTATCTCCTCCATGGGTCCCCTTTGTGTTGCCTGGACAGGAATCACCCAAGACTGCCCGAGCCTTTCAGGGCTGCACAGTCTGAGCTGTCTTCCTTGTGAGGGAGCCTGTCTCTGTATGGCCTATGACCTTAGCTCACCAAAAGTGACCAGGACCCTCACCATTGCTGAGTTACAATCCCATGTCCTGGCTTTGACCGTATGAGGAAGCTTTATTTTATTAATGAGGAACGCAGGGCTTACAGAGGTTATGTAACTAGCTGGTAAGTGGAAGTCTGGCCCAGGCTCCCAGCACTAGGCCATGTCGATTTTTAAAGGCATTCTTAGGTAAGATGGGTAATGTAAATAACTACTTCTCTTAATTTAATCTGTTTGTAAACCAAGTTTTTGAAATACATTCCTTAAAATGGTATCTAATGAAACATGATTTCATCCCGAGTCCCCACCCACAGAAGTTTTGTTTTCCTACGTTCTTCTCTTTCATCACAGGACACACCAGTTAAGGATTACCAAACTCTGGGGAGCTGTAATACCTGATAATTGCTTGTTTGATTTTGTAATCCATCCTCCTACCCCTTCCTAAAAAGACTTTCTGTAGCTGATGGAGGCATGCAGGTGCACGTGCAAACCAAACATTTAAAACACATTTTGTTTCCACACATTCTGTGAGATATGGGGGGACAACAAGATGTTCTGGGTGGTCTGAGGTCAGGAATCTGGGAGTAATGCAAATGAGACAGGGGAGAGGTGTCGGGAGAAGCCGTGCCTCTGAGTCACTGCCTAACTCTGCAGTCAGGTTCCCTCTTGGGCGTCAGAGCTCCCAAGGATAAAACCAGAAGGTGGGATAGTTAGGCGTACAGGTCATATCCATAACCTTTGGTTAAAAAAAGGTAGTACCCTGCCTGTGACTTGGGAGGTGGCGATATCCACACACTTAGGGATGTGTCTTTGGGAACCTTACACCTGCTGGGAGGGAAATTCCCACCGCAGTTTCCATAAGGCAGCTCTTCAAGGAAGACCCTGCCTTCTCATAAACTTTCAGGAAAGGCTTTAAAGGAGTCAAGAATTCTCTGTCCCTTTCCTCCTTTTATCAGGACTCCTTCTACTTCGTCCCTGGGGAAAAGGCCATGACACACTGATGAAGAGGGAGTCAGGGGTTACTTCCTGAAGAGAAATAAATTAATTAAATGGGGGAGGGGCAGTGTGGCTGGAGGCAATGGAGCCTTGTTCAAGCAGCATGTGGAGATGGGGAATGTAGCTGGATCCCCAGCAATTTAATGTGCTCTGATCCCTAAGCAGAGGAGTACAGCTTAAGGCGGTCTAAATGTAGGTGCTGAGGGGCAGAGATGTTTCATTCCCAAAAGGATTATGGGAAATTAAACCCTTAAGCAAACTCAGGGCATTCCCACCCTGAACCCCTTAAAGTGTAGCCAAAGTGTGTACCGTGCTGGAAACCAAGGAGATAAAGCCCCCCAGCAACCCCCTGTGCTAATGGGGTGTGTGAAGAGGGACACAGGAGGGTGTCATAATCTTAAAATAAATAAATAAATAGATTACTTGGCTTGTTGTTCGTTTCTTTTGGGGTTATTCTGCCTTAAAAAAAAAAAGAAGGGAGGGAAGGGAGGAAGGAAATGTAGGAAAAAGTCAAATGTTTAAAGAAACTGATTTACATGAATTATAAATACGCCCTCAAGCTTCTAGAAAAGCAGAGGGTTTGTCAGAGAAAAATAATATCAATCAGGATAGTTTACCACTACACCCGAGGAAGGGAAAAGACAGAGAAAGAAGAAAAGAGAAGAAAAGGGAAAGTAGAAGGAAGGAAAATAAGAAGGAAGGAACAAAGTGGGGCAGGAAGGGAGGGGGAGAGAGGAAGAAAGACGGTAGTCAGAAATTAAATCACTATTTCTTTTTAATCATAAAATTAGCTTAATTAAAAAATATATTTAGTGTAACATCTGATATATTTGGTTTTATTCTTTCCACTCTTCCACTATATTTTCCTGGAAAAATTGATCAGTGCAACTCAGAATTTTTCAGCACAAATCCATGCTCTAAGTGTCACTTCTGTTACTGTCAAACCTTAAAGGAACAACCTTCTCTCCCGGACTCTATTTACTGGTATGTGAATGGAGGACGAAGTAAATGAAGAGCGCTCTGTCCCTGAAATGGACTGGAGAAGATGCACTCACAGTCCTGGGTTAATAGTGAGGTCTGCGGGGAAAGAGACATGAAAGAAATTGGAAAACCAAGTTTGTGCCATAGCACACCCGTGTCCATGACATGCAGAAACCCAAGACCAAGAAATTAATATCAAAACCAGTTCAGAGCCAGTGACACCCAATGGCCCTAGCAGAGGCGAGTACAGAACCACCCTGGAGAAACCTCTTCATAAACTAAGGCACGTGGAACATTCCCAGACTACAACCCCTGCTGAAGATAGGGTTACAGTTAAAACAATCAAGACAACAAAGTAACAAAATGGACCTCACATTTGGAGAATCAGTGGCCATAACCGATGAGAGAGTAACCCGAAAGAGACTTTAAATGAGTAAGTTTCAAAGAGTGAATGGACCGGGAGAAAAGGGGCTTGGTGAGAGGGGCCAGCGTTTTCAGTAAGACTTGCTATAAAGAGGAATAGAAACGGGGCAGTAGCTGGGCAGGAATGGAAAAGGAAACAAATGGCATTTAAAGGTGGAACACTGTTTGTTGGAGGGATGACTGAGCAGACAGGGAGAGTTAAGGATGTACTGAGAGAGGAGACCATTGTAGGAGCAAAGTCTGAGAGTGGGTGAGAGGCGGTAAGAAGAGGGCCTTGGGCAGGAAGAAGGGTGCCTTGTCCATCACAGCAGAGGGGAGAAGCTGGCACAGATGCAGGCACGGCTCCGGCTTTGGAGGGTTGTGGGGAGATGAAGGTGTTTCTCTCTGTGGCTTCTATTGAAAACAAATGAGACAAGGTCTTTGGGTGAAAGGGATGGAGTTTGAGGAAAAGGACAAAGCACACAGTTGTCCTCTTGCTGAGGAGGGTAGCAAGCTTTCCAGAAGAACTTTGGAGGACCGCAAATGTGACATAGAGGTGTGTGGTTGTGAGTGCAACGAAGGGAGGAGGGTGAAAGGGTCGAGGGCGTTTTCAGGTGAGCGATTATAACACTAGCTGATTGCCTCGGGAATGTGGCCGTAGCGTGGATGATCAGAGGACAAGCCAGCCCCTTCGTTGAAGGACTTCCAGATGCTAGTTTCTCGAGGTCTGTTCTTGGCCTCTGTTCAATTTCTCCAGACAGGCAGAGCCTGCCTCCTTTCTGGACGGCACATGCCTGGCTGTGGAAAGGGGTAGGATCTCAAAGGTCATTGCATTCATTTCACGGAATCCTCTTGTTTTCAGCCCATGTGTCACCGCCACTACCCTCCACTGAGCCTAGGGACCGTAAGGTCAAAATCCATTCTGTTAAATGTATTTAGAGGCTAAATCTCCATTCTCCTGCTGGCACTGGTAGGGAAGGGCTGGGAGTAGGATGGTGTGAGCCCCTGACTCTGGGTGGTGAGGCGGGCGGTAAGGAACATAATGTTCAAGCCACAGACAGACGTTAAGACAGGGCTCCTCTTCTCATGTCTGAGCCACACCCTGCCCTCTGCAGTTTGGGTCAGAAGTCAGTTCTGGCCCTGGAGGTGACTCCAGGCTGTTTGAACATGGATTCTCTGGTCTCATGTGCCCAGAGCATGGTCTGGAAGGGGGCAAGTGGGCTCCTGCTGGGCACCCCTCAGCCTGTAGCCCCTCACCCTGGGGCCGTGGGAGGCCCGCATGTGGGTGCGTGGTGCAGGGTGAGGGGCAGAGACTTACATTGCTTGGCTCTCAGGGAGATGCTGCGTCTAACTGGCATTCGGTTAACTAGAAGACTACGAATACCTTATTCTCCATATGTCATCCTTTTTTTTTTTTTTTTTTGCGGTACAAGGGCCTCGCACTGTTGTGGCCTCTCCCGTTGCGGAGCACAGGCTCCGGACGCGCAGGCTCAGCGGCCATGGCTCACGGGCCCAGCCGCTCCACGGCATGTGACATCCTCCCGGACCGGGGCACGAACTCGCGTCCACTGCATCGGCAGGCGGACTCCGAACTACTGCGCCACCAGGGAAGCCCCAACATATGTCATTCTTTACTTACCAGATAGGAACTTCCCATCCATCCAGAGCACATGGATGCAGTTTTGACTCCATCTGGGTCACAAAATAGATTCCATCGAGTAGCACTGGAGAGCTCCACCTCCCCCAGAATCTGCTAGAGTCTTGACCGGGGAAGAGTAGCAGTAAGCTAAGAGCTTCTTTGCCTTGCCTGGCTGAATGCTCCCTGGGAAGAAGAGGCAAGAGCCCCTGGTTCACTGCTGATAACGAAACCTGACAGCCAATGTCAGGGGCAATTACTCTGGACTCTTCACTCGGCTTCTGACTCCCAATCCCGGGTTCTCATTATCAAAGGCAATGGAGCCAAGTGACAGTGTATGGGGACAGATGAGAACTGCAGTGAGAGGTAGAGACCTCTGCTTTCTGCGGGTTCCTTAGACCTTTCGTGTTGGGGAAAAGCAGTGGGCCAGGAGTCAGAAAGCTTGGGATTGGGAGCCAACTTTCCCTCTTCCCAGCTGATGATCCTGGGAAGAGATAAGCTGTAAAATGCGGCAGCTTTGGAGTTGTCTAAACTTGGGTTTGAATCCTGGCTCTGCCACGTCCCAGCTGTGTGACCTCGGACAAGCTACTTTCCCTTTCTAACCTACACTGCCGCTGCCGACGCCGCAGCTTCCTCCGTTGTCAAGGGCGGGGCTTAGAGCTCAACCCAGACACCTGCAGGTGCCGGAAGCTGCGAAGGTGACACATTGCTTTTCAGACTCGGTGGGGCCACTTGCCTCACAGGCCTGCCCAGAGAGGAACAAGAGGGCATCCTGGTGAGAACAGTCCAGTCCCCAAGACCTCAACCTGGGCGGAAGCTCCTCCAGGACCTGGGCCTCTCAGAGGGCTTTCCAACTGCCCCTTGTCTCTCTGAGGCTGCCGTCCAACAACGTGGACAGAGTTGGATGAAGAGACCTGGAGGCAGCACAAGGGGGCATGTACCATCTTGGGAGAGAATGGGGTCCCGGCTCAGGTTTCTGTTTGTTCTATTGTTTTTTGGTTTTTTTTGTCGGTACGCGGGCCTCTCACTGTTGTGCCCTCTCCCGTTGCGGAGCACAGGCTCCGGACGCGCAGGCTCAGCGGCCATGGCTCACCGGCCCAGCCGCTCCGCGGCATGTGGGATCCTCCCGGACCGGGGCACGAACCCGTGTCCTCTGCATCGACAGGCAGACTCTCAATCACTGCGCCACCAGGGAAGCCTCCTGGCTCAGTTTTTAACCACCTTGTGCAAGTGAGCATCTTACAACTGGCTCCTCCATCCCCTCACTGAGAAGACCCTGGTCCTCTACAAAAAAATGAGAGTTGGGCTTCAGTACAAGAACTGTGAACCCCAGTCCTGATAAAAGAGATAGAAGGAACTGTCAAAAAAAAAAAAAAAAACCACTCCATTAAGGGTGAAGAAAATGATGGTGATAATAGAACAGATACTTAGAGTTCCAGGAGACATCACAAGTTACTTCCCCTCTCCTTGACTGTTTGCTCACCTGTCAAATGCTGCAGTTCTTCCCTCACCCTCCTCATTTGTTGTTTTGAGTTCAAAGGAACTGAGGCAGTGGTTCCCAAGTGCAGATGTACGGCGTCAGTCTACGACAAAGTTTTCACCAACCAGTGAGGAAATGAGAAAAATAATAACATAGCAAACGTTTTAAGATCAAATTACCCCCAGTTTTAAACGAATGTATTCTAATATTATATCACTTCCGTTGTGTGTGTGTTAAACTAGCCCTTCTCTTATGAAAGTATGCTGCTCATGGATAGTAGTTTGTCTTTAAAGACCTTACTCTGCAGAATAAAAGTTGTCAACCCTGTATTGTTGACAACTTGTTTTTTGAAATTTTACTGGTCTGTGAAATCAAGTGTATAAAGAAACCACCAAGATAAGGCATTTGAAAGAGTCTGCCGATTGTAAGGGTCTGTATGGCGATAACAAAAATAACACACCCCACGTGGAGTCCCTTTAGTGTGCCAGGCTTTGCTGAGGATGAGCACACGTTTGCTGTGCACCTTTCAGTGGTCTGGCATGCTAGGTGCCGTTTGACAGATGGAGATACTGAGACATGGAGAGCATGAACAGCTGGGCTTTTTATTCCGAAGGGACTGCAATACCAAGTTGGTCTGTCCCCAGACTTCACAGTTTCCCCTGAACCTCGCTAAAGGATTACTGTGGAGGAGGCCCGGATGCAGCCACCGAGACATCACCCCTGTAAAAAGTAACCACACCGAGGTCTTATGGGCAAATCACTTAACCTCTCTCTGCCTCTTGCATCCAACTGAGAAATTAAGTAGAAATCAGAGTCACGCTGAAAACAGATGGAGAGTCAAGCTGGGCTGTCCTGGGAAATAGAATTAGCCCAAAGAAGCCATTCTCTATGATTCTCTATGATTCTCTATGATTCAGTGCCCTTTGATTGTTTATGAAGTTGTGAGACATCCCAGCCAGGTATCTGACAGGATGCTGTGTGAATAGAGATACTGTCGGATGGCCTCTTTCTTGCTTTGCCCCTTCAGTCCCTCTGCACTCTCCCAGCCGCTCAGAGCCTCTTTTCCTCACGGGCTTGGTGGTGTTCTCCAACCCAGAGGCCTGCAAATCAGCCCGTGGGCCCTCCTGAAGCTGGATGATGGGGGACCCCTGCCCCCTTTACCTTTCCTCCCACTCTTCACATTGTAGCAGGCGTGATGCTGTGCACGGTGCATTTCTTCTTATCCTCCTGGCTACTCTGGGAGGAGGTGTTATTAACCTTGTTTTACAGATGGAAAAACTGAGGCTCGTTGAAGCTAAGTAACTGGCTGGAGGTCACACAACCTGCAAGGGGCAGAAAGAAGGATTCCCACCCAGCCAAGGCTGCCTGACTTGAGTCCGTGCCTCCCGTTCCATCACTAAAGTACTTCCTGAAGACGGAGGAAAGAGATCCTGCAATTTTAACAGGTCCCAGTCTACTTTCTTGTAAGCGGTGTCCTCTCTGGATGCCAAGGTATTCACCTTGAGCCTGCCATGGACTGGGCCATTCGCTCGAGGGCCAATTCCAGCCCAACAGCTGCCTGATCTTTACATCCCGAGAATGGACTTGCAGCAGCGCTTATGCGACACACAGTCATTCTGGTGGCAGTGATACTTCAATTCTAAACCACCCTTTCTTTTTGAATTTGAAGCCAAATTCTTCACAGTTCTCTCTCTAGCCCTTATTAACTAATTCCCTCTTACAGAGGACTACTTAACATGTAAGAAATTCCATGTGATCATTTTTTGTTGCAGGACTGAGCATTCAGAGCTTGACAATGTGAGGATTCTCCATTTTTCTCTTTTTCACTATTATTTAAAAATGCCCCCAAATGATACATGCACCTGGTTAAAAATAAGGGTACATATGAGCTTATAAAAGAAAAACAAAAGGCCAAGCCTCTTCTCCACCTCTCTCCACCCGGTTCCACCACCCAAAGACAACCATTTATACCCATTTGGGTGGAGGAAGTTGGGTATTGTTTTTAATTAGTTTCTTAGTAGTTACCTCCATGCCTCTAACTAAACAGCTTATATGATTAATCCTTCAATCATTAACTTTAGACATTGTTTATTGCCTTGACAGATGGAGATTTGCTCACTTACTTCCTCTGCCACCCCACTGCCCTCCCCCGCCCCAATATATCCGCAGCACTAGGTTAGTCCTCTACTGGTAATTCTAATGAATATGATTGAACCTCTGTCACTTCTCTTCTTACTGTGGCTGGTAAGGATACTAGAATTTCCCCCCTCTTTCCATCCCTTTCATCAGTAATCCCATATCAGCTGCCCTTTTATTTTTGAATTCTCAAGGTTGATCACAGTAGCATTCTGGCCTGTAACTGTGAATACTTTTTCCACACTCGGTCTAATGGGGCTCCAAGCTAGGATCATGGCTTTTTTTACTAGGGAAGCTGCCCTCAGCCTCCTGATCATCCATCTTTGATTTCTTTTTATTGTGCAGATTGATTAATACCTTGTTTGCCACCCATATCCTGCCCTCAAAACAGCCACGTTCAATTAATTATATCTCCATAGCTCTGTGGGTTAAGCCTCTTGACTGCCACTCCGACCCTGTTGCTCATTAAGAAAATTGCATTTCCCTTGCTGCTGATGGTCTTAAGTGCTGTCAGATGGTCTCTATTATGTCAGGGTTCTATTGTTCCCATTGCTACCAGGGAGCCCATTTCTGTACCAGCATCTCCTACCATCAGCCCTGGCCTGAGAGGACCACCGAGCTTCTCAATGATGCTGGTGCCCGTCATCATTCCTATTGCCTTGGCAAATGGAGGGTCTGTCAGACCCTCTCACAGAACAGTCAACCAGTGGGCTTTCTGGCCTCATATAGTATGGCCTCTCTAGCATGCCCTGAGCCCTTGGATCCCTTCCTCCATGTAGTTTTAGAATTTCCACTTCACTTTTTTTCTAGGTTTCTAAGACAGAGCACACAACATATTAGCACCATCTCCTGGGGCCCTTGCCAGTGTGTTAAGTCCGACATCACTGCAGAGCGCTCCCACGGCAATAAATTCTTCCTTCACCAGCTTTACTTCTGTCCCTGTTGTCCTGGCAGCCTTGTAATCCGGTCCCACGGCACGTTCTCTAGGCTTCTGTTGGGACATGTTGGCGAGGCTGTGTGCTTCCTTTGTCATACAGTCCTATTCTCCCCTCAGTAGGCCCTGCACTTTCCCCCAAGGTTTGTTTTTTTGGTGTGAGTTGACCCTCGTTATTAATCTGGTGACCTGGAGAGGAAGTAGGACCAGATCCGGGGGTGGGAAGGAGGAACAGGGACTTGTTATCTTGCAAAGCAGAAGCTCTTTAAGCAAGGGAGGGCAGTGGCCTGTAGTAGGGAGGAGTGGTCACTTCTGCAGGTGCAGAAAGTTCAAGCTCGTGATTCTCAGGTGTGTTGGCCCAGATGTCTCTGTCCTGGGTCAAGGTCTCATTCATTCCCAGCCATGACAACTGGGACATTGTATAGCATTGTTGAGGTCAAGAATTTCACCTTCTCTGGAGCTCGGCTATGCTCAAGATTAAGCCCCGAGCCTGATCCTAAGCTCTTTCTGCCCTCCAGATGCAGGAGATGAAAATTCTTTACATGCTGCCAAGGAGGCCCTCTAACTTTCATACTTTGCCTTAAGTTGGTAATTAGTCATTCTCAGTCTTTCCTTGTCTTTCTCTAGCACATGCACGACCCTTTGGGACAGCCCTTTGACTCCCTAGTCCTCATAGTTATGACTTCCTCAGCCCCTTAAACACCGGAGGTATCATACCTGCTAGTGCATCCCTTCCACCAGCCCTGCATCTCATTTCACCACCAGTGAAAGTCTTAGCAACTGAACTGTCACAGCATGTCCGGGACTCCCCAGACTCCACATACCAGCCACCAGGCCGGTGATCCAGCCCCACATTCTCATTTCACAGCCAACTTCCTCAGGCAACTTGTCTTAGGCTGGGTTCTCCAGGAAACACACTCTGAGATGGAGAGTTGTGAGTAGGTTAATGGAGAGTTCTCACAACAAAAACACTATGAGGGATGAAGGAAGCTGATTGGGCAGAGGGAGAAACTGAAGGGCGACACCGTCACAACAAAGGCCTCAGCCAATCCCATGATGAGCTCTGGGGCTGCAGGGGCCATTCAGATTTGTTCCAAATTAAGGCAAAAGGGCCAGACCTTTGTGTCCCTACGTCAACCAGCCTTCAGTGGGTGGTATCCTTGAGAAGGTGGCATACCCTCTCAGCTGAGGGCAATGCTGGAGTCATCAGCACTGGGGAGATGAGTGTCTTGGTCTGGATGGGAGGAATTTGTGTGGCATCCCACAGCATCCACTATGGCTCAGTTCATACCTGTGATCCTGGAATAATTATTAGTAATGTGCCTTTCCCGGGCTTCCCTGGTGGCTGTACCAGTTTGGATGATAAATTTTGCTGTCATTCTACTCATGCCACAGCCACACCTCCCACTGCTCTGGGTATGAAGGACACTGCACAAGTAGACCCTCCCTCCACCCTGTCCCCTTAGTGCAATTAGTCCCTCCACTTTCCCATGGGGACCATCATTAAAGCATCCCCACGGTCATAGGTGCCGCTGGCCCAGGCAGGCTGCATCCCAGGATACATCATCACTTTGGTGAAAGCTTGGAAAGAAGAAGACGTAGGTTCTGAAGCCATTGTTCCTGCAATCCTGAGTGTAAGCCCAGCAACGGTTTGTGTCTGATACGGACACTGCCCCAACTTACCCCTGGCCCTATGTTATCAACAACTCATTGCTCAGTCTCCACCCTCTGCTGACTGTGCAGGGGTCTTCAGGACTCTGTGAAGCTGAAGAGGCAGAGAAGTGTCCAGATATCAGCAAACACAGCTTCCTTCTCCTGGCTTCTTACAGCACTGACCCCTGCCCCCCACTTGGGCTGTCCATCCTTTGAGGACAGACTGATGCTTCCCTCCTTGGTGGCTGTGCCTGGGTGGCCCTCAGCCTCCCCCTGAACTGACCTGTGGTGTTTGAGCAGGAGGGGTCAAGCAGAAGTATGCCGAGGGACCCAGCACATGAAAGAGTAACAGCCATTTATAGGGGAAGTAGCCATTTCCTGGGCTTTGCCCTTTAATGTGGTGCCAAACAAGCCTCGAATCCAGGGCGTTCCCCTTCTTTATCAGAGGATGCTGCTGAGATTCTCACTCACACGCAGTGGGCAATCAATACTGGCCAAGAAACCATTTCTGTGAGCCATTTTCACCCTGATCCCCGAGTGTGGGCCCAGCTTTCTGGCTGTGCCTCAGACTCCTCAGTGCCTTGATCCTGGGCTCTGAGGACTTGCCATCTGCTCCTCCACACTGATGAGTCATGGGGGAAACTCAGAGAACCACGACCCACCCGCTATAGTCACCGAGCGGTCTCCTCGGACCTCTCCCTTCCTTCCCAGATGATGAAAAGAGGCTGGCAGGGAGTAGTGATTTTTCTCAGGGGTCTTTCTCTGACCTAGATGTTTTTTCTTAGGATAATTTAAGACTACATTTCTTCGTCACTTGTTGGGCATTGTATGTTTTCAATGGCATGAAAGGAGAGTAATACTGGCAGGCAGGCCTCTGCACCTGCAGAATGTGGGAGCAACCTGCCCATTTCTGCCCTCGTTGCCAACTTCCTCAGACATAAAGATTGGTTCTTAAAGTCCATACCCTTGCGTAAGCAAACAGCGTTATAATTAATGTCTTTTTTTTTTTAATGGAAAGTTAACAGTCACATCTTGATGACACTTTGGTTAATGAGACATTCCATACGTAAGGATAGGAGAAAAGCGAAGTCACTTTCAATGTCATTGCCTGATGTGCTGAACACCTTCTGTGAGCCCGGCACTGAGCTCAGTTGCTTTCATGCTTGGTCCTGATCACAACCTGATGGGGGAAATTGGACATATCCTGTGATTCTTAATTTTCACATAAAGAAAGGGAGACATACGAGGGGGTTGTAGGCAACTTAGGGCAGAGACCGTTCCATACATCTTGGCATTTTCCATAGCATCTGGCAGGATCCCCTGCATATAATGAGGACCCTAAATTTTTGTTGAAAGAGTGAAATTGCCCAAGATCACAGAGCTGGTTTGGTCTCTGAGTTCCTAATCAAATGTTCTCTCTACTAGTCCAAGCTCCCTTTGTCTGAGTGAGCCAAACGTTTTGAAAATAATAAATGAGCAGATTTTAGTAACTTCAAAATCCCAAAGAAAAACAAGCCAGAAGCATGAAAGAAGACACATTTTAAACAAAAATGAGCAGGTTCCAGGAATTTATGGTGCTATTTATACACTCACTGCCTCACTCATTGCATCTTAAACGGAACAAATGGGGCCAACCAAGTGAAGGGATGCTCTATTTTTTAAAAAAATGGTTCTGGCTTAACATTTATTTTATGAAATTTAAAACATCTTATATCTCTGAAGATTATGGGCATGTTCACAATTGCCAAGAGTCCTCTTAACCATCCAAAGGCTGACTTCTCTCCACCAATATCACCATTGCAGAGTTCAGAGAGGTTTTCATCCATTGGGAGATTATATCCTAAAACGAATGATCCATTTTCATGCTTTTCATTTTTTAAATTATAGAAACAATATGAGCATTATCTGAAAAATATAGTAAAAATATCTATAATCTTACATCATTATCACAATAATCACTTCACTGTTTTCATGTAGGGATGCTCTGTTTTTAAAGAAAAGTCCATTTGCCTTGTGGTCTTCCAGCCCCAGGTACACTGGGTCAGCATAGGTGGCAGCCGTCTAGCCCACGACCCCTGTCCTCTTCCCACCACCCTGAGTCCTTCCTCATGATCTCCTCCCTGGCCCTCAGATGTGTCTGGAGAGAGGTTCCCTCATGTCTGAGCAGGCCATCTGTCACGTGCAGTGGATTGAATCAATGCGTCACGCTTCAGGGCGTGAGAGCTAATGCGATAAAGCCTCAGCCTGGAGCTGCTGGAGCATATTACACTCATCAATCACCCGCTCCCACGGCACAGCCGCCTTCCAAGTCGCCCGAGTGAACACTGGGGCTGCTCCCGGAACTGACAAATGTTAGCTGAGTTTTAACTACTTTTTTTGTCTCTCCTGATACAAGATTTAGGTTATTTAAATAAGCTAGAGCCTCTTGCTTTTTCAGTCCTTTAAAGTAAGGAAAGTGCTTGGCATCTACCACTCAAGTGAAAGGTTGGAGAATGTCACTGCCTGAGGGTGGGCTTTCCTTTTCTCATCTCCTCTGTCCTCGGAGGTGCTGGGCTCAGGACAGCCTCCCCACCTCCCTGCCATCCAGCACTTCCTGCCCCTGCAGGGCACTGAGGAGCGGGCTGCATGGTACCGGGGAGGGGCAACACATCCACTCCTCACTGAACAAAAGGAAACCGGGACAAATCACTTGCCTGCTCAGGGGCTCGGCGTCCATATCCGTGAGATCACCTGTAATCATCCCGTATGTGTGTCCAGGGTGTTGCATTGACAGAGCCCTTTGGCTTTCATCGTGTTTCTCAATATTTACACCAATCCTCGGAGGGGACTATAGTCATGCTTATATACTCAATTAATTAATATCCTCATTTAGGGAGTGCTCAGTATGTTCCATGTATTATTCTAGGCACTAGCACTCAACAAATCATTTTATCATATATCCCCTCCCCCAAGGGGATTTTATTACCCTTTTTTTTTTTTTTTTTTTTTTTCTGCGGTACGCGGGCCTCTCACTGTTGTGGCCTCTCCCGTTGCGGAGCACAGGCTCCGGACGCGCAGGCTCAGCGGCCATGACTCACGGGCCCAGCCGCTCCGCGGCATGTGGGATCCTCCCGGACCGGGGCACGAACCCGTGTCCCCTGCATCGGCAGGCGGACTCTCAACCACTGCGCCACCAGCGAAGCCCTATTAGCCTCATTTTAAGGAAACTGAAGCTCAGAGACACTAAGTAACTCGCTCAAGGTGAACAGCTTTGTGTCCACAGCCTGTGTGTGCTTTCCCCTACGTCTCAGAGCAATGCCTAGTCTCGGAAAGAAACCAGGGCTCAAACTATACGGGGTGTTGTCCTGATTTGCCTTTTAGTCCTGAACTTGGGGGTGGGGTGGGTAGAGGGAACTCTTTTCGTGATATCAAAAGATCAGAAGAGTTTCAAATAAGAGGAGCCCCAGCCCTCCATAAACTCTCCAGAAAAATCTCCAGATGCATTTAATGCAAGTGGTGCCCACACCCCCCACTGTCGCGCGCTTCCCCGCAAAATTCAGCCTGGCTTCATGGAAGGAGGAGGTCTGGGCTGGGCGGTTGTGGGAATGAGACAATCGTCAAAGGCTGATGGCCTCATATTGAATCCCAGCTTCAGCCTTGAGCTGAAATCACTTATCCTTTGGGGGCTTCAGTTTCCTTACCTTAAAACAAAGAAAACATTACTTATTGTTGCAGGGTTCGTGTATGGTGGAGAGACAGTGTGCTGATGGGGGGCTGGTAGTGGGGTTGGCAGCATCTATTATTAATCTTCCCCCAGCTGGTCCAAGCTTATTTCCCCTTACATTGTTCCATCTGAAGATAAACAATAAGATCGAGACTATTTGAAGGACTAAATCAAATTAACTGCAACAGATTGTCCTTTGCAGTAAAATCTTCTAATGGCTCAGCTAGATTTGGAGGCCACATCTCTTTATTACAAATATGACAATTAAAATTCAGTACAACAAAATATTTCAAGTCTAAATGATGATTCCCTCACTCACTTTAAGCCAGATAGG
Organism: Neophocaena asiaeorientalis asiaeorientalis; assembly: GCF_003031525.2. Classification (NCBI taxonomy): domain Eukaryota; kingdom Metazoa; phylum Chordata; class Mammalia; order Artiodactyla; family Phocoenidae; genus Neophocaena; species Neophocaena asiaeorientalis. The sequence continues at coordinate 2,662,569 of NW_020173920.1, forward strand.
AAAACCACAGTTGTGGGATACGTTGCAACCATTAGAGATGCGGCTACCTTCTTTCATCCTCATGACAGTACATGTAGGTCGGACACCACACAGGCTGGATGAGGACCACAGGCAAAACCATCTCAAATATTCAAAACCGAGAAACTCAGATCACACCATCTGATTCATTTCCTGTACTTGGTGCAATTAAACCTGCAACAGCCCCTTTCAAATTGTATTGTAACAAAATTGGACTTATTCGCTATCTTTTCCCATGCAAAACACATAATTCAGAAGTGCCCCAAAACTTTTATCCTAGTTCTCATTACTTTGGCTTGTTTGCCATTCTGTCCTCTCAGAACTATGTACATTCAGCTAAACCCTGAAGGTCTGCTTTGTTCCAAGGTGCTGTGCAGAGAAAGAGGAGCTATACCGTCCGTTAGCACCTGCCGTGTTCTCACTCTGCTCAGTTCTTCCCCTGTCTCACCTCTCAGCACCTCACTCCCTGCCTGCAGGGGACTTACCAGCAAACAGAAAATGTGAAACTTCACTAGACACAGTATACAGTTTAGACGCCACGAGACGGGCAAGTGCAGAAGAAGAATTTAATTCCAACCAGGAGAAAGAAGACAATTCCAACCAGGAGGCAGCATTTGACCTGGGGCTTGAAGAAGGAGCAGAATTTCAAGATGGGAAGTTGGGAAGGAGAATCTGGCCATTGTGGACAGAGTTTTTTGCCAAATTTTAAGGATTATTTAGAGACCAAGTAAACGCATGTAGCTGGGTCTTATTTATTGAGAGGGAGAAGAATCGGGGTGGGAAGGATTGGTCCCTATATTTGCAGTCCCTGCCATGACTACAGGTCAGGGAAATCACCAGCAACAGAGTTCCATCTTCTTGAGTTGACAAATTCAGACTCACTGGTGCTAGAAGTTCTGAGGGCCCAGGGGTGCAACACAGGCCTGTAAACGTCTGGACTTTTTGGGGCAGTCCAGACTGTGCTTGTTTTGGTTCCAACTGTTGAGCCAGACCAAAGCTAGGAGGAAAGCAGAGAGCTGGCTCTCATGCCCATAACATGGTGCTTTTGAGAGCTCCTGGTGAATTATGTGTCTATTAGCTAAGTGGCCCTGGGGCTTTATGACCTGCTCTTTTTGTAAATCAAAAATAATAAGAATAACAGCTCACCATCTTCTCATCCTGCTGGAGAGAGTGAGCGTTTCACCTGTCATTACACAATTATAGCTGCTCCCCAGACAACTCCGTTCCAAGCCCCAGGATACAGAGACGGATGGAAAATTTGTGCTCCCATCCTGACCCACCTAGCCTGGACCTGACCACAAGTAGCAACCTCGTCCCTTTCTTATTGAAGAGGGTTGGCAACCAAGCTAGCTCAGGAGGGAAGCTGATTATTTTAGTGCAGGAAAACTTCAGGAGGCCAAGATGGCCCCACCTGGGAGAGGTCCCTGATAACACATCCGGATGGCAGCCTTCCCCATTCCAGTCTGCTCTGCCCTCTCATCCATGCCCTTCCTGGGCCTGGAGGTGTTGCCAGCTGGCTGGGACAGCAGAGAGGTGATGTGGAGGTGAATATGCCTTTTGTATGGCAAGAGAACAGGGCTTCTCTCCGGGGCGGTTCACCTTGCTCTAGGCAGTCTCATGCTGTATCCCAAACAAAAGTGTGTGACTGCTTGGTGCTGAACCACCTCAACCAAAGGGTGTATCAATACAATGCAAGATAAAAATGTCCAGACAATATTTTTCTCCAAAGGGTGAAACACATGAGATAGGAAGAAACCGGTCATCCCCGGACCTTCAGGATGACAGACCCTGACGACATCACTGCATGAAAGGGAGGAATCCATTGAGTTTGTTTTTGCAAAGCAACTCAGGTTTCTTGCGGGGACTCTGTACTGAATGTGTCAATGTCCCCCGCAAATGCCCTGATCCAAGCCCGGGAGGCTGAGAAACCGAGTTCTCATCGGACAGAAACCTGGCCCCTAGGACTGAAGTTGCATCTCTTATTCCTCGATGTTGGTTTCGTTTTTCTCTGTCTTCTTTTTCTTTTTAGAGCCTTGGTTCCTGACACACTCTCATGAATGGCCCCTTTTTAATTGGTCAGTTAGTTAATTAATTATCATCTATTTATGATATAGTTAACACTGATGAACTACGTCAAAGAATTAGAGCATCGACAGTAACATATATCTGCCTATGTATTTCTTCTCCATCCACTCCCTTTCCCTCCCCCCGCCTAAGGCAACCATTTGTCTATTATTTTCTTGATTAAAATGTTTTAATATATATACAATTTTGTTTATTTTTATTCAATGTATAGTTGTTTCTAACAACAGTAAACAATATTCTTCTGGGTCTTAATTTTTCACTCAGTATTTTACACATTATATATAGTATATAATATGTATATACTATATTATAGCATGTAGTAATAGTTCATTCATTTTTACTGCCATTGTATAGCAATGCCACAGTTTATATATCCAATATCCTACCAAAGGGCATTTGTTGTTTCTGGTTATCGTATCATAATTGTTGTATGAGTTTCTTGGTATAGGTGTGAAAGTGTATGTATATACACGTCTGTATACACCTGTAGTGAGACTGTTTGGGTTACAGGGTATATGATGTGCAAGACCGTGCTAAAGGTAATGGTAAACTACTTGTTAAAACATTGCACCAATTTCTACTTCTAGCAGGAAAGTAAAAGAGTTAATGGACATATTCACCCACACTTGGTATCATCAAGTTCTTAATTTTTGCTGTCAAATGAGTGCACATAGTAGTACAAATTAATTGCTACAACATTTGGAAAAAAAGAATCTGGAAATACTTATTGAAATTTTACATGGACTTGCTTTTAAACACAGGAGTACAACTTTTGAGCATGTTTTCTTTAAAAAAGTTATAAAAATAAGTACATAAGAGTAAATTTACAGGGACTTCCCTAGTGGCGCAGTGGTTAAGAATCCGCCTGTCAATGCAGGGGACACGGGTTCGAGCCCTGGTCTGGGAAGGTCCCACGTGCCTTGGAGCAACTAAGCCCGTGCACCACAACTACCGAGCCTGCACTCTAGAGCTCACGAGCCACAACTACTGAGCCCATGAGCCATAACTACTGAAGCCCACGTGCCTCCGCAAGAGAAGCCACTGTAATGAGAAACAAGTGCAGTGCAACGAAGAGTAGCCTCCTCTCGCCACAACTAGAGAAAGCCTGCACGCAGCAACAAAGACCCAATGCAGCCAAAAATAGATATTAAATAAATCTTTTTTTTAAAAAAGAGAGTAAATTTATACTATCTTTTGTGTTAACAAAAGCTTGAAACAATCTCAACCTCCATCAGTAGGCAATTGGTTGACTTGATTATGAGAAATCTATACATGGATTAAAATGCAACCGATAAAAACAAAACTGAGTTAGATATGTGTGCAATGACTTGGAAAATGTGGAATTTAAGTGAACAAAGCAAGCTATAGAGTAATGTATATGATAACATGTTTGCTTTTCTGAAGGGAGGGATGGGTGCTCTGATTGCTTGTATTTGTGTGAGCAGAAGGAAAAGTGTGAAAGATACACATTGGCTGTCAGTATTGATTGCCTTATGAGAGTGGGACTGGAGTGGGGGAGACAGGCTGAGAAGATGGCACAGCTGGGACTGGAATTCTGGTTCTTTCTGTAGTGTCTGGTCTGGCCTCAGTCTACCCTACACATGTCACCCCTGCATTTCACATTGTTCAGTGTCTTTGAATTCCTACATTATAAAGTCAAAATTCCCCTCCTGCTTTCAACATCCATCAAGAGCCAGCCCTAGCCTACCACATCTCCTACTCACTTACGTATGCAGTATGTTTCAGCCAATTATACTGGACTCTTCTCTAAACATTCCTTGTGCTTTCCTACCCCTTGCCTTTGCTCATCTGCTCTACATAAAACCTCTACCCCAGCCCCGCTTTCTTTCCATCACTGCCTAAAAATCTCATCTATTCTTCGAGATCCAACCAAAAGGCTGGCACGATTGTAGTACCTCTCAGAAACAAAGAGCTGAGTGCCCAGGCTTGGAAGGATGGAACCATGGTAGGTCTAGTCAGCTTGGTGGCTAAGTTCACCATCTATGGATAACCCTATTCCAACCAAATTTGGTCCCTATGTGTCTCAAGACTCAGAATCCCAGGAGGTAGAATCTTATTGACCCAGCTCAGGTTGAGCATCCAAAAAATACCACTCATCTTCTCCACCTGAGCTCTGAACCAATACAGAATAAGACAAGGGAATAAGGCCATTGGAGACCAAAATATCAGCTGTATTACTGATAAGTCTTTTGTTAGTGAATGTGATGTCAGCAAGTGTGCTTCTACATATAAAACCTGAAGAGGCTTCTGCTGGGGGAGAAGCAGGAGTCTTGAGATAGTCAGAACTCAGCTTCCCTAGGGTGGTGATTTGTAGCCCAAGAGGTTTGAGCAAAGCATAATTATTGCTGATAGGAGAAAACCAACCAAAAGATTGAAATGGAAACATAAATTAAACACTGAGAGGATGGGGAGCAATTGACCAGGTGGACTGACTTTAAGGAGAGTTTCAACTATGAGGTTCTAGGATTTCCTGATATGAGGTCTTACTTGGTAGACGGCGAACACGGGCAATTTAAAAAATGTTTCTAAGTCTCATATTCCTCATCTGTAAATTGATATTTTCAATGCCCACCTCAACAGGGCTATTGTAACATATATACTATAGATACAAAATGAGGTAGCCTGAGCAAAATGGTCCCATTCAGGATACACACCAGTCTCTTTTCTACTGCCTCATGTTCCTGGTTCTTTGTTCAAAATTCTCATTCCCAAAGAATGATAAGTTCTAAGTCTTTTCAACAAAAGATGAGCTCTGGTGGCTTGGAAACAAAGAAGAGCAGACCTGATTCACCTGTGAGGGGCAGGGAGGGTTCCTTATGTTCCCAGGTTCCCTGCTGGGGCCCTGTGGGCACAGGAAAAGCACCTGCAATGAAAAGTGAGGGGCAGTAGGATTTCCCTGGTGGCACAGTGGTTGGGAGTCCGCCTGCCAATGCAGGGGTCACGGGTTCGAGCCCTGGTGGGGGAAGACTCCACATGTCACGGAGCAACTGGGCCTGTGCGCCACAACTGTTGAGCCAACTCTCTAGAACCCACGAGCCACAACTGCTGAGCCCGAGCGCCTAAAGCCCGTGCTCTGGAACGGGAGAGGACACAGCAGTGAAAGGCCTGGGCACTGCAGTGAAGAGTGGCCCCCGCTCGTCGCAACTGGAGAAAGCCTGCGCACAGCAATGAAGACCCAATGCAGTCAAAACTAAATAAACAAACAAATAAATTTATTTTAAAAAAGAAAAAAAAGAAAAGAAATGTGAGGGGCAATAAAGACAAATATCATATGCTATCACTTCATGTGGAATCTTAAAAAATGATATAATGGAACTCATTTACAAGGCAGAAATAGACTCACAGACACAGAAAACAAACTTATGGTTACCAAAGGGGAAAGGGGGTGGGGGAGGAACAAGTTAGGAGTTTGGGATTCACATATACAGAGTACTGTATATAAAATAGATAAAAATGAGGACCTACTATATAGCACAGAGAACTATACTCAATATATTGTAATTACCTACAAGGGAAAAGAATGTGGAAAAGAATATATACATACATACATACATATATATGTTTATGTATAAAACCGAATCACTTTGCTCTACAGCAGAAACTAACACAACACTGTAAAACAACTATACTTGGGCTTCCCTGGTGGCGCAGTGGTTGAGAGTCCGCCTGCCGATGCAGGGGACACGGGTTCGTGCCCCGCTGTGGGAGGATCACACATGCCGCGGAGCGGCTGGGCCCGTGAGCCATGGCCACTGAGCCTGCGCGTCCGGAGCCTGTTGCTCCGCAACGGGAGAGGCCACAACAGTGAGAGGCCCGCGTACCGCAAAAAAAAAAAACAAAAAAAAAAAACAACTATACTTCAATAAAGAAACAAAAACAAACAAATAAAAAAAGTACTCAGAGAAAAAAAATGAGGGGCAATAAAGGGGCATGGGGGGGGTGGTCCAGTGACTAACCCAGTGACCCGGAGGGAGGACGTGCCAGGCCCCTGAGAGGTCAGTCGAGGGCAGAGCCTGCACCGGAGTCAGGGGTCCTTTTGCCCCAGCTCCATCCCTCTCTTCTCTGGGCCTCAGCCTTGAGAATGGCTGGGTGGGAGAAGACAATATTTAATTGTCACAAGCATAGTCTCTCTCCACCCTGGCCTGAGGTCCCTCTGATAAAAAGAAAGGGGGAGCTACCTCTCTCTAAGGCTGGCTGGCTGTGGCATCACAGGGCTGGCTCTCGTCACGACTCCAGCAGCCCTGCTGAAATGATTCTCTTCATAAATGTTCCTGCAAGAAGTGATTTCCATGCCCACGTGAAGCACATGTGTTCTTGCGTGGCAGGAAGGGGCCATTTAGTGAATGACTTCTTTCTCTCACCACTTGGTGCCTGGGGAGAGTTAATTCATTTCACAGAGGCAAGAGATTTATTCCTGTAGGTCCACCACGAGCCGTGCCAGGTTTCCAAAGCTCTGGAAAATTCCCCAAGTCTCCCCCCGAGTGGCTGCCATTGCTCAGCACGCCGAACAGAATCCTTCAAAGTTCTTTGGCTGCTTGTTTGTTCCTGCTGAGCACTCATGAAACACGTCTGGGTTCAGAAGCCTGCACGAGGCACCTGGGAGATAAGGAAGACAGGTGTGTCAATTCTCTAAAGACTCACAGATAAACCCGGGAGATAGAGCAAGTCCCAGACTCAGAGTCAGAAGACCTTCCACCAGGCCCTGGGCCAGCACCATTTTCCTCTGTTTCTCCAGCTGAGAGATGAGGGGACTTGGTCATTCAACTGTACAGATCCCCCTCCTGCCTTCTGAGAGGCTACACATGACGATTCCCGTGCATGATGGGAGGATAAGGGGCCTGCCTGGCCCTCCTAAAGCCAGTCCCTCACTGCACATACCGATACATACCGTGAGTGTTTCCCTTCTGTACCTTTCCTCCGGCACCTACAAAGCTTCTCTCCCCCTCTGCTACTCCCAACTCTTCTTCCCTGAAGCTTCCCCTGACTCCAGTGGGTGTTGGTTTGGCAAGACTTTAAGGTCTTCAAGTCTTTGAGTTCTTTGTGTCTTAGGGAACCCTAATATGCAGACTGCAAGCAGTTGGGTGAGGTCAGTTCATAGATTACAGAACTAACAACCCCTAACAACTGGTTCCACTTCCTTCATTTTACAGATGAGGAGGCTGCCGAGGAGAGAGTGACCCACCCAAGGTGATTCAGGGAGCGAGAGACTGGACTCAGGTCTGCTGTTGTTGACAAGGCCAAGGCTCTTTCTAGTTCTTCTTCTTCTTTTTTTTAATATTTATTTATTTATTTTTGGCTGTGTGGGGTCTTCGTTTCTGTGCGAGGGCTTTCTCTAGTTGCGGCGAGCGGGAGCCACTCTTCATCGCAGTGCGTGGGCCTCTCACTATCGTGACCTCTCTTGTTCCGGAGCACAAGCTCCAGACGCGCAGGTTCAGTAGTTGTGGCTCATGAGCCTAATTGCTCCTCAGCATGTGGGATCTTCCCAGACCAGGGCTCGAACCCGTGTCCTCTGCATTGGCAGGCAGATTCTCAACCACTGCGCCACCAGGGAAACCCCTAGTTCTTTTATGTAATTAAAAGACTGCACTGCAGCCTAAGTTGATGTAACTTTCCTCAAGAGTCTTCCAGCACATTCATACTTCCTCTGACAATTGGTCCTCCCTTGCATATGCTTTTGTACCTGTCCTGGGTGTTTCTCACGAGGGCTGTGAGTTTGCCCACACGGTTAGCTCTGAGAAGGTAGAAGTCCCATGAGACTGTGAGCCCTTGCCCTCTCCAAGCTAGAGGACTGAGCTGCCTGGGCTGGTGCTTGGCAGAACTCCAGCTCCTGAAAGGCAGGCTGAGATGGATTGTGAGGACTGGGGCCCACAGACACGGCCAGCCCACAGGGCATGGTGGGTCATCTGGGGAGGTTCTAGCAGAAGGTGGCGAGTAAGTCCAACCTCAGGGGGTGGCCCACATGTAGACACCCAGGCCTTCACCAGGGAGTCTGGGGGAGGGGTGACCCAGACAGAGGCCAGCTCTGACCAAGGACTCCAAAATCCAAATCTCTCCCACTGCCTTGAAGGTCCCACAGACACCTCAAACCACCGTGTCCAAACAGCACTCATCATTTTCCCTCCATTTCTTGTGGTTCTTCTTGGGGGCCTGCCTTAAGGAGGAACATCTAACACTCACCCTAGATCTTGCCCACATTCCGTCACTTCTGCCTCTGAAATGTCCGTCAGCTCCCCGCACTCCCCTGCGCCCCTTCCACTCTCTCCTGTGCGAACCTGCATCCTCTCTCACGTGGAAACTAGCCAGCAGATCCTAACTGATTTCATAACATACAGTCTATTCCCTCCCATCTATTTCCAGTTGGAGTCAGTTCTTGAAAGTGCAAATTATATCGCTAAACTTACTGACCTTCAGTGCTCCCAGAGTAAAGCCCAAATGCCTGAACGTGGCCAGCAGGGTGCCGCAGGATTTGACTTGTGCTCAGCTCGGAGCAGCAGAAGCCCGGTGTCAGGCATCCTCCCCAACTCCCCTGTGGTCTGTTGGCTCCGAGGGTCACGCTGACTTAGTGATGCCCTGTGCGGTGTGAGCCCTGACAGATGGTTTTCTTTTTTCTAAGGCAAGTGCCTGACTTAAGCTTTGATTGCCAAGGCATCCGCAGCAGAGATGTCACCCTCACTGCATTAAGAGCCAGGCCTCCTCCCTTGGAGTTCCTCTGTTTAAAAATCTTTGGCTGGGACTTCCCTGGTGGTACAGTGGATAAGAATCTGCTTGCCAATACAGGGGACATGGGTTTGATCCCTGGTCTGGGAAGATCCCACATGCCATGGAGCAACTAAGCCTGTGAGCCACAACTACTGAGCCCGTGTGCCACAACTACTGAAGCCTGTGCGCCTAGAGCCCATGCTCCGCAACAAGAGAAGCCACTGCAATGAGAAGTCCATGCATCACAACGAAGAGTAGCCCCCGCTCGCTGCAACTAGAGAAAGCCCACGCAGCAACGAAGATCCCAGCCAAAAATAAATTAATTATTTAAAAAATAAAAATAAAAATCTTTGGTTGATTTAGGTAACTGACCATTGCACCACGTTTTTTTTCTTTCCTCCCTGTGCTTTAATTCCTGCTCTTATGTTTTAAATTCACCAATAAAGAGTAACCTCATGAAACCCTAGGCCCCTCACCTCCGCCCCAGTGGAAGAAGAACCCTGGGCCAGCATGTTCTCTCTATCTCTCTGTCCCTTTCTCCCCATCCCATCCCCTCCTACCCCTGCGACCGCACTGTGTGGCCCACGGCATGCCATGTACCCTCCAGGCCTGTGAGTAATAAACCTTGTCTGCTTCAAAGTTTCCTGGTGGTTATGTCTGATGGCATCTTGCAATCATAATAAGAACCACAAGGGTCAGTCCAGCCACAGCACTGGTTCCAAAAGCAGAACCCAGGCCCAGGTGAGTGTGCCCCCCAGCATTTCTAGCTGATAGCATCACTATGGATAGGCTGAGACTGGCACAAATCACCCTAGATCTGGCCTCTAGACCCTGGGCTCCCAGTTTAGACCACCGGCCCCAGGGAGACTGAATGGTTTGCTCCCCAGGCAGCCTCCAGGCCCTGCAGGAAGCAGAGAACTGGCACTCAGGACAGCCCAGTCCTGCCCAGGCCCAGCAGAGACCCTGCTGCTCCCCAGCTGAAGGGTCGATGCTGGGCTGGTCTCTGCGTGACCAGCAGGGCAGCATGCTAGGAGGAAGTCATATATCCCAAATCCCTGGAATTAGCTCGGCATCCCCAGAAGGGAGCATCTCACCTTGACTGATGAAGGGGATAGACTAAATAAAAACTCATCAGCTATCTTTCTCAGGCTACACAATGTCTGGGAAATAGTAGCCACTCTATGGTTTCAACTGAGCAATAGATATTTATTATACTCCCATTGCTTGAAAAAGCCATTCTGTTCTACCCTTCATCTCTACGTTCTGGCCTTTCCCCATCACTTTTGAGAATCTATGAAAAACAGCACAAGTGTGCTTATAAGTTATATTAAGAAATTTAATCCATGGGGAGAAAATCCTTTGTCATACACAAATTGGATATTATGAGTGCACACATCTTTATCCCAGAGTTCTGGGTTGCAAGGCATAGAAATGGACTCCAGAAACAGAAAAGAAGTTCATTCTAAGGGTATCAGCGTTGCCCCAAAGCCTAGAGAAGCAAGAAATAAAGGAGTATGGAGAAGGAGAAGGAAGAAGGAGGGGAAGAGGAAGGAGGAAGAGAGGAGGAAGAGGAGAAAAAGGGGAAGAGGAAGGAGCAAAGCAGCCAGAATCAGACTAAAATTATGCTACTGAACTAGCCTGGAGAAGGCCCTCCTGCCCTGCCACTAACCACCAGACATAACAGATGGCACCTCCAGTACCACTGGCACACGGCACTTTTTTTTCTTTTTTCCTCTAACAACTTTATTGGAGTATAATTGCTTTACAATGGTGTGTTAGTTTCTGCTGTATCACAAAGTGAATCAGCTATGCATTTACCTATGTCCCCATATCTCCTCCCTCTTGTGTCTCCCTCCCACCCTCCCTATCCCACCCCTCTAGGTGGTCGCAAAGCACCGAGCTGATCTCCCTGTGGCACAGGGCATTGTACACAGCACACCTGATGTGGCTGCCTCCAAAGCCACCAGAAAGAATTCTCCCCAGGTCCCACTCCTTGAGATCACCTTAGAAGGATGCATCCACCCTGTTGCCCAAGACATCTGAGGGTCATGACCTGAAAGCCATCCTTGAATTCTTCTTCCTCTCTCTCATGCCCACTTCTAATCTGAGACTGATTCCAGCTAATTCTACTTTCCTCAATTGCCCAGATTTCTCAAACTTCCCCTCCCTCCCTGCTTGTGCTTAGCTCAAGTCCTCATTGCCTTTTCCCTAGAATATCCTAACGGACTTTCTCTGCACTGCCCCCAGAGCCATAAGCCTAAAACAGAGGTGAATTCTGCTTCCAGCTATGCAGACTAGCTTGTTTCAGACCAACTTCCTGCCAATAATAACTTGAAAATTAGATACAATGTATCTATATTTTAAAAATCCATTTGAAGTCACTGAATAGCTACCAAGACCAAAAACGTGAAGGGCCAAGATTCTGGAGAGAAGGGAAGTACACGGCGGTAAGCTGACATAAGGCCTTCTTGAGGCATTTGCCCTTTCATAAGCAGCAGTCTGGAGTTTGAGAAGCTGAGCAGGCCATTCAACAATCTCGTGGGGCCAGAGAGACCAAAGTTGGAGTGGAGGGTCTATCAAACAAAGGAGTCCCTAGCCTAACTGCTGGTCAGAAATGAGAGTTTCGTCTCTGGAGGAAAATAATATCCTCTAGAGCATCCAGTAATCTCTATACCAGCAATGTCTATTTCCTGCAAAGATGGAAATGTTCTATAACCTGCACTGCCCAACACTAGCCATATGTGGTTACTGAGCACTTGGAATGTGATCATGTAGCTGAAGAATTGAATTCATAATTTAATTTAACTTTCATTCAGATAGCTACATGTGGCTAGAAGCTGCTTTTTAAAACAGTATGGTTCTCTACAATATTTGGTTTTCAATCCAAGATTGCCAGGGATACCAAGAGGCAAGATCAAGTGATGAAAACCAACAGAAAAACATATACATAAGCAGATCCAAAGCATACCCAGATATTGGAGTCATCAGACATGGTTTTTAAGTCAGAGAGAGCATGACTCCCTGTATTTGTTAAGATTAGGTTTGGCTGAATATTATAAAACCCCCCAAATAACAATAATTTTAAAAACATGAAAACTTCTTTCTTTCTCACCTAAAAGACAAGGTAACACACAGGGTTGGTGGCTCTTCATTCTACTCCATCATTTTCAGTTTTGGTCTTCATCATCAAAGTGACTTCGTAGTCCAAAAGGATTGCTGGAACGCCAACCATCACGTCCAAGTTTCAAACCAAAAGAAGAAAAAAATGCAGAAGGGGAAATGGGGTTTCACCTGGCTAACTCATCTCCCTTTCAGCAGCCTTCCTAGAAGTCCCACACAGCACTCTGCTTATATCTTTTTGTCAAAACCTATTCGTATGACTGCCTCCCACTGCGTGGGAAGCTGAGGAATATCGTGTTTTGGTTTGGAAATTAATAGGCCCCAGTAAACAGCAGAGTTCTGTAAAAAAAGAAGGAAGGGGAGTATAAACATTGTGAGAGTAACTAGCCATCTCTGTTATGCATTGCTATTTAAGGACCTTCTACGACTCCCCACTGCCAGACATGTGAAGACCTTCACAGTTTGGCCCCTATCTCTCATTCTATCTTCTGTCCTGCTCTCCAGATGCGCCATTCTCTAAGCACCTCTAATCATGGCCACATCTAAAACACCAAGATGCAAGCTGCCGTGCCCTTGCTTCTGCTTTCTTTGGCTTGGGATGCCCTTTCTCTGACAAGTCTGGCTCATTTTCAAAGCTTAACTCCAAGGTCATCTCTTTTGTGCTACCTTTCCCAGATCTCCTAGTCAGAATCAAAACCTCTCTCCCGGTTCCCATAACCCATGGTGGATACCTGCATTACTGCGTTTGCATCAAATTGTAATGAGTGGCTTTCATGTCATCTCTCTTTCTAAATAATGAGCTTCTCCAAATCAGAAACACGACATATTCTTCATTTTTATTCCCCTAGTGTTTGTTATGTGGTCGGTGCTCTGTCAACTTCTGCTGAACGGATAAGTAAGAGAATTAAGGATAAAGTTAGTTAAGAAATCTCCAATGCTTTCCCTCTCTAACGTATATAATTCCGACTCCAGACAGCTCAGCCTTTATATAGAACGGAGGTGATTTTGCAAGTTTTTTGTTATGGCAGAACTGTGTTGTGTGGAACAGTGTATGTAATAAATAGGCTGAGCTGGGAAATTATTTTTTTACTTTTTATACATATTATTTGATATGATGGTAAAAAGATCAACTTAAGAGCCACACAATTATAATTAGCAGTAAAGGGAGTTTCATTTAACTCAGCCGGGTAAGTCAAACATCACCTTTGTGCTCAGCAACATGAAAGATACTGTGTGAAATCCTCATCACTCTCCCTTCACATACACACACACTCTCACACCAAAAGAAGAGTTCACAGTTACTGCATTCTAGGAGGGTGAGACCCTGTAAAACTAGAACATGGAGCCCCAGAACAACTAGATGACAGTTAGGTTACAATAAGTGTCACAATAAATCATACCTGTTCACGATCAAATGATACCTGTTACTATAAATATTTAGAGAAAGAAGAGAAAGGGTGGTAAGAAAATCCTCTGAGCTGGTCTTTAAAGACATAGCAGGATTGAGCAGGGCAGTAACTATCAAAGCATGAAATACAGGCCATGGGTGGGAGAAGAAATGATTTCGGAGAGATACAAACACCATACTGAATAGCATTAAATTACACAGCAGGAAGACTTTGCTCTTCTTCATTCTCTTTGACATTTTTAGTCTACATTAAGGAAGGTTTCCACCGGGGCATTTTTAACAGATCGTAACATTCATTTTAATAAACACAGGACAAGTCTCAAGCCCAGATCTTGGCAGACAACAATATGTAGCTAAAATTTAATGACATTGTTTTGAGGTTTTTGTACTTGTTTGTACAGATATCTTCCATTTATGGCAAGTGATAATGGTTTTCCATCATATACTTTTACTTTTAAAATCATCTAATTTAAGTATAAAGGAGGAGTCACTTTAAAGAAAACTAGTAAGTAAATATTAGTGCAGGCAGTATGTGACTATGGAGAAAATGGTAAAAATGTACTTAAAGGACTGAAATTTGGGAAACATCATGACACTGGGAGTGGAGAAGTGAGACTTTCCCCACCGTGATGAAAGCTGTACAGTCAGAGGGCTCCCGGTGAACAGGGCAGAACCCGGGTGGGATGGAGAGGCAGCAGGGCAGGCTGGATGCTTGCTCTCCAGGCTGGAATGTGGAGGACTTTCCCACCAGGCTAACACTTCTTCCTGAGAGTAGAGGCGATCTTGTGCCTCTCATCGTGTCTCAATGCGATTCCTGACCCACGTCCCTCACCCCTGCGTCAGGATGCACTCTGAGGACAGCCTTGCACGTGTGTGTGTGTGTGTGTGCACGCGTGTGTGTGGTGCAGGGGCAGGAACCACACAGAGGCCCAGCTGGAGAAAGAGAGAAAACCAGCGGCACTCACAGATCAGCACTTTTCAGTACTTCGGCCCTGAACGAAAGCTGCCTCCGCAAATGAGGGCCACAGTCCCTGGTGCCCAGTGTTCTGTCTCCCAGCTACCCACGGAGGGCCATGTCATCACAGAGCACGGGCCTGTGTCTCTCTAGCCTGGTGCCTGCCCCGGGCCTAGCTGGGGGAACCAGCAGTGTTGGTTCACACATCTTCACTCACAGCCGTGGTCCTCCACCCCTACCCTATTTCCTGTCCTCATCTCTGCCCTCTCATTTCTTGTGGCTGGATTCCTGGTCTTCCCATCTCTTTTGCTCTGAGGACAGGAAATCTAAAGCAGCCCCCAGTGTCCCACAGATGAGAAAAGCAATAAAGGTGGGGAGAAGAGGGAGGGAGACTGTTCTGAATAGGTAATCGACATGACATTCCCGGGCCCCGCTGTGTCTCTGGATGATCTGACCCAAGGTACCAAGTGAAGCGATGCAGGGTGGAGGCTCTACTTCTCAGCACCCAAAGCCATCAATCTAGACCCTGCTGACAGCACAGACCTCCCTTGAAAAACATTTTAAAAAGAAAAGGTCAGAACAATTTATTTCTCCACATGAATAAATTCACAACCCCCTGGCTGCTTGTCCCTGGAAGACTCAGCACGAGCCCAGGTGGCTGCTCCAAGCCTCCCAGAACAAGCTCTCTAGGCAAAGTGAGACTTTCCAAGGCAAATCCCCCAGATCTGAGTCCATCCATTAGGGGTCAGTCCCCTGAGTCACCTGCATCTAGTCACAGAGCAGAGCAGTGTGGAATAGCATGACATTTAGAGTTGGATTGTTGGGGCTTGAATCCTGGTCTTCTTACTTACTAGCTGTGTGACCTCGGGTTTATTACTTAACATCTCTGAACCTTTCTCATATGCAAAACAAGTAAAGTGAATAATAATAAGCACTGTCTCATAGAGTTCTTGTGAAAATCAATTGGAATAACAAATGTAGAATGCTTAGTGCAGTGCCTGACATAGTAACTGGTTAACAAAAATTGGTCACAGTGACTATAATAGATGAGATAATACTGAAGCCCAATTGTTTCAGTTATCGCTGTGCAACAAACCACTCAAAAACAGTCATGCAAAACAAAATGTATTATTTCCCATTATTCTAAAGGTTGCCTGGCCTCATCTGGCTCTTCTTACCTGAGATTCCTCATGCGGTTGCAGTCAGGTGGCAGCTGAGGGACTAAAGTCATCTGAAGACTGGACTGAGTAGGGACATTTAAAATGGCTTGTTTGCTTTCATGTTTTGTCCTCAGCTGAGATGGCTTGAACAGCCAGGGGCTGGCTGGGCATCTCCCTCTCTCCACGTAGGCTCTTCATGTGATTAACTTGGACCTCCTCACAGCATGGCAGTCTCAGAGAAGTCAGACTTCTTACGCGACAGCTGGCCTCTTCCAGAACAAACGTTCTAAGAGATGAAGAAGCTGGAAGGCTTCTTATGACCTAGCTTCAGAAGTCACACAGCATCACTTCTGCCTCATTCATTTGGTTACACGGGGCCAGGCTTGGCTCAGCATACGAGGCACGTACTCAGGGGTGTCACCACGGAGAGTAGTTCACTGGGGCCATCTTGGAGACTAGCTTCCACAATAGCCATCAGCTTCTTCTAACGCAGTACTGAAAAGAGCTCTGGATTTTTAATTGGAGACTTGGGTTCAAGGCTTTAGGGGGGTTACTACCGCCCTCAAAGTTCCCATTTGCTCATCTGTAAAAAGGGATATATCGATACACATCTCATGGGTTGTAGTGGAGAACAAATGTCATCACACATGGTCAGCTCCTAGCACTGCGCTTGGCACACAGGGCTGCAGCCAAGTTCCCTTCCCCATTTAGAGCAGGGAGATCCTCACCACCAACATTCTTCGTCCTCCTCCTTGGAGGGGCACCCTGAGACGAGGTTGCTGTCACTCCCTTGTTTCTGAGGGTGTGTGTGTGTGTGTGTGTGTGTGTGTGTGTATGCACGCATGAACGCATGCACCAGGAAGTTAAGTTTAGCTTGTCACCTGCCGGGTTCATAGTTGCCACTGAATAAATAATGTGTAATTCAGAAGAAGAGGTGTCAACTCGTGCTGCTATGCCAGAGACCTTCTGAATGGAATTTCTGCTAACTCTAGAATGAGCTATTCAAAAAATTTGTAAAAATGGTTAAGCCACCTGATCTAAGAAATCTCAGAAATGCTTTCATTTTCTCTTGACCTCTATTTTTGAAACCTGCCAGGAAGCAGCACACATACTCACTGGGGACTTAACATGAATTACCAAGCAGCTGGAAAGAACTCAAGGTGATAGATTACTGACACTGGTTCTTAATGCTGCACTCTGGACACCGGAGAAAGCCACGTAGCCTCTCAGTGGCTGCTGCATCCCTTCTGTGAGGCTCTGGGCCTGCCTGGGTCTGGGGGAGGGGTCAGAACACTCAGCAGTTGCTCTGCCCAGCCTGGAGCACGTTGGGTGGTGGGGAGACTGAGGCGTCAGTCACACCTGTACCCTCCTCAGCCAAGCTCTCCCCATTCTAAGGAAACTCTTTAGCAAGACAGAGAGCAGCAAACGTATTTGCTGTTCCTGAGAACATGGGGGTGTTTGCTTCTTGGGCAGGGAGGGACAGTGTCCTAGCTATAGACATACAGGATATTGGTCAAAGGAGGAGCTCACTGAGAATGTGAGACCAAAACCCTCTTTAAGGGGGTGTCTGTGAGCCCTGGTCATCCTCCCTTGGGAATACAGCTTCATGGAATGAGCTTTAACCTGGGAGTTGCTCTGGTTCTGCTTTTATCTGGCCACGAGCTCTCCTGGGAGATCCTCCCTCTTATGGATTCAACTTCCAGAACATGCTGGTGGAATCCCACATCTCATGCTCAGTCTTGCTCTCTGAGCTTCAGGCTCACACATCCCACTGCCTACCAATGTCTCCTCTGGACATCCCACGAATACTTCCCCTAACGCATTCAAAGCTCATTGCCCAACCTCTAAAACTCCTGCCTCCTACCCACTTCCTGGTCCTGGGTAGTAATCTCTATCCACCCAGAAACCAAGACAGGAACCCTTAGCTCCATCCTTTCCCCAACTCACATCTAACCAGTCACTAAGCTCCTCAGTTCTCTCTCAGAACTGTCTTTCGATATAATGTTTAGCCTTCATCCTTCCTACCACCCTGCAAGCGGAGAGCCCAGCCCCCCATTGCATCTCACCTGGACTCTAGGAGGGCTTCCAGGGAGCCCTTCCTCTCCATTTGTCTGCCTAAGCCAGCCCCAGGCTCCTTCTTCCCAGGACCAAATCCTGATGAAGGAAGAGAACAGTACAAGAGCAACTGATTAGCTGCGTGTCCTGGTATCTGGGTCATGCTACTACCCTATCCTGGGTCCTTTGCCCCTCCATCTGCAAAGTAAAGGAATTGGAGAAAATAAACTCTTCTAGAAACTCCTTCCTACTCCAGGATTCTGTGATCGTCCTGAGGAACTTTCTGCAGAGGAAATAAAACAGCTTATCTGGCCACAGGCTTCAGGAAGCCTCCTGATATCTGAAGGGGGAAAATCATTAACTTCTCCTCAGTGCAAATTAATGTCATTGATCTCAGTCCAGTCCAGCTCAGCAGAAGGCAATACATTTGGGGAAAAATTGTGTTCTGGAAATAAAAGGCTGGAAGGATTCCCTACAGGAATGGCTGATCTTTCAGAGACAGGGCAGAGAGCAGCCAGAGGCCTCTGTAGACATCAACATTTTGGGGGTTAGGAGAGTACAGTCAACATCCACTCTGAGAACATGGAGCTGGTTGGGAGCCCTAGACTATAGGGCTGGCTCTGCTGTGTGACCTGCGGTAAGTTACTCCCCGTCTCTGGTCTGCTTCTCCATCTGTAGATGCAGTCACTGATCTCTAGGCTGATACTAAGTCATCTCAAGGGAAGTGAGTGAGCCTTACAGGGTTCTAGAGTCTGTTCTGGGCCCATGGGAAGTTAAGGATGCTCCTCCCTCTTCCAAAGCTTTAAGTTGAACCCAGAAGTTTTGCCAAAGAAAAAAGGTAGAAGAAAAGAGCTACAATGGTTGATTTTATGTCTGTTAACTTGGCTGGGCCATGGTGACCAGATCTTCAGTCAAACATTTTTCTGGATGTTTCCTATAAAGGTGTGTCTTGGATGAGATGAACATTTAAATCGGTGGATTTTGAGTGAAGCAGATTGCCCTTCATAATGTGGGTGGGCCTCATCCAATCAGTTGAAGGCCTGACTAGAACAAAGACTGACCTCCTCTGAGCAATAGGAATTCTACCAGTGGACTGCCTTTGGACTCAAACTGCATCTCTTCCCTGGGTCTTCAGCCTGCTGGCCTACTCCACAGATTTTGGGTTTACTAAGCCTCCAGATTGGGAGAGGAAGGCAATTCCTCAAAATAAATAAATATGTATACATATCCTGTTGGTTCTGATTCTCTGGAGAACTCTAACTAATACAGGCACTACCTCTACTCCCTAGAGGAGAAGGGTAGGCCTTAGAATTGTAAAAGCATCACAAGCTCTACCGAGCCATCTTTCCCAAATGACTTCTAGGCTGCTCCCTATGGGGACTATGAGATAGTACAAAACTCTCTGGAATCCAGGACACTCCTGCTCTAAAGGAGTCTTCTTTCCACACCCCGGGTAAAGTCAGAGGAGGCCTGGAGTGGGGGCAGAGCCAGCTCTCTAGAGAACCTATTTTGGTAATAATTACCATTGACTAGGTCGGGTATTGTATGTATTTTCCTCGCATTATATGATTTAGTTATCAAACCTAGGGAGCAGATACTATTAATATCCCTATTTCACAGAAGAGAAACCTAAAGCATTATGAAGTTAAATTATTCCTTTACCTGGATTTGACACTGTGTTCTTCTGCCTGGTGGGTACCAGGAGCTCTACATGTTAGCTCGCTTGCTGGGGCCAGCTCTATGAGCTGGATGGCATTATCCATATTGTTCAGATGAGAAGATAAGACCCAGAGAGGTCGCGTAGTTTCATAAGATCACATAACTAGTAGTAGCAGAGTCAAGATTTAATCCCAAGCCCTTCTGACCATGTCCCAAGCTCTTCTAGCCAGCCACCCTGTTCCTATCCATAGTTGTTGCAAAGGGATTCTCAGCTATCCCTGCTGTTTACAAGCCTACTGAGCCCCCCAGCTCACATCTCATTGTAATTATTACCATGAGTTACCATCACCTTGATGGTAACTATACCTCTGTTTGTATAATACTGTGCAGGTCTTCAAGGACTTCAACATTCTTGCCTCACCCTGCATCATAAGCTAGGGCAGTCTATAATATCCTCAATTCCGCAGGGGCTGCTTGAAGCCAAGGGAGTAGGATGGAAGCTAACATTTACCAAGAGCCTGCTGCATTTCAGGGTGGCGCTTGGGGCTCTAACATGCCTTGCCTAATTTATTTCTCTCCACAATCCTGTGAGATGACTGCTGCCATTTGACAGATGGGGAGACCAAGCATGTGGAATATCCACTGCCAGGTGAGATCATAGGAGAAATGGATTTTCCCACAGGGTTGTTGAGATGCTTTGCACTGTCCCACTCCCTGTCACTCCTGGGGTCCTAGCTTCCCATCGACTTTACCCATCCCCCCATTTTAAGGAAGTGCTCCTGAGTCTCTCCGTCCAAATTCCAATTCCTAATTTGGGTTACCTCAACTCATTGTTTAGAAGTAAACACTGAGAAGCAATTAATCCTCCAGAAGAGCAGATTGCTCGAGAAGCTTGCTAGCTCCTTCCTAATAGCGTTGTAGAGAGGAAGTGCTTTCATCCCAAAGAGCCTCTGATCTCCATCTCAGAATCAGAGCCCACGTGACTGTGTGATCTGGAGCTGGAGACTGTGTGAGGCATATCCCCTGCCTCTGTTCCTCACTCCTACCCTCCTACCCCAACCTCGCTCAGTGCCCCAAGCTGTAAACCCAGGGGTCATCCACTACTCCCCGCTCTCCATTCCCCACACGTCCAATCCAGTACTGACCCGCCTAGACGTACCTGCCAGACTCTCCTAGAAGCTACAGCTCCCATCCCATCTTCACTCCCCAGAATCAAGACAATAACCTTACTCGACCGACCCCACCCCACAAGGTTTAGCTCTTTGTAACCTGCCCCCTTTGTTCTCTGGCCTGCAAGGCTGGTCACACTCTGACCCTGTCCACACCCAAACCCCACCCCCTCTGCTCCTACCCTTCTGCCTAACCATTCACCTTGAAATTAATTCAATGTATGCCTCCTTCACTAAACTGAAGCCTTCGTAAGAGCAGGGACCACGTCTCTCTTATTTGCCGTGATATCCTCAGGACCTAGCAGAGTGCCTGGTACATACAAAAGGTTCATAAACATTTGTTGAGCGAACGGATGAATGAATGAGTGAATGGTATCATGGCATACCACTCAGAAGCTCTCAGTGAGCTTCTCCAGGTCCCTCAGGGACTGAGGCCCAGGACTGGTGGTGTGGCATGGCTTGCTCTCTGTCACGGGCCGAGTTCAGCCAACTGACCCGCAATCTGTTTCCCTATTTAAGCCCCCAAATTGTCCTGTAGCCCAGCCCTCCTCCCCGCCCCCTCTGCCTTATGAATAGTCCAGTTTGTCCCCCTCGTTTGCACGCCTCTCCCAGCACCTGCCCCTTCCTCACCTCTGAGTCACACCTCACACGCACATCTGCATGGCCTTGTCCAGATGCCCCTCCTGGAGCCACGCTGGGTTCTGTTTACTCCTCCTCTCTCAGACCTGACCTTCCTTGAGGCCGGGAGTGAGCTAAGGAGTTAAGCTTGTGGCTAAGAGCTTTCGTAGTCAGCGCCCTTGATCCATCTCTCCCTAATGGGCTGCTTCCCCAGAATGGAGGATAACAAAAATACATCTCTATGTTATTCTCCAGCAATTTGTATTGTCTCAGGTCTCTGGTACAGAGTCCAACACCAGTGATTAAAACTTTAGACACACAAGAAGGTAATGTTCATGTTTTGTGGGAAGAGCAAAGTGCTGAGGTCAACATTACTGTCCTAGGCTCTAGTCACTGGGCCTGACTATCCAGCCATGGTTGCCAAGTGACAGTCAGCGCCCTGGTCACTGACTCTCCTGGTGTCTTGGTCCCTGCAAATCCAAGTCTTGGGTTAAGGCCAGGATTCTGTGTCCTGTTTTTTCCTCAATACCATGTCTTTAAATTGAAGTATAGTTAATTTACAATGTTGTGTTAGCTTCAGGTGTACAGCAAAGAGATTCAGTTATATATACATATATATATATATATATACACACACACAGAAATATATATACATATATATGTATATGCATATATGTACATATATTCTTTTTCAGATTCTTTTCTATTATAGGTTATTACAAGGCATTGAATACAGTTCCCTGTGCTATACAGCAGGTCCTTGCTGTTTATCTATCTTACACATAGTAGTGTGTATATGTTAACCCCAAACTCCTAATTATCTCCACCCCTCCCCCCCCACTATCTCCCCTGGTAACCATAAGTTTGTTTTCTATGTCTGTGAGTCTATTTCCATTTTGTAAATAGGTAATTTTTCAGATTCTTTTCTATTATAGGTTATTACAAGGCATTGAATACAGTTCCCTGTGCTATACAGCAGGTCCTTGCTGTTTATCTATCTTACACATAGTAGTGTGTATATGTTAACCCCAAACTCCTAATTATCTCCACCCCTCCCCCCCCACTATCTCCCCTGGTAACCATAAGTTTGTTTTCTATGTCTGTGAGTCTATTTCCATTTTGTAAATAGGTAACCATAAGTTTGTAAGTTCACTTATATCATTTTTCTAGATTCCACATATAAGTGATATCATATGGTATTTGTCTGTCTTTGTCTGACTTCAGTTAATATGATAGTCTCTAGGTCCATCCACGTTGCTGCAAATGGCTGTGTCCAATTTTCTGACAAAGACATAGGTCAGGTCCTAGGCAGCAGAGCCTCTTTTTTTTTTTAATGTTAATTAATTAATTAATTAATTTATTTATTTTTGGCTGTGCTGGGTCTTTGTTGCTGTGCACGGGCTTTCTCTAGTTGTGGTGAGCAGGGGCTACTCTTTGTTGCGGTGCGTGGGCTTCTCATTGCGGTGGCTTCTCTTGTTGTGGAGCACGAGCTCTAGGCATGTGGGCTTCAGTAGTTGTTGCACATGGGCTCAGTAATTGTGGCTCGCGGGCTGCAGAGCGCAGGCTCAGTAATTGTTGTGCCCCGGCTTAGTTGCTCCACGACATGTGGCATCTTCCCAGACCAGGACTCGAATCCCTGTCCCCTGCATTGGCAGGGGGATTCCTAACCACTGCGCCACCAGGGAAGTCCTGGCAGCAGAGCCTCTTATTTATTTATTTTTTTTGCGGTACGCGGGCCTCTCACTGTTGTGGCCTCTCCCGTTGCGGAGCAACAGGCTCCGGACGCGCAGACTCGGCGGCCATGGCTCACGGGCGCAGCCGCTCCGCGGCATGTGGGATCTTCCCGGACCGGGGCACGAACCCGTGTCCCCTGCATTGACAGGCGGACTCTCAACCACTGCACCACCAGGGAAGTCCTGGCAGCAGAGCCTCTTAAACAACACAAAAAATTCTGCAATTTTCCTCCAGGGAAAAGAGAAAGTATAAGAACAGGCACAGTTTCTTCTCAGAACAGTCCTCAGTTGTCCCGGTGAATTGGAGGTCAGTGGGGCAAATATTATCATAAGGCATACACTGAGTACACTTGGTATTTACTGCCCCCAAAAGACTGTCTCCAGGGGTACTGATGGAGAAGGAAGGAACACCGACATTTTGGGTTTTGCATACTTTTGTTTTACAAGCATATTTTGTTTTCATAATTAAAAACAGAAAGCATATTTTCTTCCAAATGCCTTCTCTTCAGGCATGGAATCAGAACGGCAGGATCTCAAGGGACTATAGGGCTCTTGGAGATCATCTAGCCTAACCCCCTCCTTGACAGAGGAGGGAACTGGGGTGGCAAAGGGGATGGACTTGCCCAAGGTCATCCAGCTCAAGGTCATACATCAGGCAGGAGGCCTTTAAAGTCCATTTCCCAGATACATTCACTTATAAAACTAATTATTCCACAGCTAATCCAATGGAACATGGACTGCTGCAGAAAGTGTGGCCTGAAATTTCTTCAAGAAAAAAGAAAAGGCAATTAAGGGTGTGCTAAAAAACCCAGCATGACCATTCTGGGCTTGTTAAAGCTCAGAATTGAGTGAGAAAATACTAAGAGAACATGGTAAAGGAAGCCCCTGGGACTGAAAAGCACTCTCTCCCTGTCTATATATCTACTGATATTTCTATAGTCCTTTACTTGTATATTGGGAGACAGAGTGAAAGCAACTGAGTGAAATGAGAGTGGGATGATGGGTGACTGGTGAAGCAGGTCTGGAAATTTAAAGGCTCCTTTCTCAAGCTCTAGGGAAAAAACTCAAGTTGCAAGAAGATGGGAGAGCCTGGGAAGAGATGGCCCCGGGAACCCTTTGGAAATCCTGGGAAGAGAAGCTTCCCAGGGGACATGGGAGGTCCGAGGACTGGAAGGTGATGATCCCCAATGAGCTAGGGGCAGTCAGGGAGGCGAAGGTCCTTCTTTTCCTATGGCTTGCTGGGGTAGAATTCTGGGTCTCTAAGATAGCACCAAAGCAACCTGCTGATAAGGAAACACTGAATTTACTCTTACTTCCGCGGGGTCTTAGGAGTGTCTGGGAGGAAGTCAAAGTCAAGACACCTGCTGGGATTTTGAAATCTGGCTTAAGATGAGTCTTTCAACTGGGTGTGGGGGAAGGCAGTGATTGATCAGGACTGGGGAAGGCTCATGACATAATAGTTTAGGGCTGATGGACACAACAAGGCAAAGACTTTGAGGCAAGGGGTTCAAAAATGTATAAACGGTTATTTGATGCTTTCTATTAATGAGTAGATAAGTCTTTCAGGAAGTTCTTGCAGTGAACAGTAAAGTTATTTGCAACTTTTATCTCACTGGGACAGAGTTTTCTAGAATGGTTGATGAAGGATTTTCTAAAATGGCTCATAAAGTTGTGTTGATGAAGATAGAAGAATGAATAACACAGATTGTAAGCTGTGTGGGCATTGATGGTTTCCATTCTCATTGGGAAGACCACCCTGGAGGGTTATGCTCAGTTCTGGGCAACTAACTTGAAAGAACGTTAACAAATTAGGAGCTGTCCTGAGGTTAATGACCAGGACTATGAAGCAACATCCTGTGGGAAATGACCAGAAGAACTGGGGTATTCAGCCCGGTGAAATGGAAAGTGTGGGACCTGCCCCTCAACAAAGGTCTGCTGTGGGGATGAGGCAGTTGCCCTGTTTCTCTAGGGGCCTGGAAGGCAGAATTAGGAGAAATGGATGAGAGATACAGAAGCAGGCCTCAGTTTAGCTTAAGAAAGGACCTTCTAAGAGTTAGGGAGGGGTGGGCCATCTCACAAGGTGCCCAGCTCTCTGTCGGCTCTGCTGGAAAAGCACTCAGGTAGGGCATGTGTGCAGAGGCCGTTCTTGCATTTCCTTATGGATTCTTCTCTTTCTTTTCCTTTTTAAAAAAGTACTACTTAGAGTTTAAGATCAAGCTCAAATGTCCTCTCCCTTCATGAAGCTGCTTGACCCCTCCCCAGTTAAAAATGATCGATAATTCTTATTGCCTATACTGTTTCCATGGCATCATCACCATCTGCCCGCTATTACTGAGAGGCTCTGCCTCTGGCTGGGTTACTTTGAACAGGGCCTCTCCCCTCTCTCAGCCTTGGTTTTCTCATCTATAGGATGATGGGTTTAGGAGTTTGAGCCAGCCTTGGATAGAGTGGCCCTCAGTGACATGAAAAAGTTACAAAAACCAAGACACAGATAGACATGGAAGCTGTCCTCTTAAGGCCTACAGAGAAGTCTTGGGAAAGACGTTGATGACATTGTTTCTGATTCCAGAGGGCAGAAATCAGTCTCTATCATGGGGTTAGTTACCAGGATCCGATCTCAATTTGGTACCAGAGAGGACATCCTAATAACAATCTCTGCTTGAGGTAGGAAGGTAGTAAGTGCTCCATTCCTGGAAGTGTTCTAGCAGAGACCTGTGAAGGGAATGTGGGCAAGCCTGTCACTTAGGAGGCTTGAGGCTGCAACTAACAGAATCACAGATTAAGAATTGCTTAAACAATAATGAATTTATTACCTATCATAAGAAGTCCTGTTATCTGACACAATAGGATAAGATGGAACAGCACAAAGTCAGGGCCCTGGGACAGCATCTCTGGGCTTCTCTTGGGTTTCCCCTAATGGTCCAAGATGGCAGCACAGTTGGGAGTAACACTTCCTCATACAAATACATCCAAACACAGGAAGGAGCCAGTACTGAATTCCTTTTTACAAATGGAGAAAATATTCCCAGAAGCCCTCACAGACTTCCCTTTATACCTCATTGGCTAGGGTGGGGTCGCATCAGTTCACCTCCACCAGTCACTGGCAAAAAGAAAGGAATTAGCTGAATTAGCTTAAATTGGTCAATGTGCAGGTGGAATGTCCATGAAACACATGGGCACTCAGTACCTGGACAAAATCAGGGTACTGTCAGCAAGGAAGAAGAGTGAGCCATTGGTGAGGCAAAGTACACAGTCTGAGGTAGCAGGGATTTCTGACCAGACAACTCCTGAGGCTGATGCCAACTCTTTAATTCTATTTCCAGGGTTCTTTCCAGCTTGAGAATCCTAATTTTTATAAGTAGCCACTTCTTTTTTAAAAATTGCTTTTCTGACTTTCTTACGGCCCAGTTTCCCTCTCCCACTCCCTGTCTTGGAGGCTGCAATTAGCCCTGGTGACACATTTGGCATGGGAATGCTATGAACACAGTCCTGATGAGCTGGGTGTGGGCTCAGACAGTAAAGGCAGGCAGTTAATTGCAGTTTTATTCTCTCCCTAAACTTCCCTGCAAAAGAAAAAAAAGGAAGAAAGAAGGGGTGACTGAGAAGCAAAGCGTGAGCTGAGGAAACGCTGGCTGCAGAGGACACACCCTCTTGAAATTCTGCTCTGAACTAGGTCCTTCGTGGCCCCAAAATGGGCAGACATTTCAGAGGCTGAAATGGGGTGGAAATATGTGTGGTGGGCTGCTCTCCTTATCTGTCTAGGACTCCTGAGATGACCTCATATAACCAGGGTTATCCTCAAATAAGCCAAACCGGCAGCCTGAAGCCAAAGTCCAGGCCCTGACATCCAGGACGTGGAAAGGGGATGCCTGGGCCTTTGACTTTCTCTGTGTGAGACAGGGCCCTGCCTCCCCTTAAGACCCACAGATCAAGGATTCTTGCAAAACGAGAAAGGAGAGATTAGATTCTGGGCAAGCAAAACATGAAAGTCTGGAGGCTTCCCTGGTGGCGCAGTGGTTGAGAGTCCGCCTGCCAATGCAGGGGACACAGGTTCATGCCCCGGTCCGGGAGGATCCCACATGCCGCGGAGCGGCTGGGCCTGTGAGCTATGGCCGCTGAGCCTGCGCGTCCAGAGCCTGTGCTCTGCAATGGGAGAAGCCACAACAGCGACAGGCCCGCGTACCGCAAAATTAAAAAAAATTAAAAAAAAATGAAAAGCAATGTCCACCGCTTGGCTTCGGAGGCTTGCGCTTCTCAGCTCTCAGCCACTGACCTTCACCCTCGGCCCACCCATGCCCAGCCCTGGTTCCTGGTTCTCCTGCTGAGACTTCATCCGCAGGACACGCTAGCCACCAGCATTTGCCAAACGACAAACGGGGGAGGAGGGAGGCAGGACACTCTGCCATAATTTCTCATCAGTTGCATAATTTTGCATCTGAACCCACCGTACATGACAAATGTGGAAGTCGGCAGACCGGAGTTGCAGGTGCGCTGCGGGGAAGTGAGGACTGGCGCAGATTGGCTGTGTTGATGATGATATGCTGCCGCTCGGCATTGGTTACAGACCATCTACACCCATAGCCAGTCACTGAAGCCTCGCGTGCTCCAGACCCTGTGCTAAGTGCCACTGAAGTGACAGAGAGCACTAAGACCGGGATCTGTCCTCGGGGCAGTCACAGACAGCCTGCAGGGAGGTAAGGCACGTGCAGAAACACTCATGACAAAGGCAGACTACATGGGCTCTGTTAAGGCAGGACGACATCCTACGGAATCACTACAGCACCTAAAATAAGATTAAATCATTACTGGTTTCCTACTATGAGCCCAGCTCCATGTTAAGCTTCTTACATGGTGATTTCATTTAAAGCTCACTCACAACTTTACCATCTGCTAATGTTATTTACAGGTGAGCAAACTGAGGCCCAGCAGGAAGCAGCAGACACAGGATTTGGACTAAGAGCCTCTGATTCCAGAACTTGCAGCTTTAACTATTGTACCACACTACCCCTAGCGTCAGGTGTGTAGTTGATACTCAAAATGGATTTTATTAAATGTCTGAATGAATGAATGAAATACCAAAGAATAATTTAAGCAAAGCCATGAGGGAGCTCAGAAAAGATAGAGAGTTCTGGTTGGGATGGAAAGAAGCTTTCATGAAGTCCTCTTTAGGCTCAGGTCCGTAGAGTGGATAGGGAGACCAGGAGAAGGGCATTTGTGGTGGACAGATGCTGAGGTGGCCCCATGATGCCCTCTTCCTGATGCCCGTGCAATCCCCTCCCCTTGAGTGTGGGCAGGACTCGTGACTTACTTCAGTAGGCTATGCAAACGTGACTGAGGCCATTTCCATGATTATAGGATTGTAAGTTTGTAATGCCCATCTTACTAGAAGACCTTCTCCCTTGCTGGCTCTGAAGAAGCGAGCAGTCCTTGTGGGGAAGCCCATGTGGCAAGGAACTGAGGGCAGGTTCTGGCCAATGACCAGCTAGGAATGAGGGCAGCCAACAAGGAACTGAGGCCCTTGCCCCAACCACCCACAAGGACCTGAATCCTACCAACAACCACAAAAGCTGGGAAGTGGATCCTTCTCCCACTGAACCTTGAGATGAGACCAAGAAATGTTGAGATAATGAATGTGTTAAGCCACTAAGTTTGCTGTACTATTGTTGTGTTAATAAATAACTAGTATAGCATCACTGGCAGAGAAAAGAGCAGAAGCAAAGGCCTGGGGGTGGAAAAGCCTGGGGAATATTAGGACATTTCTGCTTGTTCTATATGGCAGGAGCAAATCTATGAGTTGGGCTTTTGAAGACAGAATGAGTTGTCTGGACTGTTCTGTAGGAAAGGAGTTGCCGGGGCTGGTAGATCCTGGGAGGGATCTCTATGGGGATCAAATAGGTTTAAATCATAGTACGCTGTTGAATGTCCACAAGCACGTCTAGTCCATATGTCCTGGGCTTCCAAACGGGGCTCTTGCTAAGAATCTGGGGCAGGTAACTCCAAGTCTCACTCTCTAGGGGACCCAAGTCAGCTTGTGACAGAGAGGAGCTCAGGGGCCAGCACCCTCAGGGGACAAGGACACATCTGAGTTGTGCAGTTCCCTCAGCTTCCCCCTATCCTCCCAGCATCCAGCCCGGGATGAAACCCTCAGTCAGGGTCCAAAGGAGATGCCTGGAACCCTCAGGGCCACAACTAAGGCGGCTCAGCCTCACCCTGCAGTGACGTCACCTCACTCCCAGCCAGTGGAGGGACTGCCATGGGGATTTGAAAGTGACTCTGGTGCCTGCAAGAGGATGCTAAATAACGGGCTTTAAATCCAACAGTTTGTTGATGGGTTAAGCCCCTAAAATTGATCTCATCATTTGAAAAGGCTATTCAATGAAGAGCCCTTAGGGCTGACTCCCTCCCCTTATAATACGTTAGTTGAATGATTCAAAAGCCCCCATCTCAGTGAGGGGCCTGGGAGGCTGCCGGTCAAGGAAACCCAGCTGGCACTGTGATGTTGTGAGATCTTTAGCTTCTGTGAGGACAAAGGTGCTGAGGTGAAAATCTTTCTTGTTTAGTGGGGCTTCACGGAAAACAGAGCTGTCATGTCTCTCATATTCGGCCAAATGACTACTGGGAGAGTGATCAGAAGTTTGGCTCACGGGTGCCTGATGGCCCTGGAATGTTCTGGCGAGGAAGGGAGAGAAGACCACCGGTGAGGTCAGGATGGAGGAAAAAGATGGGAGTGCAGTAGCCCTGGGAGCGTCATACCCCAGAGGGAATTTAAAATGTGAAGTCGCCCAGGACCAGAAATGACAAGGGAGTCTGGCCAATGCTCAGAGAAATAAAGGAAAACCAAGGCCGCATTCCAACCATTCCAGCCACTGCCCCTGGTTACAGAAAGAAAAACAACTTTAAAGGCATCCCAGAGAGAAGAATGTCAGACCCTCTTAGGACCAGATGCTGAGCTGGGCACGGGCCACGCTGTGGGGGTAAGATGCCCTCCAGGAGTGCCAGGGCCTGGGGGGTGGGAGGGGGGCAGTAGGCAAACAGGGCTGGGCTCTCACAGCGATCTGCCTGCTGGCTGGAGCACAGATGGGGAGGGGAGGCTGCTGGAAGAGGAGCCCTAGAGTGGCGGGCAGTCACTGGATCACCAAGTAGACAAGGGTGGGAGGCCGTGGTGGGTGCAAGCCTGCCAGCTCTGGGGAGGGCACTGAGGAGGTGAGGCTGGAAGCATGGTTCGGGGCCAGACTGAATCCCACTTCATAGTTTTGAACAAATCAGCCCAGGGAAGCTCTCCAGCTCCTGCCTGAAGCTGCTGTCTACTCTGAGGGAAATGGTGTGAAATAGGGGCACAGATGTCCAACAAATAGCCCCTGACTTTCCTTGGCATGCCTTCCCTTTCAGGGACTCCCTCCAGCAAGTCCTGGCAGTGTGTCTTTCTCACTGCGTCTCACTTTGGAGATCTCCTGCTGAAAAGGAAGCACTGGTGGCCTTTAGTGGGGAGTGGATCCTGTTGTCTCACCCACCATCACTGTCACTCAAGGACCTCCCATTGCCCAAGACGAGGTCTAAACTACTCACTCTGGTGTTCACCACCTGTCATGCACTGGCCGCGAGCTTCCTGTCTGGGGCCATCCCCCACCACCCTCCATATGGCCCTTCACTCCAGAGCCACTAACTCCCTGGAGAACTGAGCATGCCCCTTCCATTCAGGCTCACATCCTCCGCCTCTGCTCCATTTCCACACATCTAAATTCTCCCCATCCTTCAGGCCAATGCAGCCCTCTCCTCTGATCCATTCCCACTTCCAACTGGGAAGGATTGCCCGCTCTTCTAAAATCCCATGGTCCTGCATGTAGCCATACCTCTTAGCATTTGCTCCCCTAGAGTTTAGAGAAAATTCGTATCTGTTTATTGTCCTGTAAGACTGTGGACACTGGAATCAATCAAATCCTTATTGCACCACTTAATAAATAGCTATGTGACCTGGTAGTAAGGTTACTATGTACTTCTCATCTAGACAGGTGGAGCTTGGAGGGACATTTATCCTCTTGGTGATGAGAAGTGTTTGATTTCAGGTCCTCCAGGGGAGAATTAACCACAACACAGCTCAGCTTGCAAGACTTGACCACCATTTTTCTCCAAGCAGGTTATTCAACCTCGCCAAGTCTTGGTTTCTACAAATCATGGGGATGGTATAGTATTTACCTTAAAGAATCTTTGAGGTTTACATGAGACCATGCATGCAAATTACTTAGCACAATATCTAAGCAATCAGTTTAGTCAACAAATATTTATTGAGCACCTCTTATGTGCCAGACACTGGAGATACAGCAGTGAACAAGACAGATTAAGTTACTGTTTCAAAGAAACTACATTCATGAAAGCTCATGTAAGTCAGTGAATAAATAATCTAAGATGCTGATGAGTGCTTTGAAGAAAATAACTAGGGTAAAGAATAGAGAGTGCTGGCTAGGGAAGAGAGATCTAGTTTAGCAAAGACCTGAATTAAAAGAAGGAGACGGGGGCTTCCCTGGTGGCGCAGTGGTTGAGAGTCCACCTGCCGATGCAGGGGACACGGGTTCGTGCCCCGGTCCGGGAGGATCCCACATGCCGCGGAGCGGCTGGGCCCGTGAGCCATGGCCGCTGAGCCTGCGCGTCCGGAGCCTGTGCTCCGCAACAGGAGAGGCCACAACTGTGAGAGGCCTGCATACCGCAAAAAAAAAAAATTAAAAAAAAATATAAAAAAAAGAAGGAGCCAGCCATGTGAGACCTGGGGGAAGTTCATCCCTGGCAGAGAACAGCAGGGCTAAGTCTAAGCTAATTACGCTTAACCCAGTGGTCAGTTCCTTTCCTCTGTCCCACAGACCGTGTCTTCTGAGATAGGAGAACTTGAGGAGTTGGACCTGATTTTCACTCCAGCCAGGACTTCAACCTTCAGACAGCTGGTCCTCACCATCCAGGAAGCCATAACCATGGAGGCCCCTGAGCATCACTGATCAGGAAAGACTGAAGACTCCCCTACCTGTTCCAAATCCTTCCTCACCTGCTTCAACACCTCGCCTTCTCTGGTTTCCAGGGAAGGTGTGTTTCTTTACTTAAGCGTCGTTGTTACTGTGTCATGTGCACACAAAGAGAAGAGTGAGAGTTCCGGTGGGTGGGGAGGTTATACCTCGTGGACATGCCTTGGGCTTTTGGAAGTTACCCACAAAGATATCCTATCCCCTCTCTCTAACTCTCTGCCTCTTACTGTCCCTTGCAGTGTTTCTCAACCAGAGGCCGTATTGTCCCTCCACCGCCACCCTAGGAGTGGTTGGAATGGGAGGGGGCCATTTTTGACTGTCACAGTGACTGGGAGGTGCTCTTGGCGTTTAAAGGGCTGGGGTCAGGGATGCTAATCATCCTAGGATGCTCAGGACAATCCCACATAATAAAGAAATGTCCTGCCTAAGCGGTGGGTGCAGGTATGAATCCCTCACTATCCTCTCAGATGTCACCAAATCCCTTTCTTCCTTATCTGGATTCTGTCATTGTGTCTCTTCAGAAAGAATCAAACCTCAGTCTCCCAAAGTCCCCACTGTGTGTCTTGCAAACGGGACAGCCTCAGGTGTGGAATGCCAGTGCCTCCTGCCTCTGAGCAGTTACTGCTGCTTCCCTGAGAGAGGAGGGGCAGCTCCCCCAGGGGAAACGGGAAGTTTTGGTCCATCGCCTGGGCTGGTAGAGAAAAATGGTGGTAAGACTTGCATGCTGGCTTTGCTGTGGTTCATTTTTCCCCGGAGTCTCTAAAATGAAACACATCTCACCACTGAGAGGATAAATGTCCTTCCAAACCCCACCCTTCTAGATGGGAAATACATACTACCACTACTGACACCACTGCCACCCTGCTCTGACTTACATCACAGAGCTTCCTATATGAACTTGACAGCAGAGGTCCAAATGCTTCTCCACCGGTGGCAATGGCAACGGTGGTGGCAGATGTAGATTCTCAGTTTGCTCAGCCATTTATCATCATCAACAATTATAACTACTAACAGTACAAGGCCTTGCACAGAGTTGGGAGTGACATCACTGGAGGGTCTTGAACGTGTGGGTGATTGTTAGGAAAAGATGGGGCAAGGCCGTGCTCTCACTAACCAAGGTCCTTGGGAAGCCGACTTTCTGATTTGCTTAATGTGTGGCTTAATGCTTGATTCAAATACTGGAGAAAAATTCTCTCTAGGGGAGGAAAAGTGCCAGGGGGCACTGGAAGGGCTAATTTTTTATTCTCTAACTTGGGGAATTGGCAGGAAAAGGGGCAACGACTATTCCCTTCAGAAGGCAGCGCTCCAGATGGCTCCCGAGAGCCAGCCTGGGAATGTTGCTGCTTGGCACTCTCCCTTGCCAGCATGACTTTCCAAACGTCCAAGCCCAAAGCAGCATTTGTGGGAAGTTCAGAGCAGAACCCCTTACAGCGAGAGTTCCATTCCACTCTACCCAAACTGGAAGTGTCTGCTTAGTAAGACAGTCAGTAGATCCTATTTGTGCACAGAATAGTTTTGCCCATCAGGGTCTTTTCAGCAGACAGGTGGCCACTCAAATGGGAAACAGCGCAGAGACGAAGGTGTGGGCAGGGCTAAGGAAGGTTGAACCCCAGGGCTGGCAGCATCGGAAAGCAGTTACCACCCCGGCCTGAAGGTACATGGGAAGAAGCGATTGCCAGAACCCTGAAAGTGAGCTGTGGCTGTAGCACACGGCCATGGATAGAGGCTGTGCCCACACCAGATAGCCCAGCAGGGTGAGAACCAGGGGCATAAAGGCTTCCACCTCAACCTTCTCTTGTTGGCAGAAGGTAAGGAGCCTGGGGACTTACTGATGCAGCCCAGATATGTCATCCTCCTGGCCCAGAGCATGAGGGACAGTTCAGGGAACTTCTACAAACCACTCCAAAATTAGTGTCTTAAGACAATAACCACCAATTTAGCCCTTGATTTTATGGATTAGTAATTTACGATTTAAGCTGGGCTCAGCTGGTTGGTTCTTCTGGCCTGGTCTGTGCCTGGTTTGGCTGACCTCAGCCAGACTCACTCGTGTGTCTGCTTTCAATTGGTGGGTTGACCATGACTGGCTAGTTTAGGATGGTCTTGCCTGAGATGGTTAGGAAGATTCAGAGATCCTTTGTCGACCTGGACCTCTCACCCTCCAAGTTACTAACCTGGGGCTCACGTATAAAGAGACCAAGAGCCCAAGATCAGCTAGTGGGAAAATCCAGGAGTGCAAGCTCTCTGCAGCCCTCTGTTCACATTGCATCTTCTTCTGCACTTTTGGCCCAAAAAGTCACATGGTCCTCCTGATTCAAGGGGTAGAAAAATAGATTCCACCTCTTGAGGGGAGGGGAAGAAGGGGTGGCTATTTTTTTCAACCTGCCGTGGTCTGTGCCCCAGGCACAATAACTCACATTCCTCCCATGTGCAAAATATACTCTCCCATATCCTAGGACCTCCCAACCTGGATCCCTCCAATCTGGGTTTATTCCTGCGTCAGCTGCCTTTTGCTGTATAACAAACCACCCCAACACTTAGAAGCTGAAAACAACCACCGTTTATTTGGCTCAAAATTCCACAGGTTGGCAGTTTGGCCTGTGCTCAGCTGGGGAGTTCTGATTCCTGCTGGGGCTCACCCATGCGTCTGTGGTCAACGCTCCGCCATATGACCTCTTGTCCTCCTGCATGCTCATCTATGTGGTGGCAGGAGTCCAAGAGCAGCAAAAGAGGACAAACCCCAAGGGGCAATCACTTTTCAAGCCTCTGCTTATGCACCACTGCTCACATCCCATTGGGCAAGCGAGTCACATGGCTGAGCTCAGAATCACAGCAGGAGAACAGTGAAAGGTACATAGCAAGGCAGCACGGATACAGGGAGGGGAAAGACTGATGATTGTTTTTGTAATTAATCTACCACAGTGGAGTGGAGACTAGATCTGGAGAGACAAATAAAGAATATGCAGCTCCCAGGTCTAAATTTTAATAACCCAGTGTTCAAGCCTCTTGAGAGTGGGTCCCACTTATCTCCCAACATCAACCCTGTTTATTCTCCATTATACCCGGCACATCTGCCAAAATGGCATCTTCACAGTTTCATGTACCTGCCCTGGGTTTTTCACCTTCTTGCTTGCTGTCCTCTGGATCACCCCTCATCTTTACCTGACCAAATCCTCTGCATCCCTCTTAACCCAATTCAAAGCCACCTTCTCGGGCTTCCCTGGTGGCGCAGTGGTTGAGAGTCCGCCTGCCGATGTAGGGGACACGGGTTCGTGCCCCTGTCCGGGAAGATCCCACATGCCGTGGAGCGGCTGGGTCCGTGAGCCATGATCGCTGAGTCTGCGCGTCCGGAGCCTGTGCTCCGCAACGGGAGAGGCCACAGCAGTGAGAGGCCCGCGTACCGAAAAAAAAAAAAAAGCCACCTTCTCTCAGATATCTTTCCTGATTCTCATCCCCATTTCCCCCCGCACCACCCTCCCCTCCCCCACCATCACCAGGCTGGATGTGACTCTGAATTCCTGCCTAAAATCTCTATCGCTCTCTCTGTGCCTCTTTTCAGACACTTATTTGCCTGAAAATGTGGAAGATAGCTCCTTTCTTGGACTGTGAGCCATCAGAGCACTGGGTCCTCGTGTGACCCATTCTTTGTCTCCCTCTACAGTGCTCAGCACAGACTGGATGTCCTCTTGACCTGGGGAGATCAGTGCTGGACAATTCAAAGGTTACAGAAGCAGACAGCACCACAGAGCCAAGAAACCCCCTTCAGAGAGCACCCAGCCAGGAAGCCTGTGCCTCCAGGAAGCAGCTTATAGGAATCGGCAAAGAACACAGAAGAGCAGGAGTTGGGACACTGAAGGAGGGCCAGGGCTTTGGTCGTGACCAAAGACACACCTGGGGCTAGAGGTCAAAGTCGTGAGGAGACTGTCCTCATCCATCCAAGGAAGAACTTCCTTTAAGAGAACAGTGAGAAAAGGGGTGGGTGCCCGCGACCCGCAGCGCATCAGCCTTCTGGTTAGTTTCAGAGAGAGAGGTTTGCAGGGGCCTTAGTCTATTTGCATTTCAGGATTGCACGTTAATCATTCCTCCATGAGACTCATGCTGCACCTTGGCATGCAGGAGCTCACAAATGAAGGAGGAGAGCCGGCAGCTCTGCTCGTGGGGCGAGCCCAGCTGAGCCTGGCGGCCGGCCAGTTCCCTGAGAGCTGGCTGGGCACCGGCACATCATGTACGATGGGCAAACTGGCGTGTGTGGTTAGATTGGGGGTGAAGGTGTGGAGGGGGAGGGAGATGACTGGGGCGAGTGTCAGTCTGAAGGAATTCTAAAATGTCAGGGAGGGGCACTCCAGTGAATTTCCTAACACACACACACACACACACACACACAGGCCTGAACACACCTGAGGAATGGGGCATCCTTCCTCCTGGCAGAATCCACTAGCTCAGCCCCTTAAGGCTTCTTCCCTAGGGTGGGTGGAGGGATGGAGACAGCCCTGTTAGTCCAATGCCCTTGACCACCCCAACTCCCCTGGGGTCTAAGTGGGGAACTGTGCCTCTGAGAGGGGACACAGCCTCCCTCAGTGCCACAATGTGCCAGGATGAGAACCAGGTCTCCTGCTCCCAGCCCGAGTGTCAGGACTGATGGAAGGGATGCCATGCTCACATTGCTGGAAGGTGGCTCCCAGGTGGCACCACTGCCTACAGGCCAACAGTGAGCCGAGGACCCCTCCCCAGGAGCCAGGCTGAGAGTGTCTCCTCTGACCCCTCCCAGTAACGTCCCTGGGAATAAAACGCCCCCAGCGACCAAGCACCTTTTCGATATGTCAAACCCTGTAGTACATCCTACAAGGCCATCTCATAAGCTACTTTCACCTCCCATTGTCCCATCAATCACCCCCTCTAACCCAGATGTGAATTCGTGCCCTCTCAGGAACTTTGCACGGCTGCATGGCCCTGGTCAAACTGCTTCTGGAATTTGGTTAGACGTGTATATACCTTCTTGATGCCCTGGACTGTGAACTCCTTAGGCTCATATTATTTCTTCTGCCCTCTCTTCCCCTCAGCACCCAGCCCAGGACCTGGCTCAAAGGCAGCATTCGATAAGTGCAAGTTGGATGAATGAGATTCCACCAGCCTTTCCCCACCAGCATGACAAAAGCATCCTGCTTCCTTTCTGGACAGCACCTGTGCTTTCCCAATAAAGCAGACATTCCTTTCCCTCTCTCCTTCCCACTGCTTTTGGATAAAGAGGAACAGTCCCTGTGCCTCCTTGTTGGGAAACTTCCTGGCTGCTCACTGCTGTCTCAGACACTCCCTAGGCTGGGGGCTATTTTCAGAAGCCCAGGAGGCCGTCAGTGGACAGGGTGGTATTTGATGGATGCTCTTCCACCTGCAAAGCCCTGTGAACAGCTCTGACACCAGAGTGTCCCCAGTAACTGTCACCTGACTCCCTGGGACTGGCTGGAAGTGTCTTCCTATTTGCCACCAAGGGTGCCAAACCCTGTGAGCTGGGCTTCACTTACGGTTGTCTGAGGCTAGAGAGGGCCTCTCTCACATCAAATATCCCCTCTGAGGTTATAAAAACTGGGGTGACCAGCTGAAACCACTCACCCTCTTCTGCCTATGAGGAAGAACCTAGTTCATGCCAGAACAGCCTAGACTCTTCCAAGAACCTGGCCCTTCCTCCAAATGTCAGCCCTTTCCACACAGAAGCTCAAAGTCAGTGTTCTCTTCAAAAGTAAACGAGAGAAGAGTGGGTCTGAAGTGC
The DNA here is from genome assembly GCF_003031525.2 of Neophocaena asiaeorientalis asiaeorientalis. Lineage (NCBI taxonomy): Eukaryota > Metazoa > Chordata > Mammalia > Artiodactyla > Phocoenidae > Neophocaena > Neophocaena asiaeorientalis. The sequence continues at coordinate 2,700,038 of NW_020173920.1, forward strand.
CTCCTGCAGGATCCCTAGCAAGCAGGCGATTCACAATGGATGGGCTGGAAGAAAATCATATGGTCACTAGAGGCTGAGCCAGAGAAGGAGATGCTAGAAGACCTAGAAAGAAAGCGCTCGCTACCCTCATCACTGCATAGATTCCACTGTCTACAGAAAAATTGGATTATTTTGTCCAGAATTCAGGTACTTCACATGGTGACCCTAATCGTTTTAGTCTCATCTTCCACCAGACCTCTAAACCACTAGCCATCTTGGAGCATTTGTGCTCCCCAGATATGCCCAACTCATTCCCCCCTGACCCCCACCGCCAAGGTCTTCGTTCCAGCTACTGAAACATCCTTTGTCTTAGGATGGATTCTTAGACCTGGAGACATGGATTCAAGTGCAGGTATTTTGGAGAGAAGGGGGTGGGGGAGATGGTCAAAAAAACTCCAGTAGGGCTTCCCTGGTGGCGCAGTGGCTGAGAGTCCGCCTGCCGATGCAGGGGACATGGGTTCGTGCCCCGGTCTGGGAAGATCCCACATGCCGCGGAGCGGCTGGGCCCGTGAGCCATGGCCGCTGAGCCTGCGCGTCCGGAGCCTGTGCTCCGCAACGGGAGGGGCCACAACAGTGAGAGGCCCGCGTACCGCGAAAAACAAAACAAAACCAAAAACTCCAGTAGGATAGTGGGGGAGGAAGGAAATGAGTAAAGGGAACATTACTGAGCAGATCCCCATGGTGGGCAACTAAGTTTCGTTTCTACTGGGGAACTCTGGGAAACTGTGTAGAAGCCACTTCAGAGTTGTCTCCACCTGAGAGTAGAGAGAATTGGGGTGCTTTTTCACCAATTCCCATAAGTCCCTGGTGGTGGGGTTCTGTGGGGGGAGGGGGAGACCTTGTCTCTGCAACACGCAAGTCCAGCTTGCACGGGAACGTTGCCTGCCAAGAGGGTGTGGGCAACCTACCAGGGGTGTTGCCCTCTCCTTCATGTCTCTCTTCCCTCCCCACCCCCATGTTTTTAGTTTCTCCAAGTGGCCTTCTCATCAAAGTACAATCACACCTCCTCCGAAAGTCCTTTCTGATCTTCAGTTAGAACTTTTGACTCTTTCCTCTGGTCTCCAGAAAATCGTAGTACAGCTGTTACAAAATCCTCATGTTCCGGCCTTAAACACCCTGCATTTAGCTTGACACTTAAAGGCTGAACTGATAACTAGGCAGTCTGGTGACACTGGTTCTGCTGCCTTGATTTCGCTCCTTTCTGCTTGACATGCAGTGATGTGTGGTTTGTTCACTCATAGGTCTTTCATCCCATGAACATTAGAAGTTAGAAAATACCTCTTTAAAGTATCATTTGACACTATTGCCTGAATCAGTTATTACTGCAAAAATGAAAATTTAAATGATGTTATTCAAAGCAGCGCATGGTAATTTCTGTGTTGTTTTACAATATTAGCAGTTTTATTTGCATGAAGAGATTTTATTTATGGTCATATAAAAATAAGAATAAATACCTAAATCCAAATTGCTCTCTTCAAGATACCTGGAACTTTGATGTGTGCCTACCCTGAAAGCATCTACTCTTGCTCTGAAGAAAGAGGAGAGAACGCAAGTTAAAGAAAACACGGAAGGAAAGAGGAAGCCCCAAACCCACAGGGGGTTAAAAATGGCTGCATGTGAGTAATAAAGTCCTTTCTACGAACCCTGACATGACCCCCATTAGGAAAGGACAAACTGGTACAAAGGCAATCCTATTCTGTTTCCTAAAAACAACTTTACTGAGCGTTGCAGTGAGCTCCAGAAAAGAGCGGTCCCACCTACAGTACTACGGAGAGAAAGAGGAAAGAGGAGCTATCTTAGTCTGTTCAGGCTGCTCTAACAGAATGCGGTAGGCTGAGTGGCTTATAAACAACACAAAATCTATTTTTCACACTTCTGGAGGCTGGAAGTCCAAGATAAAGGCACCAGCAGATTTGGTATCTGGTGAGGTCCCTCTTCCTGGTTCATAGCTGTCTTCTCGCTGTGTCCTCACATAGAGGAAGGGGCAAGGGAGCTCTCTGAACCTCTTTTGTAAGGTTGCTAATCCCAGTCATGAGGGCTCCACCCTCATGACCTAATCACCTCTGAAGGAGGACCTCCTCACATCATCACATTGGGGTTTAGGTTTTAACATATGAATTTGTCAGAGAGGGCAGGCCACATTCAGTCTATAGCAGAGCCAATAGCCATGGTTAATAGATTAAGAAGCTGGAATTTCTACTAAAAGAAGTTGGAGACAGTGTGTGATCAGCATGAGGGCTCCCAGGAGTAGACACCCTGCTGTCTTCATCTTAGGATACCCAGTTCCCAACACAGCGCCTGTTGCAAGTAATATTGTATCAGTGACGTCAGTATTTGTCATGTAAATGAGTCACATTTAAGTCCCCTGCAGTCTCCTTCCTCTTAATGCCCCTCGGCTGCCCCTCCTGAAGCCCTAACCGCCCACCTTCTCTCGATTACTTCCTCTGCTGGTCCCGGTCCACAGAGTCCACTGACAGATGAGTTTGGTTCTGGACTTAAAGGGGACAGTTTCAGACACATATCTTTCAGAGTGAAGAGTGGGTATCTGAATACCTAGAAGAAACAAAACCTACTAAAACCTATCTTATATTCCTATTTATCTACCCACTCAAGGGAGAAAATATTTTTACTAGAGGATTATAATAGACTCACATCTACCCCCTTTTCTCCACTCAAAAATCCTATCCATCACTCAACACACATTTCAAACACCACCTCCCCATTAAGCATGTGTGATGCCCAGCCAATCATAACGCTCTGTCCAGCCAGTCTCCCTCCCTGTGCCTTTGCTCTGGCACTCACAATTTACTGCCTTCTACTGCATTGCTCATGACCAGACTGCAGGTCCTGGTGGCAAGGAGTGGATCTGATTCACCTCTATCTCACCTCTACCGAGCCCCACTCCCCCCCACCAGGGCCTGGCCAAGACATTAGGTCAGCTGGGTAAATTGAGTTGCATAGGAAAATAGGAGGTATAGCCAGCAGCATAACTTGGCTTAGATGGATTTTGGTTTAACTTTCCAAGAAGCCACTCTCTGAACTCTGAGCCCGGGAAGCTGGTGTCTACCTGACCTGGAACTTCCCTTCCTGGGATGGCAAGAACCACGCTGACTCTTCTGTCCTCTTGTAGCCCTGCCATAGCATCCCCCGGCTCAGCATACAGCTCTTGAGGAATCTTCTTCCTGTACTTAGGAAGACAGAGCTGGGCAAGATGGTCGTAAAATCACAGAAGCGTGGAGCTGAAAAAGGGCTCTCGGCCAAGGCTGCCGTCCCTTCCACAGCACGCCTGCCAGGGAGACTGCAGGTAGAACAACTCCACTGATGACACCCCTGTCCTTGGACAGCTGAGCCTGGGGGACACTTTCTCTAGATCCACATCCACCCTCTGACCCCAGTTCTACTCCTGGGGCCGCTCAGAACAAGTCTTCTCACTCTTCCCCAGAGCAGCCCTTTGGATGTTTGAGGACAGCTCTCTTGTCCTCTTGAGTCTTCCTTCTTCAGACTAAACATCCTCAGCTCTTACACTGTTTCTACTTGTTCCCAAAAGGCTACTGTTTTTAAGTGCCCTTGAAAGAACATTCTCTTCAAGGCGAACTAGAAATGAGTAGTCATGTTGGTACTGACTCGAGCCCTGGCTGCATCTCAGCAAGAATAAACACTTTCATGTCTCTCCAGTGACACAGAAATCATTGGCAAGAGTTGCATTTGTACATACACACACTTGCTCAAGTCATGCCAACACAAGGAGATCGCGAGAGTTTGAAGAGAGTGTGTGGTTTCTGGTTCGGTAGAAAAACAGAAGGTCAGCCCCTAATTTTTTTTTTTTTCTTTAAATATAGATGAGTTCAAAGAGACTGAGACCCAATATCTCAATTGAAAACTTTCTTTTGAGAACTTTGGGGCAGGGCCTGTAGGACAAGAATGTGGGCTGACTAGGTAATAGAGTGTCTCAATAGCAAAAAAGGGGAAATTGATGGTGGATTGTTATTGAGGGGGAAATTCCTGAATAATTCTTGAAGAGGCTTTATTTTAGTGAAGCACTTCTTTTTTTTTTTTTTTTTTTTTTTTTTTTTTTTGCGGTACGCGGGCCTCTCACTGTTGTGGCCTCTCCCATTGCGGAGCACAGGCTCAGCGGCCATGGCTCACGGGCCCAGCCGCTCTGCAGCACATGGGATCCTCCCGGACCGGGGCACGAACCTGTGTCGCCTGCGTTGGCAGGCGGAACCTTAATCACTGCGCCACCAGAGAAGCCCTTAGTGAAGCACTTCTTAATCTTGTTTTCCAGAATCCTCCCTTCAGAGAACACTAGAAAGCATTAATAGGCCAGATCTCTCACAAATGAATTGTAAGAAATTCACTGGAATCCTTCTTTCCTCCTTCTGTTCCCCTCCTTTCCACCTTTCTTTCTTCTTCGGTCCCCTCATTACAGAACGCATTTGAGGTAACAAGGGCCTCAAATGAGGTAGCAAGGGCCTTTTGTGGTCCTATTTTTTAATAGTGTTGAGTCACTCATTGCTTCACATGAGTGGGGCTAGTGTTTGGAGTCCAAGATCTTCTTGTGATAAAGAGATTGAGCCAAAGCTGAACCTGCAGTAATGAGGTCTAGCCTGTAATCAAATGAAATATCACAGCATTAGATTAATTTCACCCCGTACATCCACTGCTATTCCGTTCTATTGATTTTTTAAATTGGTACAAAATCCTTCCTCAGAGTGAATTTTATGTGGACATATCATGTAGATATGTCCACGTAAAGGCCCTTAATCATCTTTTTAAAGAAAACACTAGGCAAAAAAAAAAAAAAAAAAAAAAATTAAGGCCTAAAAGTCTTCATTACGTAATCGTAAATCCGTTCAGTGATAACTTTTGAAAGGGCAATAACTAACAGATGCTAACTGCTCATTTTTGCTGTAAGCCTGGGGACATGCAGGAGATGAGAACATATGCTTCGATCAGACCAACCTGGAAGACTTTCTAGTGTAGAAGAGAGATTATCTTCTCTCCTTCCTAAAACATCATAGCACAGAATCTTCCCCAGCCTCATCCTACACTCTTTCACCTCACCTGAAAGAGGAAGTCCATTTTGCTACCTGCTTAAGGCTTGAAATAAGCGTGATTCATCCCAACAATTAACTACATGTCAAAAGCACAAATTTCCTCAGACTCTTAGAGTCTGAGGAAAAGATGGGGGAGGGAAGTCAAGGAAGACTTATGGCAACATGTTCACTCGCCCCCAAGTTCTTTCCTGAGAAGCCAGGGTGCTCTGGCCTGACCACCCAGACTGGAAGAGCCTCCCCTCCACCTGAAAGTATGGCTTAGAGACAGGTCTGTCTCTCAGGTGGGGCAGCAGCCCTGGGCTCTGTACTTGGAGGGGTGGCGGGATGTGGGGCACTCCGCCCCCCTCCTCTTTTCTGAACCCTATGAAGTCCAATATGAAATATCTGTCATGACTGATATCCCAAGAGGCCTCTGTGGATGCCGATGGTGAGGCTTCCTTTCAAGTGCACATATCCTGGGTGGCCCCATGCTAGTGGAGCTGCCCCCAGCCCCACCCTCCTAAGGAGAACCCTGCTTAGAAGGAAGCCCCTGAAAAGCCTGACCCCATCCTTCACTGAGTGATTCCCCTGGACTCACCTGACATGAATGTTTGGGCTAATCCCTGTTCTGGGCTCCGAGGAATTCAGGAATCAGTAATAAAAGTATTAATGCAGTAGCTAACATAATCCCTGCTCAAAAGCTGACATGGATGAGCTGGGGCAGTCTTGTTCAAAACTTTGATTAGCAAAAAAGAGGTCACTTGCAATCAAGGATACGTGATGTATGTGGCTGACATGGATAAAAGCCAAGGGGACGGAATGCTTTCCTAGGTGGGAGGTGCAGCAATGAGAAGGAACTGCTTCCGGATACAAACTGGAGAGGGGGAACCTGCCCTGCTTGGGAGGGGGGGCATGGACTGTGGCATCTGCAGAATGGGAGCCTGTGCAGGCTGTGGGTGGAGGGCTGGAGAAGTAGGGAGCGGATGTAGGAGACACATGTCAGAGAGGTCAGCTGAAGGCCTGGCCCTCTGGAGCTGGGACCTCCATGTTTGCAGTTAGACTTTTAGGGGCTTTTAGCACATTTCTGAGATTAGGCTGGGCTGATTCAAAGGAGGTAGAAAGGAGGATAAGAGAGGCTGCAGGAGGAGAAAGTACACAGAGAGGATTTGCTAAGGAAAGCAAGGGTTGCTCATGGTAAGGCATGCTCCTCAGATTACAGAGCAGGAGGCTTGGGAACCAGAGGACGAGCGCTGGACCTCACAGGGAGAGACCGCTCCCGACCACCTCCCCCAGGCCTCTCAACTCCAACCAGCCATGGAGAGCACAAGCTCATCTTTAATTTGCACCAAGTTTTCTGACAAACTCAATCTGGAGATTCAGCTCAACTGCAATCAAAAAAGTAAGCCAACCGGAAAATCATGAGCTTCCCTTGGAGCAATGAGGACCACCAGTGACCCCAAAGGAGCCAGAAGGTTTGCAGGCCTCCATCAAAGGCTCTGCTCCTCTGTCCTCAGCATGAACTAGGGCCTGACCCACCCCAGAGGGCTCCCTCCCAGCTCCCACCATTTCCCAAGGTGCCTTTGGGAAGGCAGCAGCTGGCAGGGGAAAGAACTCGGGACCGGAGTCAGGATACCTGAGTTCTAGTCCTGTCTCTGATACTAAGTCTTGGGAGGCCCGGAACAAGTCACTCTTCCTCTGGGAGTTGCAGTTTTCTCACCCTTAAAGGGATGAGGAGCAGGAAATAATCCCTGCCGTGCCCACTTTACAGGTGATTATGAGCTCAAATAAGATAACGGATGTGAAGGCTGTTTTTGTACATTACAGGGTGCTGAGCAGATGCTCCTCTTTCAGTGTAATGGTGATGATGGCGATGATGGTAATGGTAGCTGAGTTACTTTTTATGTGCTACTCCTATAAATATCACCCAAGAGACGAATTCCTGATTTTTTTTTTTTTTTTTTTTTTTTTTTTC
>NW_020173920.1:2707466-2715723 GCF_003031525.2 Neophocaena asiaeorientalis asiaeorientalis
GCTGTACGCGGGCCTCTCACTGTTGTGGCCTCTCCCGTTGCAGAGCACAGGCTCTGGACGCGCAGGCTCAGCGGCCACAGCTCATGGGCCCAGCCACTCCGCGGCATGTGGGATCTTCCCGGACCGGGGCACGAACCCGTGTCCCCTGCATCGGCAGGCAGACTCTCAACCACTGCGCCACTAGGGAAGCCCGAATTCCTGATTTTAATGGCCTAACTTTATCCGTCTCATTCATCCCTGGGTTCTCACCCTGGCTCTGAAGGGTCACTTTTAGCTTTGTGAGAGAGAGTTTGGACAGAACGTCTCAGAGCATTCTCCCTCTGCCAAGTCCAGCGCGCCTCCTAGACGTTCCCCCTGGAGCAGCAGGGAATTGGAGCTTCGGTACCCACACTGAGGCTGGGCTCTCTCTGGTGTCACCTGGAAGAATGTGGCATGGGACGGATGACGCTCCAAGACTTTCCCAGGTCTCAGGTTCTAAACCTAGCAAACTTTTCTCCTGAAAACTCAGATGCCCACTCGTACTCAAGCCAGGAAGAAAGGACACAAAGAGAGGGCTAGGGACAGTCAGGGATATGTGTAGGAGATTACGATTGTTTGCGTGTATGTATGTGTGCATGTGTGTGTGCGTGGTGAGCCCACTTTAGTGAATTGTAATTCTGGTTTCACTACCTGCCTCTCCTCATAACATATCCAATATTTAAAAGTTTTCTCTAGGATACATAGAAATGGACACTATTTTGTAGGAAAGGAAACGGAGGCAGTGATGACAAAAATGAATTGCCTGTGGTTTTTGAAAGATTCTCTGGGCAAACAAGTATCAGAATCCCAAGTCACAAGTTCTCCAAAGTTTTCTGAGCACACAGGTGGACCCCTGCTCTTGTCTGAAGTGAGTGCAGTGAACATGCAGCCTGACCCTAGGGGCAGATGGCCTTGTTAACTGTGGATAAGATAGTAGGAGGAAGGGGGTGCTGGGCTCCTTAGCCCATCTTAGAATCTCAGAGCTGAGGGGTTCTGTGTTTCACAGGGCTCCAATGTTTTTACTACCAAAAACACGTTCAAAAGATATTCTTCATCCTTGCCTCACATTTAGAAAGACAGAATGGCCATCATCAAAATGTCTATAAATAATAAGTGCTGGAGAGGGTGTGGAGAAAAGGGAACTTTCCTACACTGTTCTTGGGAATGTAAATTGTTACAGCCACTCTGGAAAACAGTATGGCAGTTCCTTAAAAAACTAAAAATAGAACTACCATATGATCCACCAATCCCACTCCTGAGGTTATATCTGGAAACGATGAAAACTCTAATTCTAAAAGATACATGCACCTCTATGTTCATAGCAGCACTGCTTACAATAGCCAAGATATGGAAGTAACTTAAATGTCCATTGATGTTTAAGATGAATGGATAAAGAAGATGTGGTGTATATAGACAATGGAATATTACGCAGCCATAAAAAAAATGAAATATTGCCATTTGCAGCAGCATGCGTGGATTTAGAGATTATCATACTAAGTGAAGTATGAGAAAAACAAATATTATATGATATCACTTCTATGTGGAATCTGAAAATATAATACAAAGCAACTTATTTACAAAACAGAAACAGACTCACAGACGTAGAAAACAAACTTAGTTACCAAAGGGAAAAAGGAGGGGAAGGAATAAATTAAGAGTATGGCATTTATAGATATATACTACTATATAGAGAGTAAACAATAAGGATTTTCTGTGTAGCATAGGGAACTATATTCAGTATCTTGTAACAATCTATAATGGAAAAGAATCTGAAGCTCTACACCTAAAACTAACACAACATTGTAAATCAACCATTGTTAAATAAAAAGCAAAGTAAAAAATAAAAATAGAAAGACTTTATGTACTAAACAAACTAAATATATTAACATAAATGTATTTCCTTAATATTTATTAAAGAAATATGTGACTGCTGTTAGGGGTTTCTAATCATCACAGGAATCTGAATACATGTAATCCATACAATGTTATTCAAAAGCAATGGAATTTGGTTCTTTAGTCAAATCAGCCCTTTGTTGGGAAAAGTAAATTTCCATCAGGCCTTTGGAAATCACAAACACAGACTATCTTAGAGAACTTCTGGTAGACTAGGAACCAAAAATTTAGAGCTCCTTGACTATACCAACTCCCGTTTTACAGATGGGGAAAATGAAGGCAGAGGGAGCAAGTGACTTGTCCAAGGTCACACAGGGAGTTGGTGGCAGATCTAGGACTAGAAACAGGTCTCCCAACCCAGGTCCTGGATCCTTTCTTCAGCACTTGGACCCCCTGTCAGTTGTTAAGCTGGAAAGCAGAAGTACATAGAACCAGCCTTACCTTTCTAGACCCACTGATGCTTCTACAGATCCAGACTAAAATAGAATGGGGGTGAGTGCTCATCACACCTGCTATAGAATTCAAGTTATGTCAAGTAATGTAAAATTCAGCTGACAAGTGACCAAGGCTCTGCCCTCCAGGTGACTCATCTGGGCAGTAGAATGGGCCCCAGCCAAGGTCACAGTGACATCCCCAAGCCTGCCTGTGCTGTTTTCCCCCATCTCATGTTTAGCTAGAAAATGCAAAGCCCAGTCCTTTTGTGAAACGAGACACGTAGATATCACTAGGGGCCCCCTGGCTCTGGGTGGGTTCATTGGGAATACTGGGAAGGAGAAGCTACACAGGGCAGGGCTTCTAACTGAAGGGTCTCCGGCAGTGAAGAGAGGGAGGTGATGCATTTTCAGTTCAGGCTGGATCCTATCCACTGTTGAAATTATGGCACCATGATTTGTTTGTCTTTTTCTTTTTTTCTCCCTGGGGGGGCGGGGCAGGTGACGGAAATGTCATTTCTTTGTCATTGAAAGTTAAACGTCCTTTGGCTAAAGCACTGGGGACTGTGTTATAGAACACATGTACTTTGGCCCCAGCGTGCTCACAAGACTGTCAGTCGTTAGGTCCTAACTCTGACTTTACAGAAGCTTGTATTTCTTCTACGGCAAAAATCCGAGGAAAGCAGAAGCTTTGAAAAGACACGCAAATTTAAATTCGGGGCTCCCAAGTAAAACTTCCCGGTAAATCTTCCTTGGTTAATTGCACCGTATACAGGCAGCGGTCCTCATTCTTTCGATCATTTCTCATTTAGTGGTGCCGCTAGAGGTCCAGGCTCTGGGCTAGGACCTGGGGATGAGCCAAGGAGTGAGTGAGCGAACAGGTGAATGAACACATGGCACGCCCTCCCCCCCCCCCGCCCCCGTCTAGGGGCCACTTCCATCCTACCTTTCTCATTCTCCTAGTGACACTTGCAATTATTAAATGTCTGTCTCCCTGTTAGACTGTAGACCCATGCACGACTGCAAGGATTGTTTCTGTCTTATTTATCCCTCTGAGCCCTGTCCCTGGCTCAGCCCCAGGCACGTCTGTATTTGTTCAATGGAGGATGGCTGGTTGGATGGAAGGATGGGTTGGCAAATAAATGAGCAAGTGAGAGAGAGTGGGTTTCACCAGATATGTTTTTCATTTCCTTACCTATTTATTTTTATGTATATTTTCACTTTCCTGCATTCATTTATTTATAGCTTGCCTTATTCTAGAAAGGATTTAGGACATCTTCATCAGAGGTGAAAGTTTTAATTTTGGGCCCCAAAGCTAACATTTCAGAATGTGTCCCCATATCCTTCGTTCATCATAATTCAGAGTTGGATAACATTTTCTGAACACCTGCTCCAGGCGAGATGGGTCCTATAGAGGGATCACAAAGCATGATTATTGCCCTCCAGATGCTTTGAGTGTAGTGGCATAAGAGGTACATGCCCGGGTGACAACAGTTCTGGGAGAATGAAGGGATTTATCCAAGGGACACTAATGTGGAAGCAAAGGAGAAGCAAGAGCATTTGCCTTTGCCTGAACAGAACCAATCACATCCTGTTCTTTGTTTACCCCCCGCAGTGCTGGTCATTCAGCAGTTGCTCGATACTTTTCAAAGAGATTTTATTGACATGTAGAGAAATTAGGTGCCACTTGGCACAAGGATTTATTTTCTTAGTGCCCATGCAAACCAACTACTTCAGTTGCCCATTTCGCTGGAAGGCAGTGCGCAGAAATGAACATACTTTGGGAATTCTTTTGACTCCTTTTATTGTAAACCATAGTATACATCAATCCATTGGTTAGGCTGTGGACTGGGTGCTGGATGATGCTAAAGAGATGACAGCCCAGTGCAGACAAGTAAACAGGGGATCATAATACAGTATAACGAGTAGTGACTGAGGTCTACACTTATGGTGTTTTGGGAACAAAGATGAGGGCTGCCTAACATGGGCCAGGGGCTTCAAGGAAGCTTCTCCAAAAGCCAGTGGGACTTAGCCAAGAGAAGAAGGAGGTGAAAAGGATGTTCCAGAAAGACAGACCCCTCTGTACAATGACGCAGGGACATAAAAGGGCACAACATGTTTGGGAAACTGTGAGTCATTCTGTTTCGCGGTGGCATGGAAGGCATGGCGGGGTGAGGGGTTTACAGAGACATTCCAAGGTGAAGCCAGAGAAGGAGGCATGTGCTAGATCATGAATGGTGTGATGAGTTGTGCTGAGGAGTTTGGGTTTTATTTCAATGCAGTAAGGCAGTAGATACTGCAGGATGTTGAAGCAGGAGACTGACATGATCATTCTCAAAAAATCTTGAGTATGAGGCAGAGTGGATGGAGAAGGAAAAGGCTGGTGGCAGGGAGGTCAGTTAGGAGGCTGTGATTCTGCAGCCCGGATTAAGGCAGGGACAGGGAGAACAGTGAGGACAGATGGATTCAACGCCATTGAAGACATATCTGTGAAAACCAGAAACCGCTCAAGAAAGAAGCCAGCACTGGGCTTTCTGGTTTTCAATGTAAACTGCTCTCATCGACCTGCATTTCATCAGCCTCTTCTGCTGGAATCCAATTCATTTCAGACGATTTTGGAACACTCTCATATTGGCAAGAGGAAAACTTTATAAGCAAATCGAACTCTTTTCCTTATACGTTCGTCCATCTAAAGTGAACCCTTTCACCTCAAGCTTTCAGCAGGAAGATTTTCCTCTGAATTTTCTTAATCCACGGGGATAAAAGGAATGGCAATTCTGCAGCTCAAGTCTATTCCAAATTGCTCCTTAAAAGTGCCCGGGCTCCTGGTTGTTGACAATGCTTTTCATCGCCCCTTCCCCCCCCCCCCCCACCCCCCGCATACTGGATCTGATCTGGGGGGTTTTAACACATTCAGTGGCCAAGGCACACCTCCAACCCAGCACATCAGGGCCTCTGGGGTTGGAGCGTGGGCATCAGCATGTTAGAACTCCCCAGGTGAGTCCAGGGTGCAGGCAAGGTTGAGAACCATTGAAGGAGAGGAACTGTGCTAACTGACCCAGTAACTATGTGGAATCTACTTCCTACACCTCTTGGGAGAGGTGCACTGAGGCCAGGAAAGGTGCATCTTAGTTCTCTGACTACATGAAAGTGTTATTTTATGAAAAATTTCCTAAGGAACAAGAGGATAGAAACGTAAACTGAGTTACCTGAAGGCAAGGTGAGAAGAGATTTGAAAGTCCCACGGTTCTTTCCTCTGCCCCAAGCTTGCCTGTATGCATTGAAACAGTCTATCTCAGGTAGATTCCCTTCCATCCCAATCTGGAGGCAATTCCAGGATGCCTGCAGCCCTCACCACTGCTGCACGCTCACCCTGCCTCAGTGAGCCTGGGGTTTCTCAGCTTTTCCCACCAAGTGTCTCTAATGGCAGAAGAAAAGAAGGACCCTGTGAGGCAGTCAAAAATCTCTTCATCTACCTGTAGGGGAGGAAAAATAATTTTCCCTCTACCCTACTCAATTCTTAGTTGAGACACCCCATAATGAAAGACATTAACAAGAGAAAAACAAACAGAAGTTTGTATACATGGGAAATACCAAGCAAAACTGAGTAACTCACGGAGGGGGCCTAAGCCACTTGTTTATATACCATGTTCAGCTAAAGACAAAAGAAAGATGTTGGGGGAGGAGGCCAGTTATGGGAGGCTACCAGAAAAAGCAGGGTAAACAAGGATGAAGTATAATTTGCAGATTTAAGTCAATGCATTCTCTTTTGATGAGGGTTTCTTGTGATTCAGTCAAACTCCTGTTCCTGGTACAGACAAGGAGACACTCTTACAAATGAAGATTTCCTTTATAAATGTACAAGTGCTTTACAAAAAGGAACTGGGCAACTGGCTGCCAAACGCACACCGGTGTGTGCCCCTTCCTGACGGCAGAGACCAGAGAGAGTTTTCTCACAGATCACCAAACCAAGCACTCAAGACATTGAACAAGGTAAAATGAAAACCTCATCAGACCAATGGTCTTCCTCCTTGTGACAAATGACACACAAAGACAAAGATTAAAAAAACAAAAACAAAAAACCAGTGACCATCTCTGGGAGGGAAAGGGTCAATAAACCAAGAGTAGTCTTTCAAATTTCCCAAGAGCTGCTGAGTCCAAGAAGCTAGCCCCACAAATATTTTCTCCTGTTAATCTAATTTTAGAAAAGAGACAAACTCTTACCACTCTCCTTTCCAACAGACCCTGCAGGCAGAGATCTGGGAGATTGACTTGGTGAGACTTCTCGTCTTCTGCTGGCTTTTATTGGCTTCCCAGGATCTCCTAACTGCAGCAGCCTTGGCATGAGTAATTGCATCCCATCCTCATCGCCAACTATTAGGAAGAAATTTTTCTCTACCCTCCTAGGTTCTTCTGGCGTGTCTAAGAGTTAATTTGACATAAGGCATATTAACAGGAGAAAATCAGACCAAAGTTTAATAACATGTATACACGGGAGAGACCCAGGAAAACTGAATAACTCACCAAAATGGCTGAAACTCTCACCTTAAAGACAAAAGAAGATGTTGAGGGTAGTGGTTTGGGACTTCAAAGGGGTTGGGGAGGCAACTGACATGGAGATGCAAAAGCAAATTTGTGTAAACTAATGTTTGCTGGGCCATACAGAGACAATGGGACACAGAGAGGAATTTTAACAAACAGACTTTCCTAGGCTTCTCCTTGTCTACACACCTAGTCATATTATAGATATCTATGGTGACATCTCCCTTTCTGGAACAGGTCCACCACCTACATTCTTTAGGTAGCTAGGAGGAAGGTCAAAGTTTTTTCCTGAGTCTTTTGCACCTTGATTTTTTTCAGCTGAAATTATCTGCATGCCAAAGAGACATTTTGGGGTGGCAAGTTTTGCTCCCTTACACCAACTAGAGGCAATTCTGTCCCCAAGGGGATGTTTGGCAATGTCTAGAGATACTTTCGGTTTTCACAACTGGGAACGAAGTGCTACTGGAATCTAGTCCGTAGAGGTCAAGGATGCTGCTAAACATCCTACAATGCACAGGACAGTCCAGAGCACAAAGTGTTACCTGGTCCAAATGCTAGTGGAATTGAAGTTGAGGAAGAACCCTGAAATAAGGGGAAAGAAAAGACTCTATGGCGGAGATGGGAGTCTCTGCCAGTGCCTTCAGTCTGCACTGTGTTGGGAGTCAGGAGACCCAGGTTCCATGCAGAGGCTAATGCTGGAGATGATGGTGATGACAATGACAATGACAACGGTGATTTCGTTTGTCCACACAGTAGTTGACAGTGGAGGATCACATTCATCTCCTTTATTCCCCGCCACTGTGGAAGAGGAAACTGCGGCCCAGAGAAAATAAGTGATTTCTTCAATATCTGTTTCAAGGTGTAGTGTTTGTTTCTCGTTTTTTCTTTTCCTCCTTCTTCTGGGATGCCAGTATCTGACTACCTCCCCAACTGCCTATGTTGGGAGAATTCCCTAATGTATAAGTGTGGAAGCTGAAGAGAGCAGATGCTAGCATTCCCAGTCTTTCTTGAGAATAGGGTGTGAGCCAATCAGCCTCACCCATCTTTGAATCAGGAATCAGTGACCACAGTGAAGCAGGGGCAGGGGCAAATTCTTTCTTGCAGTGGTTGTGATGGAAGTGGTGGTGATGGTGGTGGTGGTGATGGTTCTGATGGTGGTGATCATGGTGATAGTGGCGGAGGTGGTGATGGTGGTGTTGGTGGTGATGGTGGTGGAGGTGGTGATGGTGGTGTTGGTGGTGATGGTGGTGGAGGTGGTGATGGCAGTGGTGGTGGTGGTGGTGGTGGAGGTGGTGGTTGTGGTGATGGTGGTGGTGGTAGAGGTGGTGATGGCGGTGGTGGTGATGGTGGTGGTGGTGGAGGTGGTGGTGGTG
>NW_020173920.1:2715992-2860253 GCF_003031525.2 Neophocaena asiaeorientalis asiaeorientalis
TGGTGGTTGTGGTGGTGGAGGTGGTAGAGATGATGATGGTGGTGGTGGTAGTGATGGTAGTGGTGGTGGAGGTGGTGATGGCAGTGGTGGTGGTGGTGACGGTGATGGTGGTGGAGGTGGTGATGTTGGTGGTGGTGGTGGTGATGGTAGTGGTGGTGGTGGTGGAGGTGGTGATGGCGGTGGTGGTGGTGATAGTGGTGGTGGTAGAGGTGGTCATGCTGGTGATGGTGGTGGAGGGGGTAATGGTGGTGGTGGTAGAGGTGGTAGTGGAGGTGGTGATGGTGGAGGTGGGGGTGATGGTGGAGGTGGTAGAGGTGGTGATGGTGGTGATGGTAGAGGAGGTGATGGTGGTGGTGGTGGTGATGGTAGTGGTGGTGGTGGTGGAGGTGGTAATGGTGGTGATGGTAGAGGTGGTGATGGTGGTGATGGTAGAGGAGGTGATGGTGGTGGTGGTGGTGATGGTAGTGGTGGTGGTGGTGGAGGTGGTAATGGTGGTGATGGTAGAGGTGGTGATGGTGGTGATGGTAGAGGAGGTGATGGTGGTGGTGGTGGTGATGGTAGTGGTGGTGGTGGTGGAGGTGGTAATGGTGGTGATGGTAGAGGTGGTGATGGTGGTGATGGTAGAGGAGGTGATGGTGGTGGTGGTGGTGATGGTAGTGGTGGTGGTGGTGGAGGTGGTAATGGTGGTGATGGTAGAGGTGGTGATGGTGGTGATGGTAGAGGAGGTGATGGTGGTGGTGGTGGTGATGGTAGTGGTGGTGGTGGTGGAGGTGGTAATGGTGGTGATGGTAGAGGTGGTGATGGTGGTGATGGTAGAGGAGGTGATGGTGGTGGTGGTGGTGATGGTAGTGGTGGTGGTGGTGGAGGTGGTAATGGTGGTGATGGTAGAGGTGGTGATGGTGGTGATGGTAGAGGAGGTGATGGTGGTGGTGGTGGTGATGGTAGTGGTGGTGGTGGTGGAGGTGGTAGAGGTGGTGATGGTGGTGGTGGTGGTGATGGTGATGGTGGTGGTGGTGGTGATGGTGGTGCTGGTTGAGGTGGTGATGGTGGTGGTGGTGGAGGTGGTGCTGGTGGTGCTGGTGATGCTGGTGTGGTGGTGGAGGTGGAATTTAGTGTCCAAGGCCCCTGATATTATGGGTGTCTGCTGAGCTGCCTGGGTCAGGCAGTGGAGAAGGCACCAGCTTCTCTCCAGGCTGGTTTGGTGCCTATGGTTCCAGCAATGGATCTGGCTGTATAGTAACCTTGTGTTTCCATTTGTTTTCCCATTGTTCTGGGCATGCTGTGTGCTATGTGATACTTTTTCACAACATTCCTTCTTGGCTTCAATCAGCCAGAATCAGTTTTTTTGCCTACAATGAAGAATCCTGACTGATACACTCTGTGTAATGACCTTGAGCTGGTCCAAGTTTGTTTTTACTTAGCGCTCAGCTCTCCATAGAGCTCAAACATGAATCTAATGGGACCTGCACAGGGAGCCAAATCAGAATCTCAGATGCTGCTCAGAATGGCTCATCTCCTCCAAGATCCAGGCTTTGCCACTCACTCAAGGTGGCGTGTCTGGCTCCTTCTTCCCTTACGTTGAGTGCTCTCCCTGGGGCTCCTTAGCTCCCACTGCCCTTAGCCTTACCTTCGGCCACTGCTCCCCAATTGGCCGGGAGACCCAGGCATGTGTAAATTGCACTTGTGAATAAAACTTGAACGTTTTTCCCAGAAACCATTTTAGCCCCTATATCACCTATCATTTCTAAACTTCTCCATCTTGGGCTGGGACCCATTATGACATATGAATTTGCTGCTGAGGGCATGCAATCCAGGCAACCCATCCCAGGCCACTGCTCACTAGAGGCCAGCAGCCTATGGATGGAGAGGGGACCAGAAAGGGCTCTCTGCGGGAGTGCTAGGGCTCCTTTTCAGCACCCCACACCCAAGAGAGTCAGCAAAGAAGGAATCTGATGGCTCTGAGGAGCAGTGATCAATCCTTGGAGCCTTCCAGCCACCTATCAGTGAGCCTGTGAGGCACGTGGTCCATTTGTTCTCTAGAGCAGGTGGTATCGTGTTTCTTGTGGGCACGGAGGCCTGGCATGCAACCACGGGCCGTGGAGGCAGTGTGACACCAAATCCTTCCCTTGTGACACCCAGGTGGTGAAGACAGAACAGGAAAGACAGGCTCCTGTGACTCAGGAGGGGCCCAAGGATACTGTCTAGAGGAAGGTGAATCTCTTTATTTCTGTCACACAGACAGCCATGAAGTCTAAGGCCAGAAAGGGCAAAGCAAAGTTGGCAGGGGCTTTGTTTACATGCTGTGGGAGGTGGAGAGTGCAGGGGAGACCAGCAGTGCAGACAGGTAGGGGGGCCCTGCCCCAGGAGTGGAAGCCCAGAATCCTCTTGGCTCCTGCTCCTGGCATCCCCTCCCTGAGAGCCCCCATTCCAGCCTGTGGTGCAGGCTTCCTTCCCTTCTGAAGTTTCCCCTGAAGCTAGTTTTCTTCCCTTCCTTCAGTAATGGGTTCTGCCATGTCACATTGAGATAATCAGAAATGGCTTTCTTATCCTTCCCAGAAGGGCTGATGCAATGCTATGGAATGGCTTTGGTATCTTTGGGATGCAGAAATTTTAAATATTTACATGGTCCAATCTATTAATGTCTTCTTTTACTGTAACGGCCTTCGCGTCAGGCTAAGAGAAGCTTTCTTTCCCTGCCTTAAGATTATTAACAGTTTCAGTGTTATTTCCAGTAATGTTTTATTTCTCTCTTGCAACCATTTGGAAGTAATATTTGTCCAAAGAGTGAGGTAAGGATGGAATGTTATCTTTTTCCTAAACAGCCATTGGCTCCAGGGCTGCTCGGTGAACTTATCCTTTCTTCAGTCACTTGAAATGTCACCTTTGTAACAAAAAGAACATTCTTATGTATTCTTGACATTATTATTTTGCTCCATTGATTTGCTATTACTTTTAGGATCATTTGGTTTGGGAAGATTTGTGAAGTCAAAGCCAACACAACTAATGTGATTCATTGGGAGTCTTTGCAAGGCTTGACAAAAGAAAATTCACCAGCTGTCGCCATTGTGACTGGGGCACGGCTTGGGTGTCCTCCCCTGTCCATTGACAGTTGGCCAGCAAGCTTGAAGAGCAATGATAAAAATGTTAGACAGAGGGTCAGAGGAGGCCAGGGCTAGAAGGACATTTAGAAATCATCTTCTGGTGCAAGGGTTTTCCTTCCCAGCCATGGGAACAGAGGCCCAGAGAGGATAAGCAAGACCCCACATGTAAGGACTGGTAGACCTTGGATGGGAACTCAGGCCTCCATCCATAAGCTACTTGTCCTGGACAGCTCCCGTAGCCTTTCCTGCCTTCCTGCCCATTGCCTCTACTCGAATGCTCACCTTTTCATCTCTCACCTGGCCAACGACTTTTGCATCAGCATTCCTCTCTCTGGTCTCCATTTCCTCTGTCTGACTGAGGGAACAGCTCTAGGTGGGGATCATGTCATTCCTCTTTTGAAAATCCTGGGTCAGTGGCTCCTCACTGAAGTTAAACAGAGCCTGATACTTAAGATTTCTACACTCTGACACCCAACAACATAATCTCTTGTTTTCCTCTGCTGTAAATTGTAAGCTCCAACAAGATAGGACTCTTTGTCACGTCCTGTATATTCCTCCATGAACCTCTAATTGCCCTTCCTCTTCCCAGATGGCCTCCTAAACTATATCCACCCTTCAAAGCCTGGTCCAGAGGTTAATAAAATTGTCCACATTCCAGAAAGGTTAAGTGAGTTGTCCAAATTTGTCTTCTTCTGTGATGCCCAAGGCTGAAGATGTCTCTCCTTCCCCCAGGTGCTTCTCAGGTATGTAATGCTCTCTGCCTCACTGTCCAGTTATTTCCTAACCTGTGTGCTCCATGGGGACAGAGATGGTGGCTTTCACATCTGCATCTTCTGGTACCTCGCATAGTAGGTGCTAAGCGATCCATAGCACTACTAATAACACAGGACAAAAAGATAAGTGAAAGATTTCCCTCTCTGCCAATCTCAGAGCCTTTATTGGTTCCCATGAGTGAGGATGGAATATATTCCTAGATTACTCAATGAGGATGGAATACATTCCTAGATTACTCAATTATCAATGACTGGCTAAGCTCACTAAAGCACTGCAGATGATTTTGGGGGAATTATGAAAGGAGCTGGCATACTGAAATGGCAAATGCAGTCCTATTTTCAAAAAGAGGGTGAAGATATACTCTGAAATCTATTGATATAAAAGTTTGAAGTCCATTTGGACCAAGTTGTAGACTGTATTGTAAAAGGGCTGGGTTATGGGCATTCAGCACAGGTTTCTGAAGAATTTGTAATCATGCTAACATTTACACTGTCACATCAGTTACCTCATTTAATTTTCACAACTCTATGAAGAAGAGTTTGCATTATTATTATACTCATTTTGTAGAGGAGAAAACTGAGATTCAGAAAGGTTATGTAATTTGCCCCAAACTGTGCAACTAACAAGTAGGATTTGAATCCAGGACATTCTCTTTCCAAAGTTGGTGCTTCTTTCATTACCTCATGCTGCCTTTGACATGGGCCTAGCAGAGGGCTTGGCACACAGTGAGTATTTAGTTTTAGTTCTCCTCATTCTGGGTCCAAAATGTGATATGCCAAAGTTAATTTACCCATGGACTGCATTCTTCCTGGATCAAGGAAGGACCAGTCCTGTGTTGGTCCAAGCTGAGCTACCCAAGCCTGGAACATGGGGCTCAGAGGAGCCAGGCAGGCAGAGTAAGAGTCCCATCCACCATCTCCCGCTGCCTTGAATGGGTAATGGTGGGTACCTCATATCGGTGGTTCCAGCAATACAATGAGATAAAGTAGAGGAAGCAATTAGCACAGAGTCTGTCACTTACGATCTGCTCAACAAATGCTGGTTTCCTCGCCTCTGGGCTCCAGACATAAGGGAAACTTGCCAAAGTGGAAGATGTTCACACTGAGAGAGGAGCATCTCAGGACACTGGTACTTGAAGAGCATCACCCAGACATGTTGGGTCTGGAGAGTGTTTGGAGCTCACAGCGCCAGAGCTGTGAAACAGGGGCCTCCACCTCCCCGGAATCCAGCAGCTCCTTCCAAAGCCTCCTGGGACCTGAAGGCTTCCTGGAACCCACTTTTCTCCTGGGCACTGGCATGGTTTTTTTCTGGGCAATGCGAGGAAAGATAACAGAGGTCTGGAAGCAAATCATTTGTGATTATTGATTTAATAATATTAATAAAACTCTGTAAGTTAAAAATTGGCATCCAATAGGGCAGGCTCTCTCCTACTCTTGTTTATACACACTTCATGTGTGCTTATGTGTTTGGGAGGTTTTACCTTGAGACATAAAAATCTGGGGCTAGCTCTCCAGGACTCAAACTGGCAGGACTGAGAGGCCCTGCACCCGTTCTCCATGTGGACCCTTTGCTCTATTCGGAGCCACCGGGAGCCCCACTTCTCACCAAGTCCTCTTGCAAGCACCAGGTCACCTGAGGACTGGGGGAGAAAATGCAGGAGAATCACCCCCCAGCCCCTCCTCCATCTTGGTGAGCCCACTCTGAGCATACATCACATTGCAAGACAAATGATGTATGCAGAACATCACATGTGCTCTCCTTCTGCTGACACCACCACTTCTTGCTAATCACCAGAATACAGAATGGAATACATTCCATCCTCAAGAGATACAGCCATTGCCTCTTCAGTAAGGAGAGGCTTTCAGCCCAAGAGCTGCATCTGGGGAGCCCTGTTAGCTGCCCAACTTAGCAGACACCAATCTCCATAATGTCACATGAGTCCTCCGCAGCCTGTCCTTAATACACACTCACGCATACCCATCCCATTAAACTGTGTTTGGTGTCTTTCAGATAACAGGGCTTCTTGCGCTACACAGCTAATACTCTTACTGCCAAACTTAATTATCTCAGTAACTCAAGCTCACATTAAAAGCAAGAGATGGGTCCACTTTATCCTCATCATGAATTAGTAATCTTTCCCTCTGGAGATGCCTTCCCCGAAAATGCTCACCGAAGGTATCTGCGCTGAATTAACTGTCTTTGTCTTAGGTTCCTGCCTGCCTGCCGGGAGTGTTGTGGGCTTCTGTTTAGAGTAGATGAGATCATCCACCTTCCTCCTTCCTTCCTTCCCTCTCAGTTCAAGTTGGGTCCCTGGCAAGGGAAACCATGTATCCCACACAAGTGCCTCCTGGAAATGAAGAGGCAGCTATGATAGGAGAAAAGAGCGCTGGGCTTTTTTGAGAGTCGACTCCGCCACTGACAGCTGTGTGACTCAGGTAAGTCACACTCTCTCCGAACCTCAATTCTTCCTCTGCAAAATGGGAAGCCCTCCTTACCTCATCATGTTGTTCTGGGTATCAGAAGAGGAGAAAAAGCCACGAAAGTGCTTCAAAAACTACAAACTCTTATAAAATGTCATTCATTTCTGTTAAATGATCTCTGGATTGTAAGCAGACTGCCTGAGAACACTGCAGAGGTGCTGGGAGCTACCAGGTTTCTACCTAAAACACTGGAAAAAAGTCCTATCCCTCAGCAACTGTGAGTCCTGGAAGAGCAAAAAGGATCTGTCTATTAGCAAAATAAGAGTAAAGAAAATAACAAAATTAATAAGCATTAACGATCCTGATAATAGCTGGTATTCTGAGTGCTTTCTATGGAGCAGGCATCACCCCAAGCATGTCATAGATGTTTAACTTGTGCCTCCCCCTATTGTGCTCTGCTGGACCTGGCTGACAGGCTTGGGAGGGTGATTGTTAAATATCAAGGAATTTTCTGAGCCATTGTTAAACCATTCGTAAGTGAAAACTGACCATGGTGAGAGTATTTACACCAGAGAAATTGGCAAGTGTTACAAACTAGGACTTTTTGTTTATTTATTAATTGAACAAGTTTACCAGGATTTATATATTTTCCATCTTTTACAGCTGGGAAATAGAGGTCCAGAGAGATTAGCTGAAGATAATATAATAATCCTTTGATGTTGAAATGTTCCCCATAGGTGGCTGCCTTTCCCCTTTCTTCTTCTAAATCTCCCATTTACTTTTTTTAGTTTTCATCCATAATTAGTTCATTAGAAATAACAACAACAATAAAAACCCATTTCTCAGATTTCCTGTGGGTCAGACACTTGGCTAGGAGCCTTGGATCTTTGGATACCTGGCTTCTACCTCTACCATTAATGGAAAGAAAAACATATGAACAGGTGGTTCTCAATCCTGGCTGCACATCTGAATCACTCCACCTTTGTGTCACCAGGAAAAAAGTTCTTCCTCCTGAGAAGAACTCGCTCAAATTATGGAAAGGCCACACCAGTGGAAGGAATGGTTAGGCCACATGATTTGTTCAGTTTATAAAGCTTTCAGAATTACCTGTCAAAAAGGTACCTGAGGAGCCCTGGAAAGTTCTGTGAAAACTGGAGCCCAGAGAGGTAGTGACACATAGCAGATTAGTGCCAGAGTCAAGGGATGGTTCCCAGCGAGGGCTCCACTCATCCCTCCTGATGCTCCTCCTCCCGCACAGCCCAGGGTCCTGCGGCCATCCGTCCTGAGCCCCACTCCACTGTACACCCACCTTTCCCTCTGTTTTCTCTCCCTTCCCTCTTTCATTTCTCAAATATTTAATGACCACAGGGCATAGGTCGTGGCACTGAACTGGTTCTCAGTATATACTGGTTTTGGATGGATAGATGAGTGAATGGCAGCATTCCTCACAATTCTGGGTTCTGGGGGCTACAGGAATGAATGAGACGTGGTCTCAGCTTCAAGATGCTCAGAGTCTAGGGCCTAGTTGGAGGCACGGCAGGGTGGAGGAGAAAGCGTGCCATTGCACAAGAACAAACATGCATCAGAAACCTGGATCTGCATGGAATGTGGGCAAAGGATTTGACTAGCGTGAGCCTCAGCTTCCTCACCTGAAAATTGAAGGTATTAAGGCCCTCACCATGTGGTGGTGCTGAGATTTAAATGACATCATGTATAAAGTCATCTAGGAAGTCTCCCAGCACATAGTAGGGAGTAATAGTATTATTCATGCCTTAGACCAAGAGTTGGAAAGCAAAAGTGCCAAGAAGACAGGGGTCTAAAGCCAAAGATTTCAAGGAGAAATCTAAATCATTCCTGGTGACATCCTTTGCAGCATTTCTTCCTGCTTTGCCAAGTCTGCTCCTAGCCCGGACATGCCAGAGCTGGACAGCCAAAGGCAAGTTCACTGCTCTGCCGTTAGAAATGGCTCAGAGATGCTCAGATATTCCTACATACCCAGAGACTCCTGGCCCAGACTTATCTAGTAAATCTCTCCACAGCACTCCCTTGCATATTTCCTCACTCAAAGCAGATTCTCAGCAAATGTTTGTTAGACAAAATTATCTTTTAAGTAAATACACACACAGACACACACTCTCTTCATCCTCATTTCCCTTCCAAGAACACATGCCTCTAAAATGAAAAGCCCAGTTTAATGCATAATAATTGCTGGGTTTCCTTTGGGTGATTTTCAGCTGCTAGAGTGGTTAAGAGGGTATTTGCCAGTGGACTGCCCCCCACCAACACACACACACACACACACACACACACACAATTCTTTATTACTGTACTTTGGTTTTGTTGTTATTATTTGTTTGTTTATTGCCACTACTATAACACTAACCACAACTTGTAAATACATATTTATGTGTTTATAGTGTGTTTTCTACTATTAGATTGTAAACTTCTCAAGGGCAGAGGTCTTGTCTGCTTTATTCACCAATGAATCTCCAGGCTGTCCACAGAGACTGACGCTTGAAAGCAGGTAAGAGATGGGTGAATGGGTGAATGGGTGAATGGAATGGATGCGTGAAAGGATGAGTGGGTGATCAGCCTCAGTGGGTTTAGAAGTGGACGGTGCATTTCCTGAGCTTTGTTCTGAGCTGCGTAGACGGCCTGGTCTCCAGAGGGCCAGGCTAGGTTCCAGCTGACCATGGACCAGGTGTGAGGCACTGGCCTCCAATGTGGCTGCTCAGCCCAGGGGCTGCGGGAGATGATGTACTAGGGTATGAGAGGAAAATATTAGGACTTCTTTCTGCGTTTATTTTTACCTGAATGAAAAGAAAGAAGGAAAGAAATTCTAGGTTTTCTGCTGTAACCAGTTTATTGAGTGGACTAATCTCAATAGGGACAAGGAGAAACAGCTTCATTTTTCTTCCACAGCTGCCTTCAAACATGCCTTTTTCAATCTCCTTTCCCATCCTTGATAACAGCTCAGACAGAAACCTTAACTTTTTGGTTACTTTCAGTTCTATGAACGATCTCGTGTTCAGGTATTAAAAAGTTCAGGCCAGTCTAAATTAAAACTTCAAACTCACATCCAATTAAATAATTGTTCTCTCCCCTGTCTCAGGCCTAACTCGTGGCTTGAGGACCTGTAATAGGAAATGCGGAAGGGCGTTGCTCTTTCACTCCTCCAGGGGGCAGGGGAGGGAGCATCAGAGGAAGAGGGGCAAGGCCCTGCATGATGGTTTATGCTGCTTTAATCTGGCTGCTGTTGCCTTCTGTGATGGCTTATCACAGAATATTGAATAGAGTTCTCTGCGCTACACAGTAGGGCCTTGTTGTCTGTCCATTCTATATATAATAGTTTGCCTCTGCCAATCCCAAACTCCCAATCCTTCTCTCCCCGCCTCAACTTGACAACCACAAGTCTGTTCTCTATGTCTGTGAGTCTGTTTCTGTTTCATAGATAAGTCCATTTGTGTCATATTTTAGATTCCATGCATAAGCAATATCACATGGTATTTGCCTCTCCCTCCGACTTACTTTGCCTAGTGTGATAATCTCTAGATCCATCCATGTTGCTGCAAATGGCATTATTTCATTCTTTTTTATGGCTGAGTAGTATTCCTATATATATATATATATCACATCTTCTTTATCCTAGAATGGAGGGGTCTTTATTCCACATTCTCTTTGTGTGTATAACTGGTAAACAAACAAACAAAACGTGATGGGAAGGGATACTCAAACTTTTTTTACTGATAGATGCTCTTTCAAAAAAATCTTGGGGGAACTGCTGGTCTCAAGAGATGTTGCAAAAAGATAATTTGTGACACAAAGAACTAGATTTGGCAAAAAATATTTTTGAAAACATAAAACTCTGTTTCATGAATTAACTGATGATTTAATGCCACAGACTTGTACCCATGGCATGAGAATCTTTACAATTAGAAATACAGGGGGAAAGCGGCTGGGGTGGGGGTGTGGTGGTGGTGGGATGAATTGGGAGATTGGGATTGACATATATACACTTATATGTATAAAATGGATAGCTAATAAGAACCTGCTGTATAAAAAAATAAATTAATTAAATTAAATTAAAAAAAAAAGAAAAAGAAATACAGGGCTTCCCTGGTGGCGCAGTGGTTGAGAGTCCGCCTGCCGATGCAGGGGACACGGGTTCGTGCCCCGGTCCGGGCGGATCCCACATGCCGCGGAGCGACTGGGCCCGTGAGCCGTGGCCGCTGAGTCTGCGCGTCCGGAGCCCGTGCTCCGCAATGGGAGAGGCCACAACAGTGGGAGGCCCGCGTGCCACAGAAAAAAAAAAAAAGAAAGAAATACACACGCACATATATATGTGTATGTGTGTGTGTGTATATATATATATATATATAAATGAAGAAAGCAAAAGGGACTGGCTTTGACATCTGATGAATAGTTCCCAATAAATGCTCGCTCCATTGAAAGTGATATGATTTCTAAATATCTCCAAGGTTAATGTAAAAGGCATTCTCATCTTGCTTAAGATTTCAGGTAACTAGACCAAGCAGATTTTGGACACCAACTTGTATATACTTGATTTAGCTTATAAATATCGGGACTAAATAGATGCTCCCTGTTGGGAAGCAAAGTAGAAAACACCAACGATCAAGCCAACTGAGAAGCCCTTCTCAGCAAGGATGTGCTATGCAGTTGTCACCCGGGGAGAGTTGCCCCAAGGCAGCAGACCAAGGCAAATGTCTTGGTAAGTCAGAGTACAAACACAGGCATTAAAATGTTTAAGGACAACACAACTTTTGTCCTAGAAATATCTATCGTACAAAATATTGTGAATTAAGTGTTACAGTCTAAGTGAAAGGATTTTGAAAGGTAGAACATTTATCTTTTTACCACCTGCCCCTAGCAGAGGACCTGGTGTGATGCAACTTCCTATCTGTGGATGAACCAAATACATGAACGATATGCCAGGAAGGCACACCCCCAGCTTGAGCAATGTCTTCCGTGCAGATTGTGGAAGATCAGACCATTTTAGTTACATCTATCCTGACAAACATTTAACCTGATCTCGAAAATCAAAAATGGTGACATCTGCAGCTTCCTAAAGCTCAAATAAACCATTGACATTTCCGTAGACAGAAGCCAAACCACAGGGAACTTATTTCCAATTTAGTCTCTCTAGCTTCAGCAAGAGCATTAATTCCACTTGCTGACGGGAAGTGCCAAGAAGACATTTTTAATCAGCAGGATCACATAACTCGAACCAGGTTAATGTGTGAAATGTCTGATGTTTATTTTATCCGTGATTTGCATTGAGTTAAAACTTTGCTGCCAGAGACCTGGGCCAAGCAGCCTTCTTTCACAGCTGTTTCTCTACAAAGCAATTTCACAAAGACAGGATGTTGTCCTAAAAAAGCGTCTTTTGGTGTTCTGCTGGACAGGCCAGCAGCTGGCAGGGTGTCACAAACAAACCAGAAAAGTATGTTCAGGGATGCCAGCTCACTGGGGAAGCTGGGTCTACAGCTTCAAAGGCAGAGCAGCAGTGAATTGCAGTGGTAGTAAATAATGCAGGGAGGTTGTTGATTTCATAGAAGGCCCAGGAAAGCAAAGGCTGGAAATAGTAAGGGTCCTAGAGGGGGTGAGTGCCTGACTCTGGTTAGGGAGACAGAGGAATACAAAGTCAGCCCGGAGTGGAGACTGGTCTTTAACGGGTCTCACAGAGGTGCGGAAACAACTGAGCACAGACAACAAATTTGTTTCCCAGATCTGAAAAATCCCATTTGACTTAGTTGTGCTAAGAAACATCAGGAATATGGTCCTTGTCGTGGTAACAGTAACAGCAGATATTTATTGAGCCTTCACTCCCAGGCGCTGTACTAAGTGCTTTTCGTGCCTTTTCCCATTTGATGTCTGAGACTCTGAGATGAAAAGCTTCATGACTCTCAAATATAGGTGAGGAAACTGAGACTCAGAGGTAGGAAGTAACTCACCCCAAATCCATAGTGAGGGCATGAAAGTTAGCATGTGAATCTAGTTCATTAGCTTGAAAGCATGTTCTCTAAACTATGACTTTTTTCAATTCCCAAATTAAAACAAACAAACAGACAAAAAACAGAAAAAAAAAAAACCCCAGCAACACTGCAGTGCAGAAGGGAAAGGATGGCCTTTACAATTAAATGTTTCTGGGTCAACTGAATATTCATTTAGGAAAAAGAAGTATTTTAACCCCTACCTCTCACCACACACAGAAATCAATCCCAATTGAGTTATAGATCAATAAAACTTTAGAAGAAAACACAGGAGGATATCTTCATGCCCTTGGAGTAGGTAACAATCCCTTACACAGGGCAAAAAAATCACTAATCATAAATAATAAAATTGATAAATTGGATTACTGTGGTCCCTCAGTATCCATGGGGGACTGGCTCCCGAACTCACCATAGATGCCAAAATCTGCATATGCTGAAGTCCCACAGGCAGCCCTCCACATCCTTGGATTCTGCTTCCCAGGATTCAGTCATCCATGGATTGTAAACATAGTACTACCTGTATATGTATTGAAAAAACATCTGCATATAAGTGGACCCACGTAGTTCAAACCCGAGTTGTTCTAGGGTCAACTGCATATTAAAATTAAGAAACTCTGCTCATGAAAAGACACTACTGAGAAAGTAAAAATGCAACCCACAGAGTGGAAGAAGATACTTGTAATACATGTAGAACTAGTGTCCAAAATATATAAAGAGCTTCTGTAACTCAATAAGAAAAAGACAGAAAGCCCAGAAGAAAATAGGCAAAAGACTTGAATAGACACTTCACAAAAGAGAATATCCAAATGGCCAGTAAGCTTACGAAAAGAATGACTTAAGTTATTAGTCATCAGGAAAATGCAGATTAAAATTAACATGAAATCTGAGAACACACCCATCAGAATGACCAAATTTTAAAAGATGGGAAATACCTAGTATTGGCAAGGATGTGGAACTCTCATAAGCTGCCAGTGAATTCAATTGGCACAAGAACTTTGGAAAACGGTTTGGTAGTATCTACTATAGCTGAATGTATACATATTTTATATATAATTTCACTCCTACTCTAGATCTAACAGAAATGTGTATACATGTTCACCAAAAGACATGCACAAGAGTATTCATAGCAATGCTATTCATAGCGGGTGAAAACCGAAAACCACCCAAATGCCCATAACAATAGAATGGGGGAATAAATGATAGTATATTCGCAACATAACGATGGGAATATACGAACTACTGCCACAGGCAACAGTATAGGGATCAATCCTACAGATGTGGTTTTGAATGACAGCAGCCAGACAAACAGTATATTTATTCTGCCTGTTTCCTTTATTTTTATTTTTTTATTTTTAAAATTTTTATTGGAGTGGAGTTGATTTACAATGTTTCCGTTACTAAAAGTAAGAAAACAGACAAAATTCTTCTATGCTATAAGTCAGGTTAGTGGTTACCTGGAGAAGGGTGTAGGAACTGGATTGGGTACCAAGGGGGCTGGACTTCTCAGTTCTCAGGTGTGGTGATATTCTATTGATCGATGTGCTGGCTGCAAAGGTGTATTCACTTGGTGACAATTTACTGGGCTGTGCACTTAACGTATCAGCTGGTTATTGCCATAACAAACCACCCCCATACCCAGTGGCAGGCAGTACGTATTTATTTCCTACTGGCTTGTTGTGGGTAGAGCTCTGGGTTGGGCTGGGCTGGCCTTGGCTCTAAACTGCAGGATGAGGGCAGGGCCGCTCCACACGTCTCTCTTCCTCCATTAACTGGCAGCTCTCCGAGGCATGTTCTTTTAAGGTGAAAGCCAGGATGAAGGGGGGTGAAAGAAAATACACGGGTCTCTTAAGGTCTAGGCTGGGAACTAGCTGTCCTTTGCTGCCCACGTTTCATTGGCCAAAGCATGTCACGTGGCCAAACCCAACGGCAGTGGGGAAACTGGCTCGTCTCATGAAAGTCAAGGTGAGGAGTGAATATTTAGTGAATAACAATCTCATTCAGGAGATCTATCATAGGTGCAGTTTTCTGTGGGAATTTCATATTTCCAAAACAAAATTCTTTTACGGAAACGAAAAAAGGTGTAGGAACAGCTATGCTCCCCTGTCCTCACCCCTCACTCCTCTAGGCCCTTAATGGGGATGGGATGTGCTTGTGAAAATTCTCCATATGAGCACAGGGAAGAAAGAAAGGAAGGACATGCGCTTCCCTAGCACACAATGCACTTCCTGACTGCTGGCCCAGAGGAAAACGTCTCCATGGGCAGCCCCCCCAGCCAGTTCAATCCTTCCTGTGGATGCAGCTCAAGGGATGGCTCTCAAGGACCACCCGGCTTCCCCATTCCCTGCTCCTCGCCTGCAATGGCCCTTCTTATAGTCAAATTGCTTAACAAAGGCAGACCTTTTCCAACAAGAAGGAAAGAGGTGAATATTTATTTATTTATTATTTTTAACAGGAGAAAATCAAACAAAAGTTTAATAACACGTATACATGGGAGGGACCCAGGAGAACTGAGTAGCTCACCAAAATGGCTGAATCTCTCACCTTAAATATCATCTTCAGCTAAAGATAAAAGAGGATATTGGGAAACTAGAGAGTATAACAGCAAAGAAGCAGACTCTCAGACACAGAGAACAAACCAGTGGCCACTAGTGGGGAGAGGGAAGGGGGAGGGGCAATATAGGGGCAAGGGGTTTGTACCTAGAGGTACAAACCTCTAGGTACAAAATAACCTACAAGGATACATTGTACAATAGAGAGAATATAGTCAACATTCTATAATAACCATAAATGGAGTGTAACCTTTTAAAAATGTGAATTACCACATTGTATACCTGCAATTATACAACACTGTACAGCAACTATATGCCAATTAAAAAAAAAACAGCTGTTGGGGGTAGTGGCTTAGGACCTCAAAGGGGAGGAAGGCAATTCGTGTAGAGATGGAAAAGTAAATATTTAGTAAACAAATGTTTGTGGGGGGCACTGCAGAGACAATGGTACCCAGAGTGGACTCTGATGTCTAGGCCCCACTGAGCTTCCCTCACCATACCTAGCCCATATTCTCTGCAGAGATCTCTGGTGATAAGGAACTGAATATTTAAATGGCTCAAGATTTCTGCGAGAGTGATGAAACCTTTTTCTCTATTAAGCCACAGTTCTGAAATCGTCTCTCTTGTTCCTAGCAGAGGCAGCAGGCTCTAAAAGCAAGCAATAAATTACCATCAGGGCGACATCCCCAGTTCCCTGATCTTCCTGATCGGTGTAACTGACACAGTGATGGGGAGACATAGCCTCTGGTGAGGTCTGGTTCCCACTGCAATGAGAGTGTGGGAAGTTTGAGGACAGCTGTCTCCCCTGCCCCATCTGCCGGCCTGACAAAACCTATGGCCCGTAAGCCTCACCATTTCCCCCACCCCATGCCCTTACCCTCACCCGGTACTAAAAACTAGAGCTTTTCACGTTGCCCCCAAGAGAAGAAAAAGTGTGTGGGATTCTATTCCTTCTCTGAAGCTAGGTAACATCTGAATGTCCACAGTGACACAGCTTCTCGCATATAAATTCCATCTCTCGACTTAGGCTGCTTTGGTGTCAAATCCTGGCTCTATTACATACTTGCCGTGTGGCCTTGGGCAAGTAATTCAGCCACTCTAACCCTCAGTTTCTCCATCTGTTAAAAAAAAAAGGGAGGGATTTGTTTAATGGACCTTCATTGATAGACCTACTATGTGTCAGGCAGGGTGCTAGGCTCTAGGGATACAATGGTAAATGAGATAGACATGGCCCCTGCCATCACGGAGTTTACATGTTGGGGAGGTAGAATAAAAAATCAAATTTATATCAACATAATCACCATCACACCCATAAGTATTAGGAAAGAAAGAAACCATGAGCTGAGATGGAGAATAACAGAGGATTCAAGGAGGGTCTCACCGAGAGGCGACACTTAAGCTGAACCTCAGAGGAAGAGGAGTCAACAAGAGCAAGCAGGGCTTGCCAGGTAAAGAGCATACACGCAAAGCCTCGGTGGCCAGAAAGAGCTCGGTGCTACCAAGAAACTCGAAGAAGACCACTGGGGCTGGGTGAGAGGAGGATGGCATCCGGTGAGGCTAGACAGATAGCAGGAGTCCTATCCTGCAGGGCTTGGTAGTCAGGAAGGAATTTGGATTGTATTCTAAGTCTGAGGACACTCACTGAAGTGTCAAGATGATCGCGCTGGCCACTGTGGAGATGGAGTGGGGGTCGTGTGGTGCTTAAGAATGGAAGTGAAGAGACCAGGCAGGAGGCTGCTGCAGGAGTCCCAGGAGACACGGTGATGGCAGTGGAGATGGGGAGAAGTAGACAGAGTTGAGTATCCTCGGGGGGTGGAATCCCAAGGACTTGTGGGTGGAGTGGGGATGGGGTGTGTGTATATGTGTGTGTGTTTGTAGGGTCACTCACTGGTTGCCTGAGCCAGTGAGTGAAAGTGGGTGCCACTTACTGATATGGGGGAGGACTGATGGAGAGAACAATCTGGGGGATCAAGATTTCTAACTGAGTGTGTATGTTTTGAGATATTGGTAAGACAGCCAAATGAGGATGTAATGACTGTGGCAGCTTGAGCTCCACAGAGGTCCAATCTGGAGATCAAACGTGGGAGTCAGCAACTTATAAGTAAGTATAAGCTTACTTACCATCTTAGACCATTGGGATGCTATACTAAGAATACCTTAGACTGGGCGGCTTAAACAACACTTATTTTTCACCCTTCTGGAGCCTGAGATGTCCAAGATCAAGGCACCAGCAGGTTCAGTAACTAGTGAGGACCCACTTCCGGGATCATAGATGGCTGTCTTCTCACTGTGTCCTCACATGGTGGAAGGGGCAGGAAGGCTCTCTGGGGTCCCTTTCACAAAGGCACTAATTCCATTCATGAAGGCTCCACTCTCATGATCTAAGCACCCCTCAAAGGCCCTATCACATTGGGGGTTAGGATTTCAATATATGAATTGGGGGAGGGGTAGTCACAAACATTCAATCTATAACATTTATGCGTATAGTGCTTTAGTAGAGAGGTGGCTTAGGGAGAGAGGGAGGGGAGTGGTCTTTAGCAGTGGCTAGAAGGTCACCAACATTTAGAGTAGGGAAGACAAGAGGGGTCAGCAAAGAACCCTGCCAAGGATGACCAATAAGGCGAAAGGAAGACCAAGAGAGAAAGGGGTCACAGAAAGGGGACATTTCAAGAAGGTGGGATCCAGTGTTGCCGAGATGAGGATGGAAGCACCAAGATGCATTGATAAGTGAAGAGCGAGACACAGAACACTCTGTATAGTTTATTATACTTTGTTTTTTAGAAAGATGTGTGTGGGAGGGAGAAGGTTTTAGCTGATCTGCAGGTTTACCTGTAGAATAGCTCTGGAAGAACCTGGTAACAATGGCTACCCCCAGAGCAGAGAACTGGCATGGGGTGAGCTAGAAGGAGACTTTTCACTGTGGATCATACGTTTTAGTCGCTTTCATGTTTTTGTGTTATGTGACTATATTACTACTCAAAACTACAATGAAAAAGAATGAAAAGTACCCTACTTCACAGAGCTGCTGTGAGATTAATAATACATTCCTGATGTGCTTGGGATGAGGATTGAATGAGACAATGCATGGGAACTGCTCAGCTCAGCCCTCAGCCCTGGGCGCATTGAGGACTGATTCTGATTCCACAGGAAACAACAGAAAGAGCCTCGGCTTCTGTGTTTGGTCCCCAGGACTACCGTGACAAAGCATCGCAAACTGGGTTGCTTCAAACGACAAGAATATATTCTCCCCCAGTTCTGGAGGCCAGCAGTCTGAAATCGAGGTGTCAGCAGGGCTGTTCTCCCGCTGAAGGCTCTAGCGAAGACTCCTTCCTGCCTCATCCAGCTTAGGTGGTGGCGTCCCTCTCTGGCATACTCGGCTTGCAGCTGCCATCACTCCGCTGCTCCACCATCACTGGCCGTCTTCCCTGCATGTCTGTCTCCACGTGGCCTTCTTATAAGGACATCATGGGATTTAGGCCCCAGTCTAATTCAGTATGACCTCACCTTAATTAAGGATATCTGCAAAGAGCCAATTTTCAAATAAGGTCACGTTCACAGGTACTGTGTGGACATGAATTATTTTTTGTGGGGGGAGTCAGGGTGCTATTCAACCCAGCATAGTCTGGAAGGTCCGATTCTCACAACCACAAACCTCTCTGCCCCGGGTCCAGTCACCTCTCTCCCCGGGCAGTGTCTGATTCCCATCTGTAAAATCAAAGGGAGCACGGCGGCATCCTGAAACCCCCTCCAGCCCCGGCACCCTCTTAAGAACAGCAAGAACAGGACTGAGGGCCTGTTGTCTCAGGTGAGCGGGGTGTCTGTGGCTGTCCCTGCAGATGCCCTCGGGACACCAAGCCATTGGTGAAGATTTCTGAAGTGATGGGTTCCCAGGCTGCTGGCTGTGGAGGGCTTGGGGATCTGGTTGCAAACTTGGGCTTTAGTGAGGCTTGAACTCTGGCCGGGTCACAGCTATAGGGCTTACAGCAAGCAAACCCAGTCCTGCCCACCGCCTCTGCCACCTAATGCCTGGACACATGCTCACTCACATTCACGCTGAAAAGAGGAGTCGGAACAAACTGGGTTTGGCACGGTGAATTCCAAGGGACATCTGCGGTCGTGACCTAAGCCACTGTGCGCTGTGAGTCCGATTGCGGGAGCTGCCAGGTGGGCGGGGCTGGGAGCGCAAGGGGAGGAGCTTTGGGTGGGAATCTGGGGAGAACCTGCTCCATGGTGTCTCCGGGGGTTCAGCCGCCTTTCGTGTGGGTAACCGGGTTGCAGTTAAAACAACACCACCACTAGCCTCCATTTACACAGAACTTGCCTCCTCACAAAAGGCTTTCACATGTGTTACTTGGTTTGATTTGATTTGATTCTCAAGAGTCGTGAGTGGGCGGGAACTTGGATCTCAGCTTACAGATGAGGTAATAGAAGCCCAGAGGGGTGACGGACTTGCCCAAAACAGCACTCACTCCTCAGGCCTTTCTAGCTGTTGGTTTGTGTCCACCACATCTGGGCTCTTCCCCAGTGCCCCTTCCGGGGAGGCTTATCGTGGACGGTGGTCTTGAGAATCACCAGCCAATCCTCCACAGCCTCCAGCCCCCAGAGTCACCCATCAAAATGTGAGGGTGATAGTTTTTCATATTGACAACTTGTATCCTCATTCTCGTTAAGTGTGGGTACATACATCGTTATAGCGTGTTGCTATTTTTAATGATTTATAACATAGAATCTAATAAAGGCAGAACACTTACTATGCAAATACTGGTTCAAGATAAGCCCGGAAGACCCCCTTCCAGGGCTTAAGCCACTCCTGATGACGCCCTGGAAAGACTAGTGGGCTGTCCTGACACACAGGAGACACACTGCGGAAGGTAGGTGCTGCTTCTTTCTGCTGAGGGAGGCTGCCTGTGGGGGAACACGGACTTCAGAAAACAGCCTCACTGCTCCAAGATGAGCCTAAGCGAGGGGTCCTGCTGAGGACACTGCCCTGGGGGAGACCCTGCCTTGGGTGGGGCAGGGATCGGTTAGACTCCACTGCAGGGCTGGTTTCCATAGAGGGAGGAGGTTTGGGATTTGGACAATTGGGGCTTCCTTTTGGTTATGATTTAAACAGAGAACATGAATCAATTAGTCTTGGGGGAGTGGTATTTTATAGTTACAGGAGGGTTGGGCACTGAGTCTGATCATTCTTGGGCTGCAACTAAAATTACACAGTCTCGCCTCTGTGGCGTTCAGGCCTCGGATGGCAGCTCAGCCACAAGAAATCACAGGATGGAGTACACCTGGGTGTCAGAGCAAGGCATGAAAGGAAGGAAACAGCTCGAGAGCTGTGGACTCTCCCACAGCTCATACGGGGTGATTGAACTATGTGGGAGCCGGAACCATGTCCGTCCATGACACCATTTTGTCCCTGGCATCCACCAAGGTGCCTGGCAGAGAGAGGGTATCCATGAGGTGAGTAGGATGAGAGAGGCAGGGAGGGGTGAGCATCAGGGCACAGCACAGGCCTCTTGCTATGCAGGCCATTGCTTAGGGATCTGTATCACCATTCTGAGCTTGACAAAAACCATCAGGGAGAGCACGGGGA
This sequence comes from Neophocaena asiaeorientalis asiaeorientalis, assembly GCF_003031525.2. Taxonomy (NCBI): domain Eukaryota; kingdom Metazoa; phylum Chordata; class Mammalia; order Artiodactyla; family Phocoenidae; genus Neophocaena; species Neophocaena asiaeorientalis. Next base: position 2,736,435 of record NW_020173920.1, read on the forward strand.
TAGAGGATATATGACGAACCGGGAGGCCAAGAACAAGGCCAAACAGTGTGAGCAGATGTTTCAGGAAGAGGGAAAAGACGGGGCAAATATGAGAGGATGGGGACTTCAGAGGGGGGTGGTCCACTTTCCCAAGTCAAGGTGCTGGCCTGTCCTGGGCCTGGCTGTTGTTGGTGGTGACTCGGGCAGTGGAAGAAAAAGTAACCAGGAATGTCTTGCCCCCAGATCTTGTCCCTGCAAACCCTCGACATGGGCTCTGAGTGTCAGATTTCCCTACCTTTTCTGGTGGAGCCCTGTGGGTGGAGTGAAGGGGAAGCTGGGAGAGACGAGAAGGTAGACACTCGCCCTCCCAGAAGAAGGGAAACAGCAGCCACATGCAACTGAGGTCAGAGAAATCTCAGCAGCCTCAGCTCAGGCAATGTTTTATTGAGCATTTACTATGTGCCGGGCACTATCTCTCTACTTATACTGTCACATTTACTCCTTACTCACCTAAGAGGCAGGGACTATTATTACCTCTAGTTTACAGATGATGAAACTGATGACATTAATTACCTTGTCCAAGGTCATCCAATAATAAGTGGTGGCCCCAAGATACTTTTTATGATATGTTCTTGCCTATGCATAAGACTAACTTATGCCAAATATTGGATCATTGGAGGGTGACAAAATGAGGGGAACTTGAAGTGATGTCATCTGCTAGTGGGGAGGGAGGGAGAAGCAGGAAGAGTAGAGGAGAATCAGGAAGGTTATTTTTTGGACGGTGGCCAGAGTAATTGAAAATCATAGGCTTAAGAAGCAAATTTAGACTTTGAAAACTCTGCATCCAGTTTGTTATCTCTTGAGAACCATATTCCACATTGTAAAATACCTATGTATGTAGAGCTGTAGTTTAGGATGTGCTCTTTGGTTCATCAGGCATGGATACACGAGGGCACATCGCGGAGATGGGACCTCCCACTTCAATCTTATTTCTGGGCTCTAGTGAAATGGAAGATCCTCAGGCTCTGGTTGTCCAGGGAGGAGCACAGGTAGATATGCCGAATGTCAGGATGCTGGGATTTGAGCAGACGCAGCCTTTGGTGCTGGGTGAGAGAGGTACCTCCCCTTGGCTTCCAGGGGTCCTGGGGAGAAGGAGGGATAAAGTGCTCATAAAGCACACAGCACTCTCAGAGAGACAGGTCCTACTCGTCTTTGCATTCCCAGGGCCTGGGACATGGGGGGCATCTGGTCACACCAGTCAGGACCTGTTTTCTTCCTCCCATTTGTATCTCCTTCTAAACATTCTAGGAATAAAGTTGATTTCAGAGGAAAACTCGGCAGTAACCAGAAGCGAGTCCTGGTCATTGGCTTCTTACCCCCGCTGGCCAGAGAGGTCCTGATGCCATTCCGTTGTCCTCCTCCCACAGCCCATCACCACACACCATGCCCCAGGGAAGCCAGGAGTGAGGGTGGGGAGGAGTCACCTGCAGAGTCCTGTTTGCAGCCACAGATACTAGAGCCCAGGGCCAGGGAGCTGGCGTGGCCAGGACCCTGACTCCTCCTGTACCCAGCAAGCCCTGTCCCGGTGTAAAGCCTTCTCCAGCTCACCTCCACCCCCTGCAGCCCAGACAGGTGCAACAGCTCAGAGGGCGAGGATCAGCTGATCTGGGGTCACTGCAGCTGAGCAGGCCCAGCTGTTTCCGTGACCTGTGGCTCCTTCCCGACTGTCTGGGTTGTGAGTGGTCGGAGGGTGAGGGGCGCCAGGCAGGGAAAGGGGCTGAGTAGAAGGAGGCCTAGCTCTGCTCTCCCTTCTGCTTACCTACTGGCTCAGGGCTTTTACAACTGCTGAAACATTTCTCACCTTGACAGAACCCAGATGGCCAAAATTCATCCAAGAGAAATGCAAGTATCTAGTGTAGTGACAGAGCCAGCTTTCTCCTCTCTGCTTCCAGCAACCCCAAGTCAGAGAGGAGCAGAAAATCTTCTAAAAGGGCCAAGAGTTAACACACGCCTCTGAGGTGATTCGGTTTTACTTCCTTGCTTGTGCCTATTTACTACCTGCTCACCATCTATTTTTCCTTGTCTCCTAAGTAGTATTTTCCTACAGTCCCAAGTTCTCATATTAAAACTCTTGGAAAAAAACAGTGAACTAATTGCTTCCCTTTGCTCTGTGTGTGTGTGTTTCAATATTCATAAGCAACTTGGCTGAAGATAGACACTTGGTAACAGGAACACAAGAACTTTCCAAAAGAAACTCTGAATGGGATTGGTAAAAGTGCAAGTGAGGAGGACCCAGCCTCCCTCTGCTGCCCAAGCCAACCTGCCCAGCACGCTTCCCCTGGGGGGTTGTGAGGCTGAGCGCTTCTATCTCCATCCTACCTGCAACAGATCCAGGAATTCGCAAACAGACGAGGGTCAGGGTCCTGGGACCTGGACCCATTGAAGACCCGAATCTCCAGCATGGCACATGAGGTACTTCATAACAGAATCCCAATCCCTCCTTCAGCCTCATCTCTTCATCCTGCGGACCCCTCCTCACTCTGTCTCACACCCCACCCCTTCCACCTTCCCCACCCTTTATGCCCTGGCCATACCTGCCACACCCCTTTTCCTGCCATCCTTTCTCTGCCCAACCAACTCCTAAAGTTCCTTCAAGTTCCCTCTCAATATCCAGCTCCTCAGTAAAGCTTCACCAGATCTTCTTTCCTCCTCAGGAAGTGCAGTGTCCCGTCCTGGTGCTCCCACAGCCCTTGGTAAACATCTTTATCATGACACTCAATGTTCCCCTTTTGTAACCCCATGTTATGTGCCTCTCTCTCCCTACTGATCTTTGAGTTCTCTGGCGCACGGTAACAGTTTGTTAAACTCTACAGGTTTACATTCTTGATAGCGTATCAAAGAAACTTAGAGCTGATGCTGTGAGGCACTTTCAGATCCACAGACCAAATTGACTTTTCTGAGAATTTTTGTCAAATTCCACATGGGGGGGTGGAGTTCTTAACTTCATTTTTAAATTAAGGAGCAGCAGCTTTAAAAACAATAAGTCATGCTGTTGTCTTGTTAGTCATCTGCAGCTCAAAATCATTGTAATCAATAATCCTGTGAGGAGCTTCTGTGGTGGCGCAGTGGTTGAGAGTCCGCCTGCCAATGCAGGGGACACGGGTTCGTGCCCCGGTCCGGGAGGATCCCACATGCCGCGGAGCGGCTGGGCCCGTGAGCCGTGGCCGCTGAGCCTGCGCGTCCGGAGCCTGCGCTCCGCAGCGGGAGAGGCCACAACAGTGAGAGGCCCGCATACCACAAAAAAAAAAAAAAATCCTGTGAATCTTGAAAAGCTTCACATGATATCAGCTTGCTGCTGAAGCTGGGATGGGCTGACAGTCATACTTGGCTGAAGATTCTGTGATATCAGTGGCACTACTGGTCAGGTTGGGGGCCGGAAGGGACACTCCAGGAAAGTAGAAAACAATTCTACTGTGATATTTATTTTCACTTTCTGTTTGCTTGTTTATACTAGGTATCACTTTTGTAAAAAGGGAAAGCAATACATTTTTAAAATACAAAATGACAAGTGATTAGATTGATGAAAACTGTAAAAGCTCAATGAGGAGAAGGGGAGGAAACTTGAGACACTTGACCAAGATGCTTCTGCCCCTGAGACCTGTGGCTTGAGCCCAAGGCAAGAGGCCTGATTGCTGTCCCAGTGGTCATGTCAAAATCACAAGGCCGGACTCCTGGGGTGCGGATGGGGGTGGGGGGGCAACAAGGGGAGCTGCAGGGGCCCTTCCTCTGCTCAGCGTCACGTGCTTACCTCTCAGACAGCCACAGGTGTCCCCACGGGAGCACCGGAAAAATCACGCCATTTGGGGTCTGGGTCCGGCTCTGGCACGTATAGTTCTAGGATCTTAGACAAGTGGTTGCTCCCGGGTTTCTTCACCTCTTTGGGGGTCACGTGTCTGCTTCCTGGGACGTCTGTGCCGTGGGTTATAAGCCAAATGGCAGTACATGCACACGAGGAGTTGCTGGAGCTACCGTTGGTTCTGGAAGGGGGTGGGACTGAGGCACAGGTAAGCAGGATTCACAGCACCTGTTGCAGGTTCACAGATGTTTCGTGAGCTGAAAAACAGGCGAATCTCCACAACTGTGTAGGAGAATAATTACTATTCGCAAGTTACAAATGATAAAACCAGACACCAAAAAGTGAAGCAAGTCGCCCAACTTGCCATGTAGTTAGGAACAGAGGAGCTGGAATCTGAACCCAAGCCGTTGACAGCAGAGCCTGTATTAGTGACTCACGGCCTGTGCTCACACCCGTACACGCACATACGCACACACACTCCTCCTCTGCATTCCAAACACGCCCCCCAGATTCTACTCGAGTTCTGCAACTTCCATCCTGAATTTTGTTTCTCGGAAACCTAATTGCCCTAGGAATCTGCTAACAATTCGCTTCATTTTATACTGTTTTATATTACTTTGATTCCTCCCCATGACCACGCACTATATTTATAAGAATTAAGACAAAGACATGTTGCTGCTCATCGGTAGGACTGTGCTTCAAAACCAACGTTTTAAAATTTAATGGAAATTTAAAAAATACTTTGCCAGTCACAGGTTTTTGGAGCCTTATTTATCTAATGCCCTGGCTGTTGGGGATATTTCCAATTCACGTTGGAATCAAGCCTGGGTTTCCTGATTTCCCCACCTCCAGCTTTCAGCCTCTGCTGCCAACCCAGCCCCTTCCTGTGGTTTCCAGCGCAGCCGCCTGGTGGGGGGAGGAGGAGGGGGAGGGATTAAGAGGGAGGAGGGATGGGAAGGGGAAAAGAGAGGGGAGGATGCTGGTGTTGGGCCCCATCCAGGGTAAGCCAGGCCTGGGCCTTTCCAGCAGGGTCTCCCCCATGCTGGGTGAAAACAGGGCCTCCAAAAGCTAGAGATGGAGGTCTGGGGCAAGTGAAAACACACACGAAGGTCAGGATGTGAACAGACTTACAAAGGGGCAAGTGAAGTCTAGATGACCCCGTCAGGAGGAAATGGACACAAGCCGGAAGGGCAGGGATGGGGCGCTGCAACTCTGGACTCAGTGCCCCCAGCAGGGTACCATCTGCTTTCCTTCCAGGGTCCAGAGGAGTCTGAGGGGCAGGGGTCCGCCAGGACAGTGGACACAGGAGGGGCCCAGGAGCCTGCCCCACTGCCCTTGAACCTGGGCGCAGGCTGGCTCCACGTGGCAGGCAGCTTGAAGTAAGTTTCTGGAGGAACACGAACACACGCTCATGCATTATTCCTGCAGTGCAGGGACTCTCGGGCAGAAGGAGAGGTGGGAGGTAGTTATGTGCACCCACTTAGAAATGTCACTTTAATTTCTCAAACGGTCCCTGGCAGACCCGTGCTGAGCCCTGCCCAGGGAGCCCAGCCCACTTAATAGGCCAGCTGGGGGGCAGCTGACGCCTGTCTGATTCACTTGCTGGGGGAGAATTCATTAACCAGCCATCAGCTCTTCTGTCTCCTGAGACCTTAGCACTGCGATGGTCTGTATACGATGTGTTGTGTGTGTATAGTAATCCCTGTGAAACTATCACAGACCACAGAATCCCTCCAATGCTGAGGGCCCACAGCCCCTGTGGAATATTTTCTTTGCTGCTTCCTCTGCAAACAGGCAGTCGGAGCATTTGGCTTTCCTCTCTGGCCACTTTCGGGCCATTATCAGGGCTGGGCTTAGCCCCTGCGGCTGTAAATGTTTGCCTGGCTGGAGAAAGCTCCCTCATATTAACCGGATAGCAATGAATGAGAAGCCTTTCTGCTCCCGTATTAGATGCTATACAAGCATAAAGCAAGCTCTGAAGTGTTATCTGTTCAAAACTTCAGGTGTCTAAATATTTACCAAGAGTGTGATGGACATTCCCTTCTTCGGCACAACCAGTGTCCACTGGGTGTTGGAAATAGGAATGGTGCCCATGCAGGCCCTTGGTTAGGGAGACCCTCCTCCAGGGAGAGCAGGTGCTCTGTTCCAACCCCAGCTTTCCACTGCAAGTGCCCGCTCCTTGCAATCTTAGACCTTTCATCGCCCTATCCTTGACATACCTTGGGGAGAGACTCTCCAGCTACACACCCCACACAGACTCCTAGACTCTGGCTACATGAGACTTCTCAGAGTTCTCCAAACACACAGGTCCTTTCTCATGACTTGGGTCTATACTGATTACTCCACCTGGCATGCCCTTTCCAGAAGGTCCCTCTTGGCAGCTTTAGGGCACACTTCTAGGTCAAGGATGGTAAAAAGACTTTATCTGGGATACCAGTTTTGGAATGACCACATCCAAGCTGTGAAGTGATTTGGTGGATTTGTCATTGGTCTAATTTGTTGTAAATGCCACCTCCTCCATGATGCCCTCAAGACTCCCATCCTCCAAAGTTAATGTGATCTCTTCCTCCCTGCCTTCCCTTGGCACCCAAGTCATTTTTCATTTTCCACCTTGTATCACAGTTATATGAATAGCTTACTCCCCTTCCCTTGCTAATCTCTGGGTTCCTTAAGGTTGTGACTGTGTATTACTCCTTTTTTGGTTGTTCACAACTTCCAAGTCTCCTGGTATTTCCAGATGAGGCTCTCTGATGTTCTACCCCCAGGTCCGTCCTTCCTGAGCCTGGCTTCCTGTAACTGCCAGCTTCAGTGAGACCCAGGCAGGGGGGGGGAACTGTGAATAGAAACTTCAGGAAGCCTCTCAAAGGCTTTTTAATGTGTTCAGCTGTAAGCTTCATTCAGGGACCAAGTCTGTCTCGTTCACCATTGGATGCCCAGCGCTTTGCACAGTCCTTGGCATAGAGTAGGTGCTCAATAAATATTTAATGAATAAATAAAGAGTTTGGTGCTGCTGGGCCTTCTCCACCCATGATTAGGTTTACCTCATCCACAGTGATAAATATGTGGAAAAAAGGAATTGGAATCAAGCCCTTCCTTTACGGAAGTCATCACTAATTTCCATTACCCAGCAAACTATCCAAGTGCATTAGGCTGATTTGGATTTAAAATCAATTAGTGCATCCTCAAGGAGCTCAGCCTACTAGTAAAGCAAGATAAAACTGCATCTTCTTAAGTTAATTTATTTCCACTTAAAGGGTAATTAATACCTCTCATTGATGTGAGTTTAGAAAACAGGGAAAAGTACCAATGAAGAGGCAAAGCCCATCCAATCTCAGGACCTCAGGCAGACTGAGTTATTACAGGGACACTGAGTTACACTTGTTTTATGGTGCCTGCCTTCTCTCTTCCCTCTCCACTCAAGAGGTGCTGAACATCTTTTCTTTCTCCAGTTTTCTCTTTTTCCTCCTTTGCCAAAAACGCTGATGGATGATGCAGCCTGATCCTGGATTCTGAGGTGTTATCAAAAGTAGGTGCTTGTGGTTAAGAAGAGCCCAGAGGCCAGAGGAGCTATCAACCCAGGGACAGCAGAAATAGGCAGATCTAATGAGAGCCTGGTTTGGGGTGACAGTGGGGCCATAGGGGTGACATCGCTGGGCAGGAGGCATGGACCTGTGACCAGTGATGTGTGAACCATAAAGGGGCAGTCAGGAAGGATTTCCAGCTTCCTGATTTGGAGGCTGGGGGGATGGAGACGGTACCAGCCAGGACTGCAAACAACAGAAACTGATTCTGATTCTCTAAGAAGAAATGAAGTTTATTAAATATATATTTGTTAGAGCTCACTGAATCAACGGAAAGACTGGAAAACCAATCTTAGAAAATAGGTGGGACCAAAGGAGGCTGGGACCTGAGTCACACCACAAGAGCAGCATGGTCAGGTCAAAGCCAAAGCATCCCTGTGATTGGCCACTTGCAGCACTGCCCTCCTCACTCCTGCTGTGAGTAATCTCTAGCCTTGTCTAACTCTCAGGAACCAAAATCCCTTTGGATGGTGTGAATGACCATGTCTAAGTCACGTGAGCATGCCCCAGTCACTAGGGGGCAAGTGTGGGAATGTCTAGCCCCTTTCAGACTCATACTTATTGGAATTTCTTCCAAACAAGATAAGGGATCAGATGATAGGAAAGCAGAGAGAGAACGAGGGCACAAATGATCCCTCTGGTGGCATCAAAGTGGAGAGAGCAGGAGGGACAGCAGTTTTGCAGGGCAGGACAATGAGTTCAGTGAGCATACTGCATGCGAGATGCCCACAGGTATCCAGGTGGAGCTGTGGAATGAGGTTAACATTGGACATGCTGATCTGGGAGCTGTCTTCAAAGAGGTGACAGGCTACTGGTATAGCATCTTGCCCTGGATCACTGCAGCTTCTCCAGCCATCCTTGCATTCCACACCTGTAGTAACTGAGCTCTTCCGAGAAGCCCAGGACGTGAAGGCAAGGGACCTACAGGAGGTGAAGATTTGGCTGGGTGCTGTTTTCCCAGGAGTCCTAGTTCCTGTCTTGAGTGTCTGATCATGAAAAATGAATAGCAAATAAAAGAAGTTAAGCTGGGTCTTCCCTGGTGGCGCAGTGGTTGAGAGTCCGCCTCCCGATGCAGGGGACACGGGTTCGTGTCCCGGTCCAGGAAGATCCCACATGCCGCGGAGCGGCTGGACCTGTGAGCCATGGCTGCTAGGGCTGCGCGTCTGGAGCCTGTGCTCCGCAACGGGAGAGGCCACAGCAGTGAGAGGCCCGTGTACTGCAAAAAATAAAAAATAAAAATAAAAAAGAAGTTAAGCTGGCTGGGACCAAGACATAAGGGTGGCTTTGACAACAGCTGATGGGAAATAAGCTGGAAGAATCACTCGCTTTTTAGGGCTCTCTAGCCTTAATTTCCAGGTTTATCTCAAGCAGAAAACCTCAAACGTAGTACAGGAGCTCTAGAATGTTCAGAGCCCTGGAACCTGTAAACTGCAAGGAGACTTAGGGATCATATAGTCCAACACCTTATTTTATACACTAGGGCCCATGGCTTAGAGGATCCCATAAACTACAGCATCCTTTCAAGTTCTCTGATTGTGAAAAAGTGACACCACCTTTCACCCACACCTCCACCCCATCCTGCCAGCCCTGTCACCCACCTGAGAGGAAGGGAGGCCTCATGTAGGATGCAGCTGGGTGGAACAACCCCGCTCTTCCCCTGGAGGCAGTGACGTCTGTCACTCCTAGGAGATGATTAAAACACTGCTATTGTTAAATTTTGGCCAGTAGATTTTGGATTATTCTCCCATGGGTCTGGTCATGAGTCACCAGAGCACATCCTCAGGAAGAAGCTGGCTGGACTCCCGAAATGGTCAGATCCTGCAGTGGACTTGGGACCTAGTGAACCTGGGCTGTGAACTGGAGGCTCTTGTGGCCGCCCCCATCAGGAGCGAGGGGCTGGACATCTGCGAGGGACCCACTTTTGGTGCTGGTATCACAGAGTGCTCAGTCAATAGAGCACTACCGCCTGAGTGAAGTCCCCACTGTGACAATGGTAAGGACTAAATAAGGAAGTGTGGGGGGAAGGCCCAGCAGGTGCCTGCAGGGAGAACTGATTCAGTAAAAGCCATTTACTTTTTTTCCTCTTATAGGAGGTGGTCCTTTTTTTAAAAAAAAAAAAATTATTCATGGCTGTGTCAGTTCTTACTTGCGGCACACAGGATCTTCATTGTGGTGTGCAGGCTTCTCTCTAGTTGTGCTGCAGGGGCTCCAGAGCCCATGGACTCAGTAGTTCCGACACATGGGCTCTCTAGTTGTGGCGCTCGGGCTTAGTTGCCCCACAGCACGTGGGATCTTAATTCCCTGACCAGGGATCGAACCCGTGTCCCCTGCATTGGAAGGCAGATTCTTAACCACTGGACCAGCAAGGAAGTCTCAGAAGGTGGTCTTTGAGTTGGACCTTAAAGATGACCAAATCCCCTCCTCACTCCAAATAGGCAGTAAAGAGACAGGGACCAACCCTAGGGGAAGGGATGTTCACAGATTCCAGAATTTCAGAGTCAAGCCTTACATTTTTAATGATTAACCTACAGACTGTGGGTAGCTAGCTGTACAGGAGGGACATTCACCCAAAGTGAAAGGAAGAGGCTTGAACGACAGCAACCCAGGTTGAATTAAGAAGGTAAATGTCTCTATGCCATGGAAAGAGAATCCAGAAGTGAATGAATGAATGAATGAATGACCATAACCTGGTCTGGCCACAGTAGTCACTGGCTGTGCCACATCTTCTGGAAAGGAAAGGACACTGTGGCTTTGCTCATGCTCTCCCCTCCCCCCCTCTACTGCTGCGTGTTCAAGCCCTCCAACCTTTGATGTGTCTCAAATGCCACATCCTCTGGTAGGAAGCCCTTCTTGTTTCAACAACTCAGACATTCTCTTTTTCCTCTGTCCTTCCAAAGACCTCACCTCCACTCTCATAAGGCCCTTATTTCCAGGTCAGGTGATGGTCATTGGTGTGTGTGTCTTACCTCTGTGTGCCCTCCAGTGCCCAGGACCTAAGGCAGCCCCTGGCACAGGGTGTTAAGGATTTCTTGACCCTCCAAGGACAGCCAAGAACCTACCCCTTTGTCCAGGGTTGTTTGACTGACTTTTGGTAACAAAAGAGCTTTGAATAAAAATGGAGCAGAGACGCATGCCTCAGAAAGAGCGGGGAGGGTCTCAGAGTGGGAAGGAGTCAGGATGGGAGCTGTGTCCTCTGGCAGAGGAGGGACGAAACGGATCCCAAGTGAAGTAAGTGAAACACCTGTCTCAGGGCCCAGGATAAGGCTGAGGGGTCAGGAGGAGATGACCATGGCTGTGTGTGGGGAAGATGAAAAAGAGAGTGATGAGGAAGCCTTGAGGTGTAGGGGAGGGTGGAGTGGTCAGTGTAAGGCAGGGCTCTGAAACCAGCTCTCTGTATCTCTCTCCTTGACCTAACCAGCTGGGTGCCATGACTCCAACACTGAGGAGAGAGCTCACCTGGGTGCTCAATAAATGTTGAATAGAATAATCCTGAATAATGATGGTAATGATAATAATAATAGCTAATTTTTATTGAGTACTTCCTATGTGTCAGGCACTGTTCTAGGTCTTTTTTTTTTAACATGTATTTCTTCCTTTAATCTTTTCTCATCAACCCTTTGAGGTAGGTACTATTATTATCCTCATTTTACAGGTGATGAATTGGAGGCACAGAGAGGCTGAGTAACTTATCTACAGCCACACAGCTAGCGAACAGTAAAGCTAGGATTTGAACCCACTTTCTTGACCCTCAAAGCCTATGCTCTAAGCCATTATGCAATAGGGCATGGTATTAATAGTAAAACATTTGCTCACCCAGTTTTGGCCTCCCCCTACACCACCCCCTCTCAAAATATTCTCTGCTAAATCTGCTTGTTATAAGAAACAATAAAATCCCTCTCTTAGGGGCTAATTCATAGCATTGAGACTCAAATAACTTTCAGAGTAAACTTCAGAAAAAATCCTCTTCAAAGGAGAACCTCAAAAGGACTGATAAAAGCAATTAAAAATAAAGGAATCATATATTCCACTGACTTTGGAAGGTTCATTTCACTGCATTTCATTTTCTACTTTATTTTATATTTACTAGGACCCAAGTAAATGGGGAAAAAAATCCAAAATTTTTTTGATAGAAACAGACACTCAGAGCAGTGAAAAAAAAAAAAAAACACTGTTCAAAAAGTAACCTTCAGGCACCTGAAAGCTAAGTAATATGTTTATTCCTATTTGTACAGATATTAAACTCATTCTTCCTAAATCTATTTTCATCATCTAAACAGAGACTATAAATCAACATTTCTACATAATTTTTGAAAAATAAATGCTTTCCTGCTAAAGAATGTGACTTGTATATTGGCAGTATATGGAGTTAGGATGTTTTCAGCTGCAAAACACAGAAGACTCCAGCTCAAACTGGCTTAAGGAATAAAGATAGTTATCATTTTCTGTAACTGGAAGTTCAGAGGAAGGGGAAGCCCAAGCTTGGATCGATCAGCAGCTCAACAAAGCAGCAAAGATTCCATTTGTTTCATTCCTCCACTCTGCAGTCCTCAATTTCGGTCGGATCCAAGACTGCCTTGCTAGATGGTTGAGGCAGTCCCCGGTGTAACACCCAGAAACAACGACATCCAGAGGAATGACAGAAGCTGTCCCTTCCTTGTGCCTCTTTCTTCAGAAGCAAGAAAACCTCTCCCAGCAGACTCCCGGCAGACTTCCAGCCAATGTCTTTGCTTCATTTTAGACACACGCCTATTCCTAAAGCAACGGCTGGCTTAGGCCAGTCCTGCTGGGGAGCCACCACCCCGATCACCACGAAGAGACACCAGTCATTTTCCAAGCTCCTTTTCTGAAACAAGTGCCATTTCTTCATCCAGATATCAAACTTTTACTAGCCTATGGAAATAAAAATCTTTAAAATGATAGAAACCTGAATTTCCTAAAAGGGGGTTTGCATTTTCTCCTGACTGATGATGAATTTTCTCTCTCACCCAGGGAGTAGCCTTGCCTTCCAGAAAAATAAAGCTCTCTGAAAACTCTGGAATATGGATTTGCTAGCCTAATATTATTTTAAATGTAACAGAGCAGCTTGCTATTTAGAACTATTTGGTGAATTTTTTTTTTAATGAAAAATGACCAGAACTCCAGGATAAATGATGGGTTGAATGAACAGATTGATCTCCCCTCCATCTCTAAACATCACTTGAAAAATCAGAAGTTAGACGAAAGGGATAATCTCATAAGGATAAACAGAGTGGGAAAGGAGTCATTAGCAGCAATATTTCAGAGGCTAGGAAGCAGATGGATGAGTGATATCGGACGTAGCAGACCAGAGGAAGCTGAATTCTAAGGCAGCCTATGGAAAGCCAAGAAATATTCTGATCGTATAATGAAGAACTCTCAAAAAGTTCAAGAGTTGGTGGCTCCAAGTACCTATGGAAGTGGGGGTAACAGAGGGCTAAAATGCGAGGATTGGTTTAAAACGCTATAAGAGATCGTTAGATTTCTGGTTTCCTTCCTCTACTTCACTTAGTAGGGACTTCCCTCTGCAGAAGACTGGAGGCTGATTCTCAATAAACGATAAAAGAGAGGGTCTGCATTAAAGGACAATACTGAGGGCAGAGGTATCATACAGAAAACAGAGCCATTAAATGGATATGCTATCCATGGAGATCACCAACTTTCTTCTCTTATCTAGCACCCTGAATACCAATATCAGATTCTATGGTTCAGGCAGAAGATGGAAGAGTATTATTCTCTGGGGCAGCTGGACAGCTCAAGAGAAAAGATAAGAAGGTATTGACATTAGGGGTCCTTATCCAGATCACTGTGCACCGAAAACAAAGTGGACAAGGCCCCTGTCCGCTGAAGCTTCCAATCTGTTGTTAAGGCCCCATTTTTTTTTTTTTTTTTTTTTTTTTTTTTGCGGTACACGGGCCTCTCACTGTTGTGGCCTCTCCCATTGCGGAGCACAGGCTCTGGACGCGCAGGCTCAGTGGCCATGGCTCACAGGCCCAGCCGCTCCGCGGCATGTGGGATCTTCCCGGACCGGGGCACGAACCCGTGTCCCCTGCATCGGCAGGCGGACTCTCAACCACTGCGCCACCAGGGAAGCCCAAGACCCCACTTTTAGGTATACATAAAAACATAGTGTTCACCAGACACTGGTGCAGTCTCTAATATAAAACAGGCCAGAACAAACAGAAAGAAACAGAAAGAAAAAAAGAAACTTGGATGGAAGAAACTATGCAAAGAGAATAAAACTTTTAAAAAATCTATCGTAATAGCCTTGCAGAGAACATATCGCATTCTGTGAAACAGAAACAGGATATTGTGAGAACAGGATAAAAGCCATTGCAAATTAAAAATATGAAAGCAGAAATGAAAAACTCAATAGAAAGATTAGAAAATTAAGGTGAAGAAATATCTCAGAAAGCAGAGCAAAAAAGCAAAGCGTGGAAAATAAGGAAGAAAATCTTAAACAAAAAAGTAGAGGAGGCTTCCCTGGTGGCGCAGTGGTTGAGAGTCCGCCTGCTGATGCAGGGGACATGGATTCGTGCCCTGGTCCGGGAAGATCCCACGTGCCTCGGAGCGGCTGGACCCGTGAGCCATGGCCACTGATCCTGCGCGTCCAGAGTCTGTGCTCCACAACGGGGGAGGCCACGACAGTCAGAGGCCCGTGTACTGCAAAAAAAAAAAAAAAAAAAAAATAGAGGACAAATTGTGGAGATCCAATATCTAAATAATAGGAGTTCCAGAAAGGAAATGGAGGAAAAGGAACCATCAAATAAACAGTTTAAGAAATTTTCCTAGAATTGAAAGACATAAATTTCTAAGTGAAAAATGCCCACTAAATGCCCAATAAAATGGGTAAAACTAGACTCATGGCAGGCACATCACTGTGAAATTCCAGAAGAACCTGCACGCTTTGGGAGGTAAGGGAGGAATTGATTTCATTCAAAGAAACAATAATCAGAATCAAAATGCATGACTTTCACGACAGCTAAACTGGAAATGACATGACAATGAAACAGTACCTTCAAAATTGGGCAAAAATATTTTCCCACCTAAAATTCTACATCAATTATGTATGAGAATAAACTAGAAATCTGTTCAAATGTACAAAAACAAGAAATTATTTCTATGTACTCTTTCTTGGAAAACTAGAGGACACGCTCCATCAAAACGATTGAGTAAACTAAGAAGAAAATACAGGATTTAAAACAGAGAGGATCTCATTCTAGAGAGAGGTGAAGGAACTCCGTGGGGGTGATGGTGAAGGAAGATCCCAGACTGGATCAGGTGCACAAGCAGCTTTGTCAAGAAAATAAAATTGACAGAACACTTCTTGTGCTTAAACTTATTGTACTTGTTGAGAGAAAATGTATGCATTCAGGAAAGAGATTAAGTTGATGTTGAGTACATAGAAAACTCAGCGAGTGAAAAACAAAGGCGGTTATTAACTCGAGGGTAAGCAAAAAGTTGGACAAGAAAGGAAAAAGAACCGTAGTACAGAACATGGTTCAGCTATAAATAGCATTTACAGAGTCAGAAGAAGGTAAACAATGCATATGGACCTAAGCTAAAGGACAGTATAACCATATGAGGGGTGTGGGAGAGCAGGAAGTGTACCTGTATGGATGTGAGTCTAGGTAGTGGTGGTAAAAGGGTAGAGAAAAGTGTCAGAGCCTCATCTTCCACAGTTGGAAGTCAAAAGATGATGCCCAAACTGCAAAATCCATGAGTAAAAATATGAGCATCTATGGAAGGAAATGACGAAAGAATCAGTTGAAAGAGTTGAATATGGTTGCCTCAGGGTAGTGAGAAATGGGGTCGGGTGGGGAACCGCTCTTTTTCATGGCAAAGCAGAACTATTAGACTCTTCCAAGTGTGTATTTGTGAAACTTTGATAAAAAAATGTAAATGTTAAAAATATACCTCCACTATGTATTTTAATCCAGATTTTTTGTAACTGGAATTTATTGAAATGGTCACACTTGTGAAAGTGACTTTGCATTTTGGAGAGTCATGAAGGCTGATTTATTCTCATAGTGAAAGTCTGAGGTGATCCCCTGCAGTGCATTTGAATAGCAAGACTTGATGACAGCAAACAAGACTCTTGGTAGCTAAGCCTCCTGTGGGAGTTTTTATAATTGTTTTTATTTCTCTAGAAAAAATGAAAAGCAAGTTATTGTCTGATATTCAGTTGAGCTCACATGGGGCCCTAGACTGTGCTCTCAGAGGCTGGGGAGGAGTCACTTCAACCCTTGCTTGGTACTGTCAAATTATGATGTTGCTGACCATTTATCATCCATTCATTTAGTCAGCGGACATGTAGGGAGCACTTCATACAGGTCAAGAGGACGGATGGAGACAAGGATGAATAAGACACAATCGCTGCCTTCAAAATGCTTACAGTCTAGCACCTTGAAGTCTAGTACAGAGGCTTATACATCATGCTCTTTTTTACCCATGGGCTTTTCCTTCTATTTCCCCCTCCCTGGAATGCCTTTCTTCCATTCCCTTCCCCTTTTCTCCATTTGGACTGGTTACCTCTAATTCATTACTTAAGACTCAGCTAAGGAACCTCTCCTCCAGAAATCCTTCACTGAATATCCTTCCACGCTGGGTGGATTAAGGGCCACGTCTCTGGGCTTCCTTTCTTCTGGTGACAGACGCCACCTGTTTGGCCTTGAGAATAGGCAAATGATACATATGGGACCAATCAAAGCATCCCATCTTCCCCCAAGCAAGTCAATCAGAAACCTTCCCTGGAATTTTTCTAACTGGAACTGGTGAGGATAGTCCTTTATTTCCCTTAAAGTTTGTTTTGGGTGGCCAGGTTCCCACAGAAGTGGAGTAATGTTGTTTGAAAGAAGGAAATCAACATCCAAAGAGAAGCAGAAATAAGAGATGTGGATAGAAACAGAAGAGCAATTGCCATTCACTGCAGCAGGGCAAAACAAAAAAGCTGTTGTGTAAACGTTTTTAAAGATAACAGAGTAGACATGACTAAGAGACATTTTCAGCAAACACATACTGGATTTGATAAGAAGTTTCCTGTCAGCAATCAAAAAAAAAATCAATGAAACTAGTCACCTGAATTAAATATCCAACAAAAAATTTAAACTATTTTTAACAGTATCTAGAGCTAGTAACTTTGGTCAACTATAAAATGGTTTGGATTTTTTTGCAAACATTTTAAAATTGCAAGTACTTTTCCTCAGCTTTAGATGAGTCATGCAATATAAAATATTCCATCCAATTAATATTTGTGTATATTTTGTCTCAAAAGATGTCCAAATTTATGAAGAAATATGTCCTTTTATGGCCAACAAAACCAAACTCATGGCTTAGACATTTTTGAATCATTTATATCTGTCAAATAAGAATTTCCACTAGATATGAAAACTTCGTTTCAATCATGCTGGATAGTGCTTCAACTACATTAGAATTAAAAATCCAGATTTTATTGGAATTCTAAAACGAGAGACTGATGTTTTTCTCTATGAAAGAATTTTTTCTCAGTTTTTGAAGAATTATGCAAAGTGTCATGGATATAATTGTTTTAATCTTTCAGTGTACACATACAAATGTATAAATTATTTCCAGTTGATGGAAATATTGAAAACAAAGCAATAAATTTAATGACCTTCGGTTCTTTGCCAATGCTTGTGGGTTCAATGGTAGACTTTTTCTTTTAACAAAGATTTGCTCCAATTCAAGATTTTCTTGAAATAAGAATAATACTTGCCAAATACTAAATAATCATAGACAAAATATGGCCATATCATATGGCATATGAATGAGCAAAATTTGAAGTTAGCATGAAAGCTTTTTCTGTGACCTAGCTTGTTAGGCATGAGAATTTATGCTGAAATTGAAACTATTTATAATAAAAATCAACCATAATGCTTTTGTACATTTTCTAACATGAATTAATATGCAGAAGAGTTTCATTGTAATAGCACCTTTTAAATTTGCTGCAAAAATACAAGAAAATTTGAAGAATCCTTTGTTGATATCAGCAAGTATAGAATTGCTTTTCAGTTTATGCAATATCTTTGAGCTCTATGCTAATGTTACTTAGTTGACTCAAGAGTTAGTCAGTTTACTGATTGAACAGAAATTGTATTAAAACTAATATGCTTTTTGCTTCAAAGTTAAATTGATTCGTCTGAAAAAGATGAAGCAGTTTTGGTGATGCGGATATAAATATTAAAGAAAAATTATTTTTTGATACTCTATTCAGTTACCAGAAAACTTTTAAGTATGTTTGGAGCAACTTGAGCCTGTGAATTTACTTTTTCAACTGTAAATTTATGAAATCTAATTACAGAGCAAATATTTCCAGTGAGAATTTAGGGCCCAAATTAAGATGTACTGTAAAAAACACACTGAATTTTGATGAACTGGTTTTAAAAAAAGTATGTAAAATATCTCATTAATAATTTTTTATATTGAGTTCATGCTGAAATGATAATATTTTGGATACATTGGGTTAAATATATTATTAAAATTAATTTCATCTTTTTTTAGCTTTCCTTAATGTGTCTACCAGAATTTATTTTTTTATACATCTTTATTGGAGTATGATTGCTTCAAAATGCTGTGTTAATTTCTGTTGTACAACATAGTGAATCAGCCACATGCATACGTATATCCCCATATCCCCTCTCTCTTGAGCCTCCCTCCCACCCTCCCTATCCCACCCCTCTAGGTCATAGCAAAGCACCGAGCTGATCTCCCTGTGCTATGCTGCTGCTTCCCACTAGCTATCTATTTTACATTTGGTAGTGTATATATATCCATGCCACTCTATCACTTCGTCCCAGCTTCCCCTCCCCACCCTGTGTCCTCAAGTCCATTCTCTATGTCTGTGTCTCTATTCCTGCCCTGCCACTAGGTTCATCAGTACCATTTTTTTTTTAGATTCCATATATATGCATTAGCATATGATATTTGTTTTTCTCTTTCTGACTTACTTCACTCTGTATGACAGACTCTAGATCCATCCACCTCACTACAAATAACTCAATTTTGTTTCTTTTTATGGCTGAGTAATATTCCATTGTATATATGTGCCACATCTTCTTTATCCATTAATCTGTTGATGGACATTTAGGTTGCTTCCATGTCCTGGCTATGGTAAATAGTGCTGCAATGAACATTGTGGTACATGTCTCTTTTTGAATTATGGTTTTCTCAGGGTATATGCCCAGTAGTGGGATCGCTGGGTCATATGGTAGTTCTATTTTTAGTTTTTAAGTAATCTCCACACTGTTCTCCATAGTGGCTGTATCAATTTACATTCCCACCAACAGTGCTGGAGGGTTCCCTTTTCACCACACCCTCTCTACCAGAATTTAAACTCACATCTGTGTTTCATGTTCTATTTCTCTTGGAAAACACTGATCTAGATCATGCATTCCTTCATCAGGATTTGTGTCTTAATAGCTGTAGTATGTATTACCACACGTTGTATGCCAGAGATTGCTAAAGGCTTTACAAACACATAACCTCAAAACAACTCTATGAGTTACGTTTACTAATTAGGTAGCAGAGGCTCAGAGATGTTAAGTAATTTTCCCAAGGTCACACAGCTAGTAAGACTTCATACTCAGGGTCTGTTACATCCTGAGCCCTTAATCACGACTGTGACACCTACCACATGCCCAATATCAGTGTTTCAATGCAGGAATCCCTTCCCTGCATTTCTAGGAAACTTATGTTTCCAAATCCTGAATACCAAGAAAAATAAGTCAGGAAACTGGGGGAAGGGATTATAATTCTTCTGTGAGAATTAAAGATTAACAATTAACACAGAGACATTACTAGTCAAAGGTCTCCACTGACATCAAGTCAAAGGCAAGAGCAGGAAACACCGACTGGTGGATCTGAAGGCTAAGGTTGGCATCTCTGGGGACTGGGACAGGAGCCTGCAGGAGACACATGATCACAGTCCCACTGTTTAATCTTGTTTGTGGCTATTGCCTTATTATAAATGTGTGTTTCTGGACTTTTCTGATGCTAGTGGTGAGTCACTGCTCCAAACACAATGAATATTTATGTATCTATGTATAGTAAGCATTAATACAAACTCTATGAATGGTATTCCAAGGAGGAATGAGTTTTGAAAGCAAACTAAGTCCTTAAATTGGCAATTTCCACATAGATTCTGTGAGGTTCCATTATCCTTGCTAGGAGATCCTGCATTATTCAAATACGACCCAGTGATATTCACTGGTGTTTTTCAGTGTTTGAATATTTGCTATAAGCAAAACGTCTGTACAAATACTACCAAAGTATAAAGGCTTCATACATATTATCAAGTACAAGTATTTTACGAAGGGCACCAAACTTAATATTTCCTATTTATTAAGTAAAAAATTTTAGACATCCAGAATAATGAGTAAAGAGTATGAAGAATGTTGCAAAATATTTTTACAATAACTTATGATTTTGGTAATTCCTGAGGAGTCCCAGAAATTCCAATTTTTTCCTTCCCAATTCCCAAAGATTAATGCCTTTCAGGAATTTGGAAATAGCAATAGTACTACTGGTATCTGAGGCCTTTAAGAATGTTTGTTGAAAGAAACAAAAAAAGAAAGTGATGTTTAGGATCCAGAACACTGGGATCTTTCTCTCATGGAAAGAACTGGTTACAAAGGCAAATAAATATTTAGCTGTGGAATAAGCCAGACATAGAAAGACAAATACTTTGTAGTATCACTTATATGTGGAATCTAAAGAAAAGTCAAATTCATAGAAACAGAGCTTAGAAAAGTGGTAGCCACGGGCTGTGGGGTAGGGGAAATAGGAAGAGATTGGTCAAAGGGTACGGACTTCCAGCTATAAGATGAATAAGTTCTAATGTCCAGCATGGGGATTATCGTTGATAACTCTGCGTTGTATAATTGAAATTTGTGAAAACAATAGAATGTAAGTGTTCTCTCTCACACACACACAAAAAGATAAATATGTGAAGTGACAGATGTGCTAATTAACTAGATGGGGGAATCGTTTTACAATGTGTACGTGTATCAGATCCCCACGATGTACACTTTAAATGCCTTAACATTTTTTAGTCAATTATACCTCAGTAAAGCTGAAAAATGCTTATTCAGTAATAAAACTGTTTTCTTTCTCTCTGAAAAAAAAAAAATCTGTAGCTGTGGTTAGGAAGTTTTGACGTCTCCATGGAATGTTCTCTGTTCTCCAGTGAAGTAAAGGTAGACGTCCTTAGTTGAGAGTGAGGCAGGAAGTAGCAGCAAAGGGTTCTTCAGAGATTTGTAAAGGTTTAAATTGCCCTTGAAGAGGATGAGCGTTGCCCTGGGGATACCTAGCAAGCGTTTCGTGGACGCCTCTGAGCTCTCAGCTGAAGCCCGAAGCATTCACTAAAGAAAGGAAGCACATTGGGCTTCCCTGGTGGCGCAGTGGTTGAGAGTCCGCCTGCCGATGCAGGGGAGACGGGTTCGTGCCCCGGTCTGGGAGGATCCCACATGCCACGGAGCGGCTGGGCCCATGAGCCATGGCCGCTGGGCCTGCGCGTCCAGAGCCTCTGCTCCGCAACGGGAGAGGCCACAAAAAAAAAAAAAAAAAAAAAAAAAAAAAAAAAAAAAAAAAAAAAAAGAAAGAAAGGAAGCACATGGCATGCTCCCAGTGCTCCAGGACTCCATAGATTTTCTCTGTAGACACAGAAGTGCCCACAAGTGCACACACACCCACATACACATACACACACTCAGAACTGCCAGACTGCTGGGCACTATCCCGCTGCCCGTGGTGCAAGCTGTCACGGAGCGGGAGGCCAGTGTTACCAAGAACATCAGGAAAGAAGTTGCGGCAAACAGTATATGAGCAGGGGTGGGGTGCCCTCTGGCAAAGAGGGCATTTTGGAGCAACTGGATCTAGTGTCAGAAGTGACTGCTTTTGTGACTCTTCTCCTCACCCTGCATTTTACCACTCCCCTAAAAGCCATGCCTATCAGCTTTTGGAGGAACCCAAATTTGGCCCCTTCTTCTCAGTGAACCTAGTTTCCAGCCTCAGCTGGGCCATTAGTTCATTGAGTGACGCTGGGTTCTCTGGGGTCCAGTGTCCCAGGTATATTTTGTGCTGGTGAGTGGGGATTGGGGGCAGGGCATTTTTCACTTGTCTCTGGTGCTACGTTGGCTTTTTGTTGCAAGGAACAGAGACCCACACAGGTTATCCCAATTGATGAGGGTAGTCGTGGGTGTGCAGTAACAACGAGGAAGGCAAGAATCACAGAGGAATGCAGACTTAGCCATACAGCCGGACCCTGTGGAGCCTGGCACGTAGCTCTGCGCCTAATAGAGGCACATTCAGAGTCCAGGAAGCCCTTTGTGGGTTAACTGTCCACCTGCAGCAGCTCTGTGTTCCACCCTTACCTTTTCTGGCTTTCTCTCTCTCTCTCTCTCCCTCCCTCCCTCTCTCTGCTTTTGGGATGCCCACTTGCTTCTGCCCCTCATGGACCATTCCAAGAAAATCCATTTGGCTCAGCTAATCACCCATCTACCTTGTTTGGACTAACCTTTTGGGCTAAGCTACCTCATGGAACAGCTGCTCAACCTACCGATCTGCTGCCCTCAGGCCAGGTGCCCACTCTAACCCTCTTGGTTATGACAGAATGTGGCCCCCCTGAGCTAAGGCTGCTCCCTCACAGCGTCTGTGAGGTGGGAGGCACCTGTTCCCCAGGGTTCCCTCTGGCTCTGCCACTTAAGGAGGTCAACCTCCCCCAGCCCCATCCTCCACCTCCTGGTAACACTTAATTGTGTACCTGCTGGTGCCAGGCTCAGAGTGGTCTGGTTCACATCACCTCACGCAACTCTCTCAACAAGTCCCCAAGTTAGAAACCTCTCTCTACAGAGACAGAAACTGAGACCCTGTTAGTAAAGGTCACCTGGATATGAGCGATAGAACCAGAATTAGAACAGAGTCCTACATAATTCTAAGACCTATTTTCTTTCTCTTCTGTTGTCCTTATTTTCCTTTGCAATCTTTATAGTCAATTTCTCCCTTAGACCCTACATCCCAAAGAATATAGTCATTCATTCAAGAGAAGGACAGCCAGGACATAATTCTGACAGGAACCATCCATATCTACTCCCTTCCCCACGCAGAAGGGCAAGGGGCTCTCTGGCCGGCCTTCCCTTCCAGGAGAGCCTGGCCCAGCATCAAGAGAGGCCACAGCGGCGACCATACCACACATGCATCAGCTCATCCTCCTCAGGCCAGCTGGGCCAGCAAAGGAGCAGTCTGGAAATAAATTAAAATAGACCAATTATTCTCAGGGTGTAGTTTAAACCATATCAGAAAAATTGCCTGTAAATAAAATTGGATAGCAACCCTGGCAAACCAGTACTAGTAATTATATCAACTTGATGGTGGTAATTATTTTTCATAGAAATTGGTTACTTCCCACCTCCAATAAATCTACCCCATGATAATTCTGTAATATGTATTCATTGTACATAAAACCAGGAGTCATTACCAAGTGTGCTACAGATATGCACTGAGTTTCGTGCTTTGGCCCAAGACCTTGAACTGTGCATGGTTCCTGTAGCCCTCTGGCAAACACCCAGGCCTCACAGACACCAGGATGACTCTTTGGCTGGGTCCTGGTGTTGTGGCATGGGACAGTGTAAACCACTGAATGCTTCTGGTTTTTGCTAAGAGACTGCTAGCATCAGGGAAGGACAGCCTAATAAGATGGTGGCAGAGAGCACCATGGAGACCATTAGAGGAGTTGGACGAACCAAGCACACTTCTCTTGCTTCTCCTGGCCCTCCAAGTCAGGGTTCCCTGATCAGAGACTGAGACACACAGCAGTAGCTCCCGTTCCTACAAGAGCATTGAACAAGGGTGGGATGCTGTGTCCTGGTCCCTTCCTTGTTGATCAGGATGCCATGTGGCCCTCGGTAAGCCTCATCTCTTCTTTGGGCACATAGTTCTTGGTCTTTAAAGGTAAGGATTATACCATTTTATTTTTGAATTAATTAATTTGGTTCAACAGACCAAGTGCCTCTTCCGTGCAGGTACTATTTAGTGAAAAGGACACAGCAGTGCTTGAGACACTCCTTGCCTTCTTGTTGTTTATGGTCCAGTGGGGAATACATTGAATGGGTAATAACAGGTCTGCTAGTTATCATGATGAAGAAATAGAGGGTGCAACAGAGGTCTTTAATAGAGGATCTAATCCAGCTTATGGAGGGGGCGGGGCTAGGGAAGACTTCCTAGAGACAGCAACTCTCAAAGCAGATACCTAAAGGGGAGAGTGGAGAGAGGAAAGGTGTTGATGGCTAAGAGTAGGGAGGGGGCTTCACCATGAGGCTGGCATTCCTGGGGAGCAGAAATCCTGTCCCGGTCTTCTTCATAGGCCCTGGTGGAAACCGGTGGACCTTGGAGAAGTGTTTGCTGGCTGGATGGTCACCTGATATTTCATAACCATTATGAAGCTCTCGTGATCCAGACTCTACAGATAGGAACCCAGTTTAGGTCCCACAGCCTGCTCTTGGTAGGATAACATCTGCTGACCTCCAGATCAGTGCTCTGTCCAGATGTGAGGGTCAGATGAGGTCCCACAGTCCACAGGAATTTGAGACCTAAGAAAAGCTGACTGCATGAGAAAGAGTGACAATTTCTTTTTCTCTCTCCAAACGGGAACCACTGGGACTTTCGCTCCTAGAACAGCTTGCCCAGCTGCCTCATTTGCTGCTTGGATGTAATTGCAGCGGGTGAACTTTACACTCTTGTGCTTCCCTTCTCCACCTGTGCCTGAACTGGCAACGCAAAGGAGCAGTCCCCCCTCCTGCCTGGAAGCCACAGAGGTCCTTTCTCCGTAGGCTGTGGGGAGCCCAGCTGCTTCCCTGGGGTCAGAAGAGGACTGGAGGGCTCGCCGAAGCCCCCATCACACTCTCCCAGAGCTGCCAGAGAATTGCACCGATGCTTGTTGGGTTGCGGGAGGGAAGGGGGAGTAGGAATGACACTTCCGTATTTATTGGATATTTAGCATCAGAGGCATGGACATACATACACTACCAAACTTAAGGTAGATAGCTAGTGGGAAGCAGCCACATAGCACAGGGAGATCAGCTCGGTGCTTTGTGACCGCCTGGAGGGGTGCGATAGGGAGCGGGGGAGGGAGGGAGACGCAAGAGGGAAGAGATATGGGAACACATGTATCATATGTATATATATAACTGATTCATTTTGTTGTAAAGCAGAAACTAACACACCATTGTAAAGCAATTATACTCCAATAAAGATGTAAAAAAAAAAAAAAAAAACAGTTTGATAAATTCCCAAACCAGACACATTATACTGACTCCCTAAACCAAAGGAGACTGTTACTCTGTTCAGGTGTGAATTAGCGCTGTCAGCTGTGCCAGCTGAGACCATTTCCATTCAGAGCTGAATACTCATTATTTCAGGGGAAGTTCTCCTGGTCTTTGGTCTTATTCTAACTCAATCCCTCATCCCTAAAGACACTCACTACCACCTCCTTCATCTCCTGGGTCAGGGGAAAAGAGCATATTTTTGAGACAGGATCCAGGGAAAGTGTTTCTTCCCACACGACACACAGATTCTAGAGAGACTGTGGATGTGGTCACCCTCAGGCTGTCCCACTGCCCTTTCTGTATACCACTCGGTGAGTTGCAATGACCCTATCTACTCAAGGGAAAAATCCATACAGCTGTATCCCTAACAGCTCTTCCCACTGCTCTCCATTTAATTATCCCACTTACAGGATTGTTGCAGGCTCGGATACCAGAATAAAAGAAACAATCATGGAACAAGGGCAGAATAATTGAAGGTGGTGGGGAATGAAAACAGTGATTGAAAACTTAGGTTAGTAGGACCTCCTCCAATTGTGTACAAAACAAGATAGTAATAGAATTCTGCTTATTTAATTAAAGGCATGTAAAATAGTCAGGGGAGATAAATGTCACTTGAGACGGGATTCATTGAAATGTCCAGAGTTTGACTTGTTACCTTTTGACGTGTTTGGAAGACTGCACACAGATTTCTGGGCTGTCCCATCAAAATCATTGTTAACACTGTTGCTTCTCTCACCTGGTGGCAGTAACTCGAGGATGGACCATGGCTGTTAGCTGGACCTTTCAAGCCAAGGTCAGAATTGGAGTTAGTTTGAAGTCTCAACTTCAAGGAAGTGATAGCAAGGCCATTCCCCACAGGAAGAAATGTGAGATTATATCCAGGAACCTTCCCCCAGGACTCAATGGTCAGGACAGGATCCCATGCGCACCCACTGGCCAATCACTGGCAAAAAGAACGTGCTTTGGAGCTAGTCACATGGAAGAAGAATGGACACAGAGATCAAACTGGGACTCTGCCAGCAAAATACTCTATCTCCAGCATCTCCGCCAAGCAGAGCTCAGACCCCTGGGCAGAGTGTGGGAAGGGTGAGCAGCTGAGATTGGAGGAAGTGGCAGCACATGGATGACCAGACACAATTGCTATCAATCTTAGAATGGTGAGGGGCATGCTCCAAGCATTCACAGATTTCCTTAACGTGTTGTAGACATAAAACTGCTTCTTGACCTCTCAGAGTAACAAACTCAAAAATTTCCTCCTCCCTAGGTAAAGCAATAGTTCATTTTATTTGTCCTCAGCTGTCTTCATTAACAGACATTCCTCATTCTGCTCTTCTGGGATTTGGTCAATACACCTGCATTTGTGCTTTTCATATACTGGGTTGGCCAAAAAGTTCGTTCAGATTTTTTCCATAAGCTGTTACGAAAACTCCGAACGAATTTTTTGGCCAACCCAATCCTTTTTGTCTCTCTATGTTTTAGAGAGGTCTTTTTGCCACATTCCTGGGTTTTTAGTCTACCCTACCTTCTTAGACCTTCTCCAGCCCTCCAGATCTTCCTAAGGATATAGAGAGTACTTGCACAAAGGAAGTTCACCCAATCTGTGGCTTACCTTATTATTTCCTTAATGTGTCTTTCAAAGAGCAAAAAGTTTGCAGTTTTGAAGAAATCTAATTCTTCTAAATCTTTTTTTTTCTCTTATGAAATGTGCTTCCTTGGTTCTAAGAAATCTTTGTCTACTCTCAAGGTTGCAAGTATTTTATTCTATATTTTCTTCCAAAACGCTTACATTTTTAAGTTTTATATTTAGGTCTTTGATCCATGTCTTGCTAATTATTGCACATTGTGTGCTAAAAGGGCTAATGTCCACTTTTTTCCATAGAGCTATCCATTTGATCAAACACTATTTGTTGAAAAGACTTTTCTTTCCCTCGTTAGACTGCCTTGACTCCTTTGTAGACTGTCAAGTGGCCATAGACATGTGGTTCTATTTATGAATTCTCTATTTTTTTCCATTGATTTCCATGTATAACTTTTCACCAGTTTGACACAGTCTTCATTACAATGATTTACGGTTTGTTATTAAATTGGATGGTGTCAGCAGCCCTATAACTTAAAAAAAATTGCTTTGGTTTTTCTAGGTCCTTTGTATTTCCAAATAAATTCTAGAATTAGCTTGCCAATTTGTGTTTTTAGAAAGTTCACTTGAATTTAGACTGAGATTGTGATAAATCTGTAGGTCATTTTAGGGAGAATAGTCATCTTAACGACATTGAATCTTCTAATTTTTGAACATGGTATACCTCTCATCTCTCCATTTATTTAGTCTTTAATTTCTCTCATCAAGTTTTAATTTTCCTTGTAGAGGTGTTGGACATATATGGTTAAATAAACACCTAAGTGATTTATGTTTTGGGAGGGTACTATCAAAATTTCCCAGTTTCCCTTATTACTAACATCTTTCATTAGAATTTTCTATTTCTCCCTCTAATTCTGTCCATTTTTGCTTCATACATTTTGAAGCCTTGTTATTGGATGCATGCACATTTATGATGGTTATATCTTCCTGTGGAACTGTCCCTTTTATCATAATGAAGTGTTTCTTTATGGGTTCCTTATACTCTTTATCTTAAAGTTTATTTTTTCTGATATTAATATAGCCACTACAACATTTTATGCTTTCTATTTGCATGATTTTTCTATGCTTTTTTATTCAATCTATCTGTGTTACTATATTTAAAGCACATCTCTTTTAGAGATTATGTAATTGGGTCTTTTTAAAAAATCCATTCCAATAATCTTTGCCTCTTAATTGGGATGTTCAGTTCATTTCTGGCATTATCAGTGACAGAATGATATCAGTTATCAATGTCATTATTGATATGTTTGAATTTAGGTCACCATTCTGCTCTTTATTTCTTGTTTGTATCATGTGGTCTTTGTTCTTCTGTTCTTCCCTTTCTGCCTCCTTCTGGGCTAATTGAATATTCTCTAGAATTGCATTTTAATTTTTCTATTGGATTTTTAGTTACACCTCTTTGCATTGCTTTTAAGTGGTACTCTAGGTATTTCAGTGATAATCCTTAGTTTTCACAGTTTCCTTAGAGTTAATATTATGCCATTTTACTTAACAAATGTAAGAATCTTTTAACGCTGTACTCATTTTAACCTCCATCTTTCATGCTACAGTTCTGATAAGTATTACATTTACATACTCTATAAACCCTACAATGCAATGCTATAACTTTTGTTCTAAACTGTAAGATGTATTTTAAAGAAATTTTTTAAAAAAAGATAGTCTAAAAAATATATGCCCACAAAGTTACTATTTCTTTATTTTTTTTTAATTTTAAATATTTTTGACCTTACCACGCAGTTTGAGGGATCTCAGTTCCCCAATCAGGGACTGAACCCAGGACACTGAAGTGAAAGCACCGAGTCCTCACCGCTGGACCACCAGGGAATTCCCCAAAGTTACCATTTCTGATAATCTTTATATCTTCCTGAAGATCTGATCTTCCATCTGGTACTATATTCCTTTAGTCTTTTCTTTAGTATTGCTTGGAGTGCATGTTTGCTGGTAATGAATTATCCTAGTTTTCCTTTATCTGAAAATGACTTTATTCCTTCCTTATTCTTGAAGGATATTTTTTACTGGATATAGGATTCTGGGTTGACAATTTTTCCTTTCAGCATTTTATTTTTCTTTAATTTTAGAACAGGTTTTTTTAGAATAACTTTTTTATTTACAGAAATATTGCAAAGATAGTTCAGAGAGTTCTCAAATACCCCACACCCAGTTTCTCTTATTATTGACATCTTCCATAGTATTGTAAACTTGTTAAATTAATGAATTCATATTTTCTGGAAGAGATGGTGGAGAATGGTATAATTTCTTCCTTAAATGCTTGGTTGAATTCACTAGTAAAATCTTATGGCCCTGGTGCTTTCTTTTTTGGAAGGTTATTAGTTTTTTTTTTCTTTTTTTTTTTTTTTTAACATCTTTATTGGGGTATAATTGCTTTACAATGGTGTGTTAGTTTCTGATTTATAACAAAGTGAATCAGCTATACATATACATGTGCTCCCATGTGTCTTCCCTCTTGCGTCTCCCTCCCTCCCACTCTCCCCCTCCCACCCCTCCAGGCTGTCCCAAAGCCCCGAGCTTATATCCCTGTGCCTTGCGGCTGCTTCCCCCTAGCTATCTACCTTACTACGTTTGTTAGT
The DNA here is from genome assembly GCF_003031525.2 of Neophocaena asiaeorientalis asiaeorientalis. Taxonomy (NCBI): domain Eukaryota; kingdom Metazoa; phylum Chordata; class Mammalia; order Artiodactyla; family Phocoenidae; genus Neophocaena; species Neophocaena asiaeorientalis. The sequence continues at coordinate 2,765,426 of NW_020173920.1, forward strand.
GTGTATATGTCCATGACTCTCTCTCGCCCTGTCAAAACTCACCCTTCCCCCTCCCCATATCCTCAAGTCCGTTCTCCAGTAGGTCTGCGCCTCTATTCCTGTCTTATCCCTAGGTTCTTAATTAGTTTTTGATTCAATTTCCTTAATAGATATAGGCCTATTCAGACTATCTATTTCTCCTTGTATGAGTTTTAGTAGTCTGTGTCTTTCAAGGAATCAGTTCATTTCATCTAAGTTATTAAATTGGTGGTCACAGAGCTGTTCATAGTATTCCTTTATTATCCTTTAATGTCCGTAGAATCAGTAGATGAGCCTTCTTTTATTTCTTATATTCGTAATTTATGTCTTTTCTCTTTTTTCCTGATTAGTCTGCCTAGAGTTTTATCAGTTTTATTGATCTTTTCAGAAAAACAGCTTTTGATTTTATTGATTTTTCTCTATTTTTTTCCTGTCTTCAATTTTATTGATTTCTGCTCTAATTTTTATTATTTCTTTTCCTATTCTTGCTTTAGGTTTAAATTATTCTTCTTCCTCTAGTTTCCTAAAGTAGAAGTTTAGGAAGTAAAATAGAATTATTGATTGTAATTGATTTACTTCAATTGATTATTGAAGTAAAGTAGAATTATTGATTTTAAGTCTTTCTTCTTTTCTAATATATGCAATCAATGCTATAAATTTTCCTGTAAACACTGCATTCACTGCATCCCACAAATTTTGATCAATTTTATTTTTATTTTCATTTAGTTAAAAATATTTCTCTCGAGTTCTTTTTTGATGCATATGTTATTCAGAAGTGTTTTGTTTAATCTCCAAATATTTGGAGATTTTCCAGCTATCTTTCTATTATTGATTTTTAGTTTAATTCCATTGTGGTCTGAGAATACACTTTTTATGATTTATATTCCCTTAAATTTATTAAGGTGTGCTTTATGGCCCAGGATATGATCTATCTTCATGAATTTTCCTGTAAGCTTGAGAAGAATATGTACTCTGCTGTTTTTCGATGGAGTATTTTAGAAATGCCAATAAGATCAAGTTGATTGATAATGCCATTCAATTCAACTATATTCTCACTGATTTTCTGTCTGCTTGATTTATCAATCCCTGAAAGAGGTGTGTTGAAGTCTCCAACTATACTAGTAAATTTTGTCTACCTGTCCTTGAGTTATATCCGGTTTTGACTCACATATTTCATGTTTTGGTGTTAGACACATATCCATTTAGAATTGTTATGCCTTCTTGGAAAATTTGTCCCTTTATCATTCTGTAATGCCCTTCTTTATCTTTGATACTTTTCTGTATTCTGAAGTGAGCTTTGTTTGAAATTAATATAGTCATTCCAGTTTTGTCTTGATTTGTCTTAGCATGGTCTATCTTCCTCCAGCCCCCTCATACTTCCTCCATCCCCTCATGTATCCAAGTCTTTATATTTAAAGTGGGTTTCTTGTAGTAGCATATAGTTGAGTCTTGTTCTTTTTTTCAGTTGGACAATGTCTTTTAATTGGTATTTTTAGACCATTCACATTTAAAGCAATTATTGATATTGCTGGATTAATACTTACCATAATTGTAACACTTTTCTGTTCATTACCTTAATTCTTTGTTTTATTTTTCCCTCCCCTCTTTTGCCTTTTCTGGTTGTAAATGAACATTTAATATGATTTCATTTTATCTCCTCTCTTAGCATAACAATTATACCTTTAAAAAATTTTAATGGTTGCCCTAGAATTTGCAATATACATGTTAAAACTAGTCCAAGTGTATTTTTAAATAACACTATGCCGCATTACATTACATGTAATTACACGTAATGTGTAACAACATTCCCAATTCTTCTCTCCCATCCCTATGACATTGCTGTCATTCATTTTACTTATCAATAAGCTATGTTCACCCAATACGCTGTTACTATTACTACGTAAGCAAATAGTTATCTTTTATAGCAATTAAGAATAAGAAGAATTAAGCATTTTATTTTACCTTTATATACTTCTTCTCCGATACTCTTCCTTTCTTTATGTAGTGAACAACCATTTTTTAAAAGGCGGCTCACCCTGTGACATCCTTTTTTTCTAAATGTCAATTCCCCTCCAGTTTCTGTCTGCTCTTAAGTGCCTTCAGCTAGTTGTTTTTTATATTTTCTTCAGAGTTTATAATTGTTGCCTTCAGGAGGGTTGGTTTAACACATGCTACTCCATTACTGTAAGAGGAGCTCCTTCTCTGGGGCTATTACGTTCATTTTTATATGAGGTATTTGTTTGTAAGAGTTTATCCATAATTTTCAAACATAGATTTGGACCTTTTTTTCTTACCTTAACTAAATTTCCTTGTATGTGTCTTCATTCCATCATTCATTCCATCAGTATTTATTCAGATTCTACTATATGCTACCATGGGCTAAGCACTGGGAATTCAAAGATGAATAAACTCTATTCCTTACTCCGGAGGAGCTCCAAGTCTAGTGGCAGTGACACAATCAAATCTCACATTTTTCTAACCCAAAGTCTTGTCGCACGTGACATCGTGCTCAATCCCCACAAGAAGCCTGTGAAATTCATGGGACAGGTATTGTAGTCCCTGAATAACAGACTTGGTGCCCCCCCTCCCCGGGGTTGTTTAGAGGACCTTTAACTGTCATTAAATCAGTGCTTCACTGCTGCTACTAACCTGGAGCTATAACAAGTGGGTGATGGACATATATCAATAACATAAGAAAGAAAGAAATTTTGGTTGTGTTAAGTCTCTGAGATTGGAGACTAACTTATTACCAAAGCATAACTGAGACTACCCTGACTGATACACTTCAGGGCCACCCAGAGCAAATGTTCTTATGTACCTTAAAGAGCCATCCAAATTCTGTGAAGATTTCATCTGCTTTCTTTTATTTGATATATTAACAGACAGACATAAATATGATTTGATTTCTGGAGCTAATAATCCTGAAATTCAGAGAGGTGAAGGAGTTGCCTAAAATCACACAACTTGTAAATCAAAGAGCTGGGACTTGAATGTAGCTCTCCCCTAACTCCCAGTCCAGTCTTTTTCTACATTATAATCTTCTTCACTTTGAAACTCCTCTGTCTTGTTAGTGTGTTTTTAGTAACGTTGAATGTTGTGTCAAGTTTACGAGATTAGTTGGGAAGATGAGCTGTATTTTGATCCAATCATTTGTATTGTCTAAGAGGGGAAAACAAATATGTGCATGACCCTTAAAAAGAGATTCTCTCTAGCAGTTCCTGCCCAGAGAGAGACAGGAAAAGTCAGCAGAGGCTCCTTCTAGGCTGGCAGACTGGCCCAGTTTAATCAGAGAACATCTTGGAACCAATGAGGGGAATGAAGACCTTTCATTCAACGAGAGTCACTGTGGACAAGCAACCAGCCGGTTATCAAGGGTGGAAGGCTGTATAAATGGACTGGTGCATTTCTGCCAGAGTGGTGCTTTGGATGACTGTGAAATCCTGTCAGGAAACTAAAGGGAACAGAAGAGATAAAGTGGACCGTTATATTAGCCAGTAGCTAAAAGTATTGTTTTCGTTATTATTATTCAGAATGTTCTCTCAACATACTCTTTCCAACTGAAATATATAGTAGACACAGAGGAGAAATCTGGCTGACATGACCTTAACTGAACAATCAAACTTTAACAGCCCCTATAATGGGACAGACACCTTGTGCTACCCCCTCTTGAGATGCAGTGGAAGTAAACAACATCATCTATGTACTGTTCTGTCAAAAATGTTTAACATAAATCATGTGGAAACAATCAGAAACATTCAAAGCCTTCAAGTCTGCAAAACAGCTTACCTAGACTCCTCAAAAATGTCAGTGTCATAAAAGATTTTTTTTAATGTTGTGGGGACTATTGTCATTGAAGAGAGGCTAAAGAGACATGGCAACTAAATGCAATGTATGATTCTTGATTATATCCTAGATATTTTAAAATCCAGTTATCATGGCCATTGGGAAAACTTGAATAGGGACTGTATATCTGATCATCGTTTTGTAGTCTTGTTAAGTTTCCTCATGATTGTGGTTATGTAGGAGAATGCCCTATTTATAGACACATGGTATTAAAGAGTGAAGAATCATGGTGTCTACAACATACCCTCACATGGTTAAACTACCTTAAAGGAATATACATACACACGTATGTACATATCTTAATATACAAATGGATGTGTGTGTGCAGAGAAACAGAGATAAAGCTAATATGGCACAACATTAAAGCTGGTGAATCTAGCCGACGGATATATGGGTGTTCATTGCGCTAGTCTGAATTATCTTTCATTGAAGTATTACAGAAAAGTACACAGATCATAAGTGTATGGCATTGTACTGTTCTTGAAACTTTTCTGTAGGAATTGAAAATATTAAAAAAAGATTTTTTGGGGAAAAAGTAGCAGTCAGAGTAGGTTATCTACACTAAAAATGAGTAGTTATATATACCATTTAAAAAGTAGGGGCTTCCCTGGTGGTGCAGTGGTTAAGAATCCGCCTGCCAATGCAGGGGACACGGGTTAGAGCCCTGGCCCAGGAAGATCCCACATGCCGCAGAGCAACTAAGTCCGTGCGGCACAACTACTGAGCCTGCGCTCTAGAGCCCGTGAGCCACAACTACTGAGCCCACATGCCACAATTACTGAAGCCGCGTCGCCTAGAGCCCGCGCTCCAAAATGAAGAGTAGCCCCTGCTCACCGCAACTAGAGAAAGCCCACGTGCAGCAACAAAGACCCAACGCAGCCAAAAATAAATAAATTTATTAAAAAAATAAAATAAAATAAATAAAAAGTAGGTTATATATACTCTGAGTTAGTTGCACGTGCCTAAGTGGGCAGACCCTAAAACTAATATTACTGCTACCAGGTGTGTCCTCGACTTGTGGTGGATTTCCCAGGTGGGAGAAGATTCCTTAGGAATAAATTTTGAGACTTACTAGCACTTGCCACAAGCCTCAAACTCTCTAGTAAGTGACCCAGTCTCCTTCTGTCTTGTGAGACCTTCCTACTATGGTCATAGAATTTTACTTGGGGGCGGGGAGGGGTTAAACCTACAATTATTCACATACTTGGAGGTTTTCCAAACCAGGGGCAAGCCTGGCCCTCTGCCACCCCACTGCCCTCCTGTGGGAAGGGGCTGGTAAACCTGCAGAGTTCAAGGAAGCTCCTGGGAAGAAAAGTCCCAAAGCAACCCTGACTGCATCCTTTTGAGGATCCACGTGATTAGAAGCTTGGCCTCAGGTGATTGCGCCTGGGGCTAGCTGGCAGGAAAGAACTCTGTGTAGATCCATTCCCCTCCCCACAAACTCCTCTTGGCAGGGAAAATTGGGTGTGGAGTCAGGAAAACAAAGGACCCTTAGGGCCCCCCCCACAAGTGTGGAGTCCCCATCACCCTCCCCCCACCTTTTGGTTGGTGGTTGGAACATAACACTGGGGAGGAGCAGCAGGGTCTCGTCATTACCAGGTGGGAAGTCCTGAGAGGGATGGGACTTCCTGTGAACTTGGCCATGGAGGTAGCTAACGTGATTAGTTGGAACATTACAAACAGATGTGGTCCTATTTGTCTTCCAAGCTGGTAAAGCAAGTTTTTGTGCAGCAGGGGTCAAAGGCATTTTCAAAGCCACAGAAATGTTAACAAACTCTTCCTCATCTGCAAAAACTGCGCCCAAACGTGCCTGCGCCTGCCTGACTCAGGAACTCCCGTCCCCTTCTCCCTGTCCACCCGGTTCCCCCCGACTCCCCTTCCCGACCCCCAGGTGGAGGGGCGGGCAGGAAGTGCTGATGGTGAACCAGGGCAAGATACAGGAAGGCATGTCTCAGAGAATCCTAAACCTTGGTCCAGTGACGTGGCTTCTCTCCACGATATTCCCTTCCCCTGCCTTTACTTCCCCTCGGTGGAGTAACACTAGGGCTCAGTACTGCACAGGAAGCTTTGGTTCTAAAAAACATTTCTTTTCTGGCTTCACAGAAGGCTGAACTCTCCTTCACAAAGTGATCCAAGAGTAAGGATTATTCATTTCCCTGAATTGATTGGGTTTTACAATATGTCTCTGAGCCAGGACACGTGTTTTAAGTGAAATCACACATACTCAAAGTATGTTTGTGTAGCCCAGTTTCATCTGGAAAAGCCAATGACTTTTACACAAAGATTTTTTTTTTAATTCCAAAGTAGTAAGGTGTTTGGAGCTCAGGAGCCCGGGGATATGAATTATGCTCTCAACTTTGCTATTTTAATTGTTTATTTTATTTATCTTTTTATTGTGATAAATATAAATCTCTCCCATCAAAGAAGAGGATCCAACAGTCCATCCTAGACAAAGAAAACTGAGGAATTTGACTCATTGCGGCAGCCTCTATTGCCAAGAACTCTCTGTTGCTACTGACTGGTTTGGTGTTTATCATGGGAAGAATGTTAACCAAAAGTAAAATGTCAAAAAGTTTATCCACTTGTTTTGCAGCCAAATAGCACAAGAGGCACTGGTTTCTCCCGCCCTGCTGCTAGCATCATGGTTTCGTTTTAGGACCAGTCACGGTATCTAGAAATAAACGTCAACACCCTGCTTGATGTTTTGCCATAGCTTGGCTTGGCACCATACTTGCAGAATTAATTCCAAGGGCAGGCCCCTTTCCTAAGAACGCCGCCTACATTTCAACAGCCTGTCTCACTGGACTGCACCTGCGGAGAGAGAACCACAGCCAACATCTCTTTGTGGCAGAGAAAAGTACCCAGAGTTTGTTGTGTTGAAATCAGGAAAGTGCTCCGGTGTGAACGAGACCCATCTGCAGATAGACTGACAACAAACTCTACATCCTTCTTCTAGAGGGGCTGGAAAACGGCTCCATTAAAATACTGGATTTCACATTCTCAAAATAATTGAGCTTCCTGATGGGCATTCTTCTCAGGGCTGGAGAGGAAGCTTGACTCAGCCCAGCTTTGTGGACACAGAAAGTCCTGAGGCACATGCCAAGGGCAAGGTGGGCTTGTGCAAGAGAGCTGGGGCACAGCTTGGGGCATGAGGGGTGGAGGGCAGAGAGGGAAAGAGTGGGAAAAGTTGGACGAGGACTCATTGGGAGCCAAGGTCGTTGCTCTGATTCAGTCATTCCTTCCTGGAAAGAGAGCATTTTTGTGCTTAACCTCATGGCCTCAGATTTCCAGGATGTTGCTGGCTCTCTGGATGTCTCTGGGGCTTGCTTATTTACCAGGTTTCTAGGCCCAGGGACCGAAGGATGTGAGAGGAAATTACTCAAGTGGGACACAAAGAGAAACCAAAGGCAAAGCAAAAGGCTTCTAGAATGCTGCTCACACACATCTTCTCATGGAAATTATAATCAAACAAATGCCATATTTTTATTGCCTACTACAACTTAAATATATATTTCATGAAATTTCAGACTATTTTTCCCCCAAAAGAATGTCATTTGGAGAATACTCAAAATGATAAAGCAAAGGGAAGAAAGCAAATTTAAAACTTCTAGAACACTTAATTTAACCTTTTGCAAGCCTATCACTGCATATAAACAAAGGTCTGCAAGATCTTTCTGAAAGTTATGAAGAGATAGAGGACAAAGTCTCTGCAAGGCATCTTTCACAGTCTTCTCCTACCCAGGGTTGGATTCACCTGATCAAGTCAGGCTGTGGTTTTTTGTTTTTTTTTTTTTTGCGGTATGTGGGCCTCTCACTGTTGTGGCCTCTCCCGTTGTGGAGCACAGGCTCCGGACGCGCAGGCTCAGCGGCCATGGCTCACGGGCCCAACCACTCCGCGGCATGTGGGATCTTCCCGGACCGGGACACGAACCCACATCCCCTGCATCAGCAGGCGGACTCTCAACCACTGCGCCACCAGGGAAGCCCCAGGCTGTGTTTTAATGCAGTGCTTTGTCACCACCTGGCATGTGGTCAAGGGTCTGTGAAAAGACTCATGAGAGGACAGCAGCGGGCAAGTGATCTGGGGGGTCCAGGGAGCTGGTGGACCTTTGTGGTGTACTTGACAAAACTGGACATGGGTGAGGTCTCAGAGCAAGAAGGTGTTGACTGGTGAGAGGTCTTTCTGAAGGGACAAGCCAATCAATCTTTGAAGATCTCCCCTGTGGACAAAGGGGAAATTTGTACTGTGTGACCCCCCAAGGGTAAAGGTAGGGTCAAAGGGAGACAAGGTTTTGTTCTTAATACCAGGTGTCTCAAGAGGTAGTGAAGCCCCTGACCTCGGCATATCTCTCACCAACACTAGATGGCTATTGTGGGAAAGCTATGGAAGGGGCTCTTGCATTGTGTAGATGCCAGAACCAGACCAGAGAGTCTACAGAGAGTATTGACTCAGACAAAGGCAGGGCAATAAAAGGATATCTCCCCAAGGAAGGAAGTTATCTGGTATCAGCATTTCAAGTTCCCAGCAAAGGTTCATTTCGAAAAGGTCAGAGCACATAAGCAGTGTAACTTCCTGAAAGACTAACTTATTCATTCTTATGCTTCTTTCTAGAGAGTGGCACAATGTTTAATAAGGGATGAATGAATGAATATTGATCTGATCTGTAAGGAAGATGGCAGGGTACGATGTAACCCAGGCATAGGGGACAAGAAGAGGAGTAGTGGAAAAATCCTAAGTACGTTGGGGCAAGATTATGAAGGATCTTAAGTTCCAGATAGAAGAGTTTGCACTTCGTATGGCAAACTAGAACATGTCACAGCCAAAACCTAGGAAGCGGTCAGCTGCTACTCCCCAATCTCCCCAGCTTACACCTCAGGTGTCTTCCTGTTCACACCCCAAGTCTCTGCATCTCACACTCTAAATCTCCCAAGGCCACGCTCCAAATATCTTCTAGCTTAGGATGGTGGAGAAGTATTTCTGCAGAGTCTTTTCAAGACTTAATCCTTGCTGGAATCAATTGACCAATTGTCCATCCAATCTCTCTAAGACTCTGGCAGAGACAGCAAACATCACCCAAAATTGAAGTTCCCCTCCTAGAGTGTAGAATGGCTGCTATAAAGCAGTTTCTCTGTTAGAGACTACATTTCTTGCATCTGGGAGGGGTGATGTGGCTCTTTGTCATCAATAAGGTAACAACAGAACCAATATATTTGACTTCTGTGTTGTTATGTTCAAGGAGTAGGTGTGTCTGCTCCATGGTCTCTTTAATCACCTGCCAGCTGAGTGAAGAGACTCTAGTACAGAGAAGAGTTCAAGGTAGAAAAAGCTGGGATCGTGGAAGCCTGCCCATGAATGCCTGTATTGGACTATGAATGTCTATGTGTTAAGGCACTGAAAGGTCAAGGTTGCTTGTCACAGTAGTTATATTATCCCAACACACATAGAGACCCAGTTGGAATCACTTAGCGCCCCAAGGATGGACTCAGGATCAAGAAGTACCTGAAAGTGCCTGGCACAAAGAAGGATCTCGATAAACACTTGGTAGATAAATAAATCAAAATTCCCTGGGTTCTCAACACTTTGGAAGAGGCTCTGAGTAAGAGGCATGCATTCCCCTCTGAGGGATAAGACCTCAAATTACACCCGAACTCTGGAGAAGGGCATGATGAGGGAGGGTGAGTGTAAATGGGCAGAGATACAGAAATCTGAGGCACAAAAGTTTCCAAGTACAATTTTACAATGGTCTTGGTCCTTCCTGGAGCACCCTCCCTTTGCCAACAACTCCAGGTGCCTCACTGGTCACCCAGCTGCCAGCTGCAGAGCCCATTTCCTTCCACAAACACTTAGTGATGCCCACTTCATGCCAAGCACTGAGGGTACATCAATAACTAGACATGGTCCCTGCCCCAAGGAACATGTAAACGAGACGGGGCAGAGCATAAAGCTCTAGAGGGGCTGAGACTGCTGAGCTGTGCTGAGAAGCTGGAGAGAATATTACTCCTACCCTAAGGACAACAAAAATCCAGCCTAACTCCAAGATTATAACTTTGCTTGAACCCATCAAAGAACTGAGGTTTCAGAGCATCCATGTAGCCTGAAATCTAAGAAAAGACGGAGCTTTCAGGGAAGAGATGGGAGGAAGACATACCAGGTGTAAGAGTTCAGCTAAAATTTCAAATAACTCTGGAGATTGAGTGTGGGCTAGCCTGGGTATTGCGGACCCCAAAGAAACTGCAGACACAAGAGGAGTTCTCATCTAGACTCTTCTCCAAGAACCTGCACCTGGTGCTCTCAAGAAAGATGGGGCAGGTGGCATAATAGGAGAAAGTCCCCTCAGTGGTACAGTCATGGAGGTAGGGGAGCTGATGCTATAGGAAAAAATATAAAGCCCTGTCCAGAACCTTCTGCCCTGTGGCATTAAGCCAACGGCAGAGAAAGGCAAAACTTGTCACCCCAGGGAACCCATTGTAAGTGGAGTGAGGGTACAAGATGAAAACCTCTACCTCTGAGGAGGGGCAGGAAACCATGCTGGGTCCAAAGTATTAGAGGTCTTCTGCCCCCCGGGGTGGAGGCGGGAGGTTGGGGGGGAATCTCTTTAGCTCAAGAACAGCATAAAATGTGGTGTGCTCCAACCTGTTGAATCTGTTTCCAAATTGCCAGAATGGCATTAAAGGAGGCCGAGCACTTGGGCAGAGCTACACTGCCTGCAGCCCAGCAGCACCCAGCCCCATGTGCAAGCTTTGGTGAAAGGCTCTCTCCAAGATGGCGGAGGAGACAAAAGGGAAATTCTGCTTCCTGCGTTCTAGAGCTCGTCTCTCCAGAAAGGCAGCCCCATCAGAGCGCCGTAGAGAAGTCGACAGCAAAGCGCAATCTGGCAACGTGAAGAATTGTTTAGCTAAATGGCTTCCAGGCTAATAAGACATCCCACCTTCCAACTTGGCAGATTGTGTTTGAGAAAGCGAATGGAAATGCAGAAGCTTTGCCAGCTTCCCCTCTGCCTTTTCTAGGAGGGGACAGGAGAGATTTGACAAGAGCCTTGGGATGGTCTAAAACTTAGCACTGAAACACTCAAGTACCCAAAGGCTGTCTCTCCACAATAGAGCAATTCTCAGAGCTAAATCTCAAGTTTTAGCTTTGATTTAACAGAAGGTTTAACCTTAGGGAAAATTAATTTTAAATAATGGCTAAAAAGTTCTTTCCATTGTTTTAAATAAGATCATGTTAACTTCCAGCTAAACAGTAATTTCTTGCTCCAATTTTTTAAAAATGTTTTGGGAGCTCTGTGCTTATAAACGAAATATTAGGCATCTCCAACTGCTTATGACCTCACTTGGAGATACGATTCAGGAAATAAAACAAATTACTCTCCTGATGAGCATAACAGGTACCCTCCGGGTCTTCAGACTGTAACTACACACGCAAACCATTTAGGGAGGAACTGGCTAGATGTGTAGACAGGCAGCAAATTATTGATTAAACCAGATTTCTATCATTTGATGATATATTTTCCCCTAATTTTGTTATTTGCATGGATCCAGTCTCAGCATTTTACATGAACTCAGAGCCTACAGTGAATTTTTAAACCCCTAATAATAAGTGCCAATCAATTTCTTCCACAGAAAATCCAATATTCTTAACTTCCATGAAACTGGTGTTTTATACCATTGAAAGACTAGCAGAGGTAGCTGGGAACATGGGCTTTGAATTCAGACAAGTCTGAGTTCAAGTCCCAGCTCAGCCATTAATCAGCTGCTGTGATTTTGGACAAAGTATTTCACCCTTTTGAATTTTAGTCACTTCATCTGTTAAATGAATAATTCCCATCTTACAAGTGCCTAATAGCAGCTAAATGAAATCACGCAGCTGCAAGCATTCATCAACGTTCCTGGAAAGCAATAAGACCTCAAGCACTGTCAGCTGTTATTGTAAGGAGAGGGGACCTGCCGCCGATGATTCCTTATAATGGAGTTGCTTCCATCTCTATAAAATAAGGCAGTCAGGGCTTCCCTGGTGGCGCATTGGTTGAGAGTCCGCCTGCCGATGCAGGGGACACGGGTTCGTGCCCCGGTCCAGGAAGATCCCACATGCCGTGGAGCGGCTGGGCCCGTGAGCCATGGCCGCTGAGCCTGCGCGTCCGGAGCCTGTGCTCCGCAACGGGAGAGGCCACAACAGTGAGAGGCCCGCGTACCGCAAAAAATAAAAAATAAAAAAATAAGAAAGTCAGAGCAGCTCTTCTCCAAGGGCCCCTCAGAGCTGATATGTTATGGCCTTATTGCTGAGCCCCTGGCTCGGGATTTGCTGGGCAGGTGATCCTAGTTCCCGAGTTCTGATTTCCATGGTAGGGGGTTTCTGCTGGAGTCCTTAGGGTCTGGCTGTGAAAACACTGAAGAGCTGGCCTGGAGATGTAGTGAGTTTTCCATCAGTGAAAGCATCCAAGGAGAAGCTTGACAACCGCTTGCTGGGAAGAGGATAGAAAAGGGAACAGGAGTCAAGCTCCATGAAACTTCACTCACCTCTGACTCACCATATTCTAAAAAAAAAAAAAGCAGGCAGTCACATGCTCTAAACCCTCCAGGCATCAGTCTTTGCCATTAGAACCAAGTGGTCACCTAGAAAAGCCGCAAGTCAGTCAGCCTGTGTCTATTTGTCCACTCAGGCTAAGGAACCATTTCTACCAACCAAAACCAAATCTGAGCCTCACGGGCAGGAAGATTGTGCCAGACCAGATCAGATGCTTTTCAGAACGAACCACTGTCTGTTGCTGGTGCACCCAGCTGCCTCACCCAGGAATCCAAAATGGAATTCCAAGCCTGGGACAGGGACATTGGAAAAAAGAGCCGGCAACTGGGTTTGATAGTGAGAAGCTAAGTAAACAGTGAGATGCTGGGTGAAAGCTATAGGGGGCTGGGAGCTTCATCCACAAGAGTGATTCTCTCTCCTCAGAAATGCTAATGAAATTTGGACTTCCTTATTTTATTGCCTACTTTGGTTTCTTATAATTGAACACCAAGTCCTGGGAGACAAGGAGGAAGATCCACTGACATCATCAGTCAAACAAGCCAAGGCCTCATTTATCAGTGTGGCAGCACCAAGGCCCCTGACTCTGGCAATGGCCCTGCCATCAAATCTCACTTTATCACTGTGGCCCCTGGGAAAATCTCAGCACCTATGGGGTCTGGTACCTGCCCCTGCCCACAATGCCTTTATACAAATGTTTTGTCTCCCTCTCCTCCTGCAAGCACTTTGCTAAATTTCCTTAATGAATTCTCACTGCAATTACTAGCATCACCTCCTTTCTACTGATGAAGGAGCAATCCCAGGAGGATGAGGTGACTTGTTCAGGGTTGCACATGCATTTTTCCAGCCGATGTTGGTGGAGTTTTGAATCCTAGGCAGAAACAGCAGAATAAATACTGACTTTGCGATTGATGGTCCTGGGTTCAAATCCTACTTATTAATTGTGTGATCTTAGACAAATTACTTAGCCTCTCTGTGTCTCTGATTTCCTGATTATTAAATGGGGATGAAAAGAGAAACTAATTCACCGTATTGTTGGGAGGATTAAAATGAGTTGATGGTGTACAGAGCTTAGAACACTGCCTGGGCATGGAAGGCTATTAGTATCTTGAGTGCCCACATCACTCAGATGCCCTGGGAACTGGCAGGGAAAAGAGTGACTTTACAAGTGGGAAGGATGAAGAGATCTTCCTGCCCTGCCCCTCGAGCTTTCTGCCTCATCCTCTAGGCCGGCTGCTCCCTGCTCCCCTATCAGACCTCAAGAGGGTGGTTTGAGGTCCGGCATCTGTGCCCACATTGGGGATGTTTCAAGGCAAAAAGGAAAGCAAAGGAAGCTGAAGGTGGGAGCTTAGAGCTGCTAGTCCCCTGGAGAAGTGGCAGTAAAAAGACTTCCTGTGATGCCTCCCCTCCTGACTAATGCCTTTGGCTTCTGTAGCTGCTGCCTCTGCCAATAGCCAGCCTTGGTCTGGGTGATACATTTTCCCTGAAAAATGACCTGAGCACAGCCTTTGCAGGGATTAATAATGAGCTCTGCGGAGGACTGACAGCTCGTCCAGAGCTGTGCATCACCCCCTGCTCTGCTCTCCTGCAGGCCAGAAGGTCTCTGTCTTCTCCAGGAGATGAGCAGAACATCAAGTGTGCAGGGCAGCATTTCTGTAACCAGCCTAAGCAAACTTCCTGAATGCCAGTGGGCTCTCTGGGCCCAGTGCTCACCCCAATGATAGCTGGTGGTCGGCATGGCCCAGACACTGTGCTGGTACTGGGTGCAGGGGAGATGGAGGGGAGAGGAGAGATGGGTGATGACACAGGCTTCCTGTTCTCAGAGATCAACCCAGAGGGGCTGAACAGACAAGTGCACAGGTAGCCATGAGATAGGCCAAGGAGTAAGAAGTGCCACTTAAGAGCTGAGAAAGGGGATACATCCCTTCTAACCCTAGAGATCCCAGAAAGTCTTGTGGAGAAAGTGGAATTTGGGCTGGTAGAACTGGCTCGTACTGGGATGCAGTGGAATGGTTCCCAGGTTGCAGAAGCCAAGAGGCAGAAATATGCCATGAAGGAGGGCATGGTCTAGCTTGGCTGGGGTGTAATACCTGAAGGGAGTTGGGAGAGATAGTGTTCAATCAACCGCAGAGGCTGAATACCAGGCTAAAGCATGGAGCTCTACAGTAGCTCATAGGGAGAGGCTGGAAGGTTGGGCTGCCCTGGATTGGAGGAGTGCAGGCCATCTGTTGGATCCTGGTGAATTCAAGTACTGTCCCCTTGTCTTGATCACAGTCCTGGGTTACTGGGTGCTCTCAGGTGACATGGGCTGGACACACTGTGACAACAGGGCCTGCAGGACCCTGGAATTCTCACGGAGCCCCCGAGTATGTACTCCTTCCCCTATCCCATCATGATACCTTCCCCACCCCTCTAGGGTGAGGGAGGCCCTGCCTAAACCATGCCTGGCCCAGGCTCCACATGGTTAGGGACAGCTGAACCTGGTGGCATCCCTAAAGGGCCCAGAGCAGGAAGAACCAGCTCCAACCTACTCCCCTCCTTCCAAGGTCAAGGGAAATGTAAGCTGTATTTTTTTCACACAGCCCCACTGAACTGATTGGCTTGTGCAGGTCTCTGTGGCAGACAGCAGCCTTGTGTCCTCAGCCAGGGGATGCAAATGCTTAGCAACAGGAGGGTTCTCATTTGCAGCAGGACCAGACCAACTCTGGTCGCTTTCCGGCACCTCTGGGACCCTGGCCTTCTGTCTCTGACCCCGGGGGAGGCATGCGCCAGTCGGGGGTCAGAGGATCTGCTCACAGCAAAAGATGCTCCAGGATTAATTAAACAAAGCCTTTTCCCAGATGGCATCATTTGGTCACCATTTGCAAGAGCAGTATCTGCATAGCGCTGGCCGCTCTGGTCACTGCTCCAGCTCTGCCTACAGCACGCCTGGTAAATATTGATGCCAGCCCACAAGCAGTATCCACTACAGGCCAGAAGGGCTGAGGCTGCGCAAACCACTTGAAATGTGGCTTCTGACAGTGCAGTCATTGAGAGCTCCCTGTGCCCAAGCTCAGGAGGGTGGGCCAGGCTGCTCTGGGGTCAGCAGTGGCCTGAATGGGTGGGTGTGTCCAACTGGGGTGTGATAATTCAGTTTAATTCAATTCAATTCGATTTCAGGATTTATTGAGCGCCTGCAAGAACTGGATCCTGGGCTGAGCTTAGAGTTAACCAGAAGCAGATCTTGCACCCACAAGGTCACAGATAACAGTTCAGGGGAAGACAGGGGCATAGAAGATGATGACTGAGGCTTTTGCACATGCCGTCCCCTCTCTCTGGAATTCCCTCACCTCTTCACCTAATTATCTCTTCCTGCTCTTCCTTCAGCTTTCAACTCTTTGGGATTTCCTTGGGGAAGTTTTCCTTGCCTTCCATGACTCAGGCAAATCCCCCAGTCCCATACTCGCATTGCCCACGTTCTGCTCCTTGGCGGCACTAGACACTGTCTAAATCTTAGTTATCTCTGTGGTTATTTTATTAACGTGTGTCTCCCAGCTAGGCTGGGAGGTCCATTTCCTTCAACATTTTATGTTGAGTGACAGTCACTCCACCTGAAATCTAAATAAATATTTCTTAGATATAAAGGCACTACCATTTTTTCAAATTAATGTAAATGCTGTCATCATACAAGCTCATTTGAAAGTGTTGGAACTTTGTGTAGCTTTGTTATAAATATGTATATTTTAATAAATTGATACTAAAAATAGAACTACAGTCACAAGGGGGAGTTCCTCAAACTGGAGATGGTGGAAGACCCTAGCACTGGGACATGCCACCCATGTGCCTGTGGTCCTTTCCAGAGGAAAGAGTTTAGGGGAAAATTGACTTTTTTCTGCCTGACTACACTTTTCCTCCAGTCTACCTGTATTTCCATCTCTCCACCTCACTTCTATTCGCCCAGCCCTCTCTTTCCCCCAGTTTGGGTTTGGGGACAACCAGAACTGCACTCAATGGGTTATCAACATTCTGCTACTAAATGGGCAACATTGGTATAAACTGTTGATTTGATTCCCACTTGAGGCCAAACATCCTTGTAGATTTGGGCTGGAATCACTTTTTTACCCCCTTACTTTGTACTGTGCTAGAACAGTAAAACAGGGAGGACTCTGGAGATGATTTGTTGATCAATCCCTTCCTTTGAAAGGCAGAATAATTGTAGCTAGCGAGGGGTTTGGGCTGTTGGGTTACTCCAAGTCTAGAGAAAAGGGTCTCCTGACTCCATTCCAGGCCTCTCCCCGTTCTACCAGAAAAGACACTTATCAAGCCCTCACTGAATTTAAGTTTCCACAGTACTCAAGATCTCTGGTCAATTTATTTTAGGACTTTGCGCTAGTTTCCATCTGAAGAAATAAATACCTATTTACTGTCATGCTTCTCATTTGAGTATGTTACTGTTCTGAGAGCAACTGGGGAAGAAAATTCTGACCCCACTAATGTCTTGTTTTGTCTTTACATTTATAGAGCCTTCTCACTTTCCTGTACACTTTCCCCATCATCCCACCATGTGACTTTCCCCCCTGGAAGAAGACCTGGGCCCATCAGGTCCTGTTTTCAATCTTGGACGTGCCATTTTCACCATTTACAGAAGGGGCAGAGAACGACCTGGCTCCTTGATTCCCCAGTGGGCATTTCGGGATTGCAGGTAGGGGTAGGAGAAGAGCTAGAGGAAGAGGGGTGGAAGAGGAAGAGTCAAGCAGAACAGAGAAGGGTGGGCATCAGAACAGCTCCACAATTCCAGGCTCTCACACCAGCAAGCCGGCCGCTGCTGGGTTCTCAGGAGGACTGAGCCCTGACGGGAGGCCTGGGCTGTGAGGAGGAGGCCAGAGGACGGGGGCCGGAGGACTGGCACAGAGTCCATGCTTTCACCCTCTGGAACCCCAACATGTATCTTCTGGAGAAGATATATGAGGAACAGCGCTGGTCTGAAAGGATGGAGGGGATCCAGCCTGAGATTCGGCTGAAAAGTCTCTTTCACTCTGTCCTCTTCTCACCTCCCTCCCTCACTTTCCATAATTTCTCATTCATCTGTTTTCTCACATGCCTTTTGATTTTCTAATCTCTCTCTCATCAATCACCTCTTCTATTTATTTCAACTCCATCTAGAACTTTTATTTATCCCCTTTTCTCTCTTGACATCCATCTCTATTTACGGGTCTATGGTGCTGAAAACTGAACAGATAACAAATGTCCTCAATTCAGAGCAGAGGCCTTCTGCCGAGTTTCTTCTTGGCCTCTGAGGTGACCTATAACAGGGACCATATGCTAACTATTTGTATCGCCTCATTTCACCATCCCAATGGTGTTTAATTTTTCGGGATGAATTTGTGTTGTTTCCTCAGTTTTCTTGCAAGCACTCTAAGGAATAGGCCCGCAGCCTCTGGAGCCCAGTCTCCTCACAGCCCCTGCTGCCAGGCCTGTAGGTGCTCAGGAAATGGGTGTGGAGAGGTTGCTCTCTCCTCCTTGCCCCCATACCCCCACTCCCACAAGCTTCCAACCTGCAGCACCCAGGGGAATCCCTTCAGCTTGGGAGATGGCACAACCCAATGAAACTTGAGCAGGTTTTACGCTCTTACAATCTCCATTGTTTACCTCAAATATATAAATATACACTAAGTAAAAAGGACACCCATTTAGCAAATATCAGCTCGAGACAATTCACTGGACATTGACCCTGGTTTTCCACCCAGAGTCTTTCCTACATAAAAATTCTGGACAAGCCTCTGGTCTAGGAAGAGCTTTCCCTCCATTCTTCAATTAGTCACACTATGTACTCACTAAAAAAATTTTTTCGAGTTATGATTAAGTGTCAGGCACTTAGCTAAGAACAGGTGACACAGAGAAGATGACCATGTAGGCCTTGTCCTCAAGGAGTAGATGGCTTAGCAAAGCAGAATGACAGTGTACAGAAACATTTCGATAGACATTCATTTAAACATATATTTTAGTGAGCACACACTGTGTGTCTGGGATTGTGACAGATGCTGGGACCACAGCAGGAAACAACAGAATAGTACATTAATAGCAAAGAACACTAATAGAAGTACTTAACATGTACATCCATTGATGCACAGATGGAGCAGGGGAAGCTTTCCTTTCTGCCCATTGAAAACATTTGTGAGAAAAAAGAAAACTACAGGCCAATATCACTGATGAACATAGATGCAAAAATCCTCAACAAAATTCTAGCAAACAGAATCCAACAGCATATTACAAGGTTCATACATCATGATCAAGTGGGTTTATCCCAGGAATGCAGGGATTCTTCAATATATGTAAATCAATCAATGTGATAAACCATATTAACAAATTGAAGGAGAAAAACCATATGATCATCTCAATAGATGCAGAAAAGGCTTTTGACAAAATTCAGTACCCATGTATGGGCTTCCCTGGTGGCACAGTGGTTGAGAATCCGCCTGCCAATGCAGTGGACATGGGTTCAAGCCCTGGCCCGGGAAGATCCCATATGCTGCGAAGCAACTAAGCCCATGCGCCACAACTACTGAGCCTGCACTCTAGAGTCTGCAAGTCACAACTACTGAAGCTCATGCACCTAGAGCCCGTGCTCTGCAACAAGAGAAGCCACCACAATGAAAAGCCTGTGCACTACAATGAAGAGTTTGACACAACTCCCCCCCGCTGGCCACAACTAGAGAAAAGCCCGTGTGCAGCAATGAAGACCCAACACAGCCGAAAACAAATAAATAAATAAATTTATTTTTTAAAAAACAGCCATTTATGATTAAAAAAACCCTGCAGAAAGTAGGCATAGAGGGAACTTACCTCAACATAATAAAGGTCATATATGACAAACCCACAGCCAACATGGTTCTCAATGGTGAAAAATTGAAACCATTTCCACTAAGATCAGGAATAAGACAAGGTTGCCCACTCTCACCACTCTTACTCAACATAGTTTTGGAAGTTTTAGCCACAGCAATCAGAGAAGAAAAAGGAATAAAAGGAATCCAAATTGGAAAAGAAGTAAAACTGTTACTGTTTGCAGATGACATGATACTATACATAGAGAATCCTAAAGATGCTACCAGAAAACTACGAGAGCTAATCAATGAATTTGGTAAAGTAGCAGGGTACAAAATTAATGCACAGAAATCTCTTGCATTCCTATACATTAATGATGAAAAATCTGAAAGAGAAATTAAGGAAACACTCCCATTTATCATTGCAATAAAAAGGATAAAATACCTAGGAATAAACCTACCTAAGGAGACAAAAGACCTGTATGCAGAAAACTATAAGACACTGATGAAAGCAAGTAACGATGACACAAACAGATGGAGAGAAGTCAAAACTACAATGAGGTGTCACCTCACACCGGTCAGTATGGCCATCATCAAAAAATCTACAAGCAATAAATTCTGGAGGGGGTGTATGTGGAGAAAAGGGAACCCTCTTGCACTGTTGGTGGGAATGTAAATTGATACAGCCACTATGGAGAACAGTATGGAGGTCCCTCAAAAAAACTAAAAATAGAACTACCATACAACCCAGGAATGCCACTACTGGGCATATACCCTGAGAAAACCATAATTCAAAAAGAGTCATGTACCACAATGTTCATTGCAGCTCTATTTACAATAGCCAGGACATGGAAGCAACCTAAGTGTCCATCGACAGATGAATGGATAAAGAAGATGTGGCACATATATACAGTGGAATATTAGCAACGAAATTGAGTTATTTGTTGTGAAGTGGGTGGACCTAGAGACTGTCCTACAGAGTGAAGTCAGAAAGAGAAAAACAAATACCGTATGCTAACACATATATATGGAATGTAAGAAAAAAAAGTGGTTCTGAAGAACGTAGGGGCAGGACAGGAATAAAGACACAGATGTAGTGAATGGACTTGAGGACAAGGGGAGGGGGAGGGGTAAGCTGGGACAAAGTGAGACAGAGGCATGGACATATATACACTACCAAATGTAAAATAGATAGCTAGTGGGGAGCAGCCACATAGCACAGGGAGATCAGCTGGGTGCTTTGTGTCCACCTAGAGGGGTGGGATAGGGAGGGTGGGAGGGAGACGCAAGAGGGAGGGGATATGGGGATATATGTATATGTATAGCTGATTCACTTTGTGATACAGCAGAAACTAACACACCATTGTAAAGAAATTATACTCCAATAAAGATGTTAAAAAAATTTTTGTGAGTTATTTTATTTAACAAACATTTAGTACGTGTGTGATGCAATTTTGCATTCCTAGTCTAATTATTATTCTAGATCATTGCCTAACTTCAATATGTAATGCTTGTGGATTTTATATAAACTGTATATATAATTAACCAATGCACTTTGGATTATGAGATTTTAATTTGCTCTACGTTTGTTAGTCCTTAGACATCTTGAAGAACAAACCCTCATGCTTATATAATATGATGATGCTATGGAAATAAGTACCCTGCAAATATAAGGAGAGGCTGGATGAAAAGCCTTTCCTCCCTGTCTTGGTCCAGCAGGCTGTCACTGGGTCCTGTCCGTTGAAGATGCTAGAATAAACCTCATTAGTCTAGCAGGCCTCATTCCAGGAAGATTTAGGGGGGGGACCAGAAAAATCCCTGATGGATGAGATGCCTAGTCTCTCCCCTCGTTCTGATCTTACTTGATGTCTCCTGACAAAATGGCCTGACCTGGGCTCGAGGAGGTCTAGTTGCAGAGCCCCAGGCCGGCGCCTGCACAGAGGAGGGCTCTCAGAAGTTTTCCTGGATTATCTGCCCACAAGGAGGAAGCAACTCCTCCTTCTCTTGACCCCGTTATGAGCAACCCCAGCTCATCTGAGCTCAGGTGCACGAGAATAGCCTTTCTGCTCTGCACCAGAAGAGAAGCCCCACGAGGGTGGGTTTGCGGTGCCCCTGTGTGTGTGTGTGCAGCCTGCAGTGGTTGTGGGTTCTGTTTAGCCTCTCTCTTTCTCTCTCTCAGATTGTTTGGCTTGGATTCTCACAACATTCACAACCATCCCCCCTGATTCTCAGGGCAGCCCAGAGAGCCGCACAGGAAGGAACCTGAGCTACGCCATGCCAGACGGGGAAGTGAGCAGAGGCAGGCCTCGGACCCTCATCACAGGGAGAGGGGTCAGAACCCCCAGGTCTCCAGACTCTCTCCAACCCCTGCCTTCAGACAGCTTTGAACGTGTCCTTCCCTGCCTTACGGGATCTCCTGGCTCCCTAAGGCCTGAGGTCACAGTCCCCCAAAGCACACATTGTGTGTTTCAATGGGCATGGCACCCCCTCCTTATTCAGTAGCTACTTCATCCATTCATTCAGTCAATGTGTCCTGAGTCTCCTTGAAGGAGATGGGGCACATCGGAGGCCTGGAGGCCTGGGAGCGATCAGCTCAGATCGGTGTGGATAGTGGAAAGGGAGCCGGAGGGGTGAGACCAGTCAAGAGGGGGTTTTCAATCCAGCGGAGAAAATGTGAGAGCCTAAAATAAGGAGATAGCAGAGCTGTCAGTGGGGGTGGGGAGGCACCATGGGTCAAAGTAGCCAAATCCCATGGTTTTCGGCCCCAGTGCTAGAATCAGATACTTCCCCCAACTCTCCTTCCCCTGCCCACCTGAGCCCCCCCACAACTGGTTCTGGGGCAGTTTTTTTTCTGTACTGGCTGATTTTTCCATGGAGTTTCACTTGTAACAACATGATAAGCTAGCAATTATTAATCCTGTTTTCAGATGAGGGAAACTGGGACTCAGAGAGGTTAAGGTATTTGCCTTGCTCAATGTCACGCTGTCACTAAAAAGCATTGACAAGTATTAGACTCCATAGCCATCGGATTCCAAATTTTGTGTTCTTTCTCTCCTTTTGTGCTGTCTCTCTATGCAGTTCCCCCAAATATTGATCTAGAACATCTCCAGTGAATGGGATCTCACTACATCCCGAGGACACCCATTCCATCTTTCTGCTCCTTACCATGAGCTGAAGTTTTTCTAGAGGTCCCCCTGCCTAGTCCTAATTCTAACCCTTGGGGCCTCAAGAAACAAATCTGTGTCCTCTGGCCTCATGGCGGCTTCCAAATGTTCGATGAAGGCTCTCAGTCCCCACAGGGCTCCTCTTCTCTAGGCTGACATGCCTCCCATTCCCCAGAGGACATAAATCCTCACCCCTCCCCACCGCCCTCATCTCTTGCCTCTGGACATCACTGTCCTGTGTCCTTCAGAAAGAGTCCTGGAACGTGTCCTGTAGCAGGAGACTTGGTGACCTCTCAAGGAACTTGTTTCATGTTTTAAAGTGTTACATTTATCCATATTATTAAACTTGATTTTTAAAAACTATAAATGTAATCCATGGACATTGCTTAAAGTGTTCAAAATAGCAAAAGAGAATCTAAAGCAAAAAGTAAAGTTCTCCCCCCATTCTCTTCCAAGCCCAGTGCCACTCCCCAGAGGAAGCCTCTTTTAAAATTTTCTATTTTTATTTCTTGTGATAATTCCTATTATAATTTTTAAAAACACAACTGTACCTTGATCTCTGCTTATCTCTAGATGGTATCTGTTGATCGCCCTTTGCGCAGTATGAGGAATTCAGCACATTTACACTTCCCGTCTCCACACCACTTTACCTCCTAATTTGGTTAGTAATATAACTCTTTTTAGTTCTTCCAGTGGTTATTCTTATTACTATCACTAATCTACTTAAAAACCTGCATTGATTTATCCACTTTATGCAACATTCATTAATTTTCCACTATGAAAGTTGAGGAAAGTGGTGAGCCTCTTTTTTCTACATCTCTCTAATTTTCAATTTTATTATACCTATATTTACCATATAGATTTTTTTTTAACAATTTCAAGATTTGTAACATTTGTACTCTGTGTTTAGCTATAAGTAGGTGCTCCACATTTTGTCCATAAGATAATTCCAAAGGTTGAAAACCAATAAACAGCATTGTGCTTCTATGAACACTACTCACTGAAGCCTGGATCTACAGAGAAGAAAGTGTGTTCACTGTCATGATACCTTGGACACTCTAAGGAGGCTTTTCTATGAAGCAAAGAGTCGAGTGGAGACGCATCACTCCCTTTCAGCTTTTCTTAGCTTCTTCTGGATCAGTTTCAGCTGTACTTTTTCTTGGCTCTCATGTTATCTTCTTTTAAAATTCTTTTTCAGTTTTACTAGAGTATTTCCTCGAAATTTGTTTTCATTTAGGGTGTATGATTGGCAACCAGTGGTAGGCTGAGAGATGGCCTTTAAAAGATATCCATATCCCAATTCTTGGAACCTATAAACGTCCTTACATGGCAAAATAGGGGTCTCTGCAGATGTAATTAAGTTAAAGATTTTGAAATTATCCAAATGAGCCCTAAATGCAAATCATAGGTGTCCTTATAAGAGAGAGGCAGATGGAGATTTCTCACACAGACATAGAGCAGAAGGAGATATGAAGATGAAACACAGAGAGATTTGAAGATGCTAGTCTTAAAGGCTAGAGTGATGCAGCTACAAACCAAGGTGTGCCAGCTACCATCAGAAGCTGGAAGAGGCAAGGAAGGGTTTTCTCCTACAACCAGAGGGAGTGCAGCCCTGTCAATGTCTTCATTTCAGCTCAATGATACTGATTTCAGATTTCTGTCCTCTAGAATGGTGAGAAAATAAATTTCTTTCTTTCTTTTTTAGGTCACTAGACTTGTAATTATTTGTTACAGCAGCCATGGGAAACTAATACAACAACATTATAATTTCTATACATAAAAATGACTGTCTGGGGTGACTCTCTTGTTGACAGTTTGGCTAGGTGTAAAATTCTATATTCTATACTACAAATGATTTTTCCTCAGAACTTTGAACCATGGGCTTCGAACCATGGGCTTCTAGCATCCAGTAGAGCTAATGAGAAGAAATCTCATGTCAGTCTGAATCTTACTTTTCAGGGTACCAATTTTTCCTTGCTCTGTAAGCTTTTATACATTTTGTTTTTATCCTTTGAGTTCTGTCATTCCTTCAGAATGCGTCGATTTTGGTCTTTGACATATAAATCCTTCTTGACACTGTGTGAACTGTTTCAATCTGAAGACTCCTGATTTCTTCAGTTCATGAAATGTTTCTTCTATGTTTTAGGTGTTTATTTTCTATTAAAACTCCTACTGGGCAGATTATGAACCTTCTGATGTATCTTCCATGTCTCTTGGCTTTTCTCTATTTTCTTTCTTTGTACTTTTGCTCTATGTTCTAGAGATTTCGTTTCCAAATTACGAATTTGGTTTTCAGTCTTGTCCATTACATTATTCAGCTTATCCCATTGAATATTTATTTATTTATTTGTTTATTTTTGGCTGCGTTTGGTCTTCGTTGCTGTGCAAGGGCTTTCTCCAGTTGCAGGGAGCGGGGGATACTCTTCCTTGTGGTGCGCAGGCTTCTCATTGCGTTGGCTTCTCTTGTTGCAGAGCACGGGCTCTAGGCACGTGGGCTTCAGTAGTTGTGGCTCTCGGGCTCTGGAGTGCAGGCTCAGTAGTTGTGGCACATGGGCTTTGTTGCTCTGCGGCACTTGGGATCTTCCCGGACAAGGGCTCGAACCCATGTCCCCTGCATCGGCAGGCAGATTCTTAATCATTGCACCACCAGGGAAGTCCCCCATTGAATTTTTAATTTCATCAGTCATGCTTTGAATTTCTACACGGTCTTTGTTCTTGTTCTCAGGTGACTTTTCACATCTGAGAAACAAGTCTACTTCGGTTTTATGGATGCAATAACCTCTTGATCTTTCTGAATGCCATTACAATTTTTAAAAAACATTCTTAGTGGTTCATTGAATTATGTCTGATTCTTCCAGGCTAGCTGGTGCTTATTTATGACTTTAGCATCCCTCAAACATCAAGAGGAGGTAGGCAGAAGGATGTGCATTCAGGAAACACATTTGAATCTCAGAACAGAGAGGCATGTATAGTTTGGAAACTATACATATTCACAAAGAGATAAACATAGCCCACAGTTTAAAAAACTCCATAGGTGGTTCTGTTACAAGTCACATCCTACCCCCACCTACATGCCCTTTCCATCCCCCTGCTTTGACTGAGAACTGGTGGACCAGATCAGCAATTCTCAATCCTGGTGGAACATTAGAATGAACTAGAGAACTTCTAAAACCTACCCACGCCTGGGAACCCCCAGGTAAAGCTGGCGTGCATGTAAGGTTGTGAATAATTAGAATAGACTATTTCTAAGGTCTTACTTTTGTAACTGTGGTCCATGAACCAGCAGGATCAGCAACACCTGGGAACTTGTTAGAACTGCAGAAGCATGGGACTCACCCCAGGTGTTCTGAATCAGAACCTGCATTTAGACAAGATGGGCAGTGATTGATAATTAAAGTTTGAGGAGCACTATTTTATGGGAGATCATAAGGCACAGTGGGGTATTTGGGTGTGACTTCCAGAATCTAACAGATCTGAACTTGAAGTACAGCTCTGTCACTTAACTAATTCATGAGTACATTAAAGGGAGGCCAGTGTGGCTGTAGAGCACTTAGCACAGTGCCTGGCTGTTGGCAGAGGCTCAGTAAATGTCATTCCCTTCCTCATCTACTTCTTTGAATATTCCTTCCCAGGTTCGAGATTCTTCGGC
This sequence comes from Neophocaena asiaeorientalis asiaeorientalis, assembly GCF_003031525.2. Taxonomy (NCBI): domain Eukaryota; kingdom Metazoa; phylum Chordata; class Mammalia; order Artiodactyla; family Phocoenidae; genus Neophocaena; species Neophocaena asiaeorientalis. The sequence goes on from NW_020173920.1 coordinate 2,791,418, forward strand.
AGGAATGTTTCTCCTGTGCCTCCATTTCTCTCCTGTCTGTAAAGCATCTGATTAATCACACTCTTTGATCTTTCCCTTCTCGTACTCTCAGAGCGGTACCATCAAGTCACTCTTTCTAGCACTGTCTTAAATGATGGCTTCTGGTCTCCCTTGTAAAATTTAATAGCAAAATGCTTTTGATAATGCAAGCTTCTTTGAAGTCGACCCAATCTATATTCCCAAGTTAAAAAGATGTTCTGCATTGTGACTCTTTCTTATATGAACCTGGAGTGTCAGTTGAAAAGACAGCTGTGCTCTCTGCTCTGCTAGTTCCATTTTCCCTGGTTCCATTTGGAGTTTTCTGGAGAAGCATGGGAAATCTCTTCTGTGTCAGGAGACGAAGACACCATCCTGTGGCTGTGATTCATGTTGAGGCCACCTTTGATTCACCACCAACTTTATGGAGCTCAAAATGCTCCACAGGACTTTCTAATTTGTCCTCCTTACCCAACTCCCACCATCACCACCCAAAGCCTAGGTTAGAGGCAGAGATGTCTGTCTCTGCTCCACAAATGAGGAAACAAATGCAGAGAGGGTGGGACACTTTCCAAAGAATGAACGCACACAAACCACACACACACACACACACACACACACACACACACACACACACACACACGCACAGTCTTGATCCTACGTCTTCTTAACCAGATTCAGTGTCCCAAGAAAACTAGAGGAAATCCTAGTTTCCTCTAGTTGCTGCTAGCCATCAAGTCAGGAGGTAATTAACCAGCCAGCATCCTCTCCCCAAAGATTCAGGCACTTTAGGAATCACCATAGGCAGCTGTTTAAAGCAAACCACGCGGTGCTTCCTAGAAAAAGCTATTGCTCTCTCTCCACACGCCTCCTGCTCTCCTCTCCTCCCTGCACTACCTCAGGGGGCACGCCCTTCCCCATCCCATGTACCTGAGAGCTTGGCTCACAGAGGAGGGCCAGATCACTTGTGATAATTTCTCAGCGATGCTGAAAAGGATCATGCACATGTGTGCTCATCCCAGGCCCGCTCTCTGTCTGCCTCCGTCTCTGTTTCTCTCTCTCTCATATACACACAGAGGAATACCCCAGAACTTCTCTCAACCACTCTTAGGTGGGATGAGAGGGCTTCCCTGTTGGCAGAAGTGAAACTGGGAAAAGCCATTGCACCACTGTGTTGGAGCCGTGCTCCTAAGACTTTCATGGTCACACACACACTCCTGGGTGGTCTTGTTAGATAAATGTCAGATTCTGATTCAATAGGTCTGGAGCAGGGGGCTCTGAGATTCTGCATTTTGGATAAGCTCCCTGGTGATGCTGAAGCTGCTGGTCCATGGGCCACACTTTGAATGGCAAGAGATTAAAATGACTGCCCCATCCTGTGGGAGTCTTTGGGGATGTACTGGAGGAAGCAGAAGTAGTCAGAAAGGGAGGGCCTGCAGGGCCGCTGCCTGCTAAGGATGGACGCCCCGCAGGCCTGTGTCCTCTCGTGCTTCTTCTGCTATGTCTGGTCAACTCAGAAGATGGTTACTCAAGGAATGACATTAGTTTGATTTTTCAGTGGAGCATATCAGTAAGTCAAAGGAAAAACTACACGCACATATCAACGAGTACTGTTAAGGCATAAGATAAAATTCACATCGACTCCTGAAAAAGAAAAATAGATTCCCTTTTTATGCTAAATAATATCTTTCTTAAACCAACTTCAAGCATAATACCTAATGACAAGACCCTTAGAAGCAATCTTATTAAATCAAGGCCAGACAAGAATGTCAACCATAGCCACTATCAATTAACACTTTTGAAATTGGGGGCCAAGGCATATGAACCAGAAATAAAAAGTGTAGCTATGGGAAAATGAAGAGGAGACACATTTAGGACAATTTGCAGACGGTGTAATTGTCGACCCAGAAAATGCAAGATTCAGCTGAAAATCTTTAACATTAATAAGAAAGCTCGATAGAGTAGTGGGATACAAAGGAAACATGAAAAGTAATAACTTTCATACATACACAGCCAACAACCAGTACTTGGAGGAAAGTCCCTTTCACATATGACAATAAACAAAGAAATATGTAGAAATTAACTTAATAATGAATGTGTAAGCCATCGGTAAAACATAAAACCTCACAAAAAGCCGAAAATGACTTGATACACAGTGAGACATACCATGCTTCTCAATGGGAAGATTAAACAGTCCTTGACTTTTTTTTTTTTTTTTTTTTTTTTTTTTTTTTTATTTATTTACAGCTGTGTTGGGTCTTCGTTTCTGTGCGAGGGCCCTCCCTAGTTGTGGCAAGCGGGGGCGACTCTTCATCGCCGTGAGCGGGCCTCTCACTATCGTGGCCTCCCTTGTTGCAGAGCACAGGCTCCCGATGCGCAGGCTCAGTAGTTGTGGCCCACGGGCCCAGTTGCTCCGCGGCACGTGGGATCTTCCCAGACCAGGGCTCGAACCCGTGTCCCCTGCATTGGCAGGCAGATTCTCAACCACTGCGCCACCAGGGAAGCCCCAGTCCTTGACTTTTGATCATATCTAAGGGTGAAGCAGAAAGATGCTGACACAAAGTGCTGAGTGTACGTGTGGCTTATCGGCTGAGGGCGTCACTGTAAGGTAATCTGGCTAGGCCATTTCATGGAAAGTTCCTGATAATGTTATATTTAGGGATTTTCTGTTGGCCGGGCCCTAGAGAAGATTCATCAACCTCCTGCCTGGAGTGTATTCACCTGGCTGCCCATGTTCTGGGAGCTACGTGTCTCAACAGTCATCATTTAAACTTTCACATACTCCTGTTTTCAATTCAGCTCCCTTGCGGTCAGCAGGGCCTGGGGTGCCCCAGTCCAGCACCCTCTGTGTTACCCTTTCTGGAGATAAAAGAGCAGTCCTCAGGAGGGGCACAGAATGTGTCTCTGCGTGGAGTGGGGGGAGATGGTCTTGGGATCTATCTGCTTTTTAAGTAGACTTGCAACCTGTCCTCCTCTTCTGATGCTACTTTGCTCTCACTTGCAGATCAGGTGCCCCATTCCTGACTTAGATACATCAAGTCAGTTACCACTTGTCTAGCTGCTTCTCAGCTTCCAAATTTTGTTGCTGTTGCCTCCTCTCCTGTGCTATTTGTGCTTTAAAAAATCCAATATGTCGTTTCGAATGTTACCAGATAGCAATCAACTCAAGAGCCCAGATGGAAAAAAAAAAAAAAACCCTAGTATTGACTGCATACGTTACAGTGCAAATCCATTTCCAAGAAAAAAGCAGGGGATCAGAGGAGAAGAGCACCAAATTTAGGGCATAGCGGAGTGGGGCATGGGATTTCTTTCTCTTAAAACATCTTTTTTAGAGGTAGGTTAGTCTATCTGCTTTGTGTAGCAAATTAGTGCTAAGTATCACAAGTCTTGGAAGTATTCAAACTCTTTAACCCAATAAACCCGCCATGTGAATCTATCCTAATGAACAATTTAAAATCTTAAGAGGTACAAACTATCAGGTATAAAATAAGCTACAAGGATATATTGTACCACACGGGCAATAGAGCCAATATTTTTATAATAACTATAAATGGAGTATAACTTTTAAAAATTGTGAATCGCTATATTGTACACCTGTAACATATAATATTGTACAGCAGCTATACTTCAATAAAAATAATGATAATAAAAAATAAAATCTTGACTAAACTTCATGAACAAAGATGTTCATCAAACCATACTTAGGATCTTAAAAAAAACGGAGATAATTTAAATGTCCCACAGTAGGGGAATGTTCATCCACTTGGTGAAATATATGATACAACCATTAAAGTAATAAAATAATGGAAATTTTTTACATTAAACAAAAAATCAAGATAAAATTAAATATGTATTAGCCTCAAAAATATATAAAATAAAAATTTTTTAAACTTTGCCCAGAAAAGGAGTGAAAAGAAATATCACAAAATGTTAACACAGGGTAAGTACCATTTTTCCATTTCTTTCTACTTTTCTATAATGAGCAAATATTTTTCTCTAATAACAGCTTTTTTGAGATATAACTCACATACCAGGCAATTCACTCACTAAAAGTGTACAACGCGATGGTTTTTAGTATATTCACAGATATGTGCAACCAACACCACAGTCAATTTTCATCATACCAAAAAAAGAATGTCATACACTTAAGCTGTCACTCTCCAATCCCCACTTTCAGTCCTAAGCAGCCACAAATCTACCACCTCTCTATAGATTTGCTTGCTCTGGACTGCCTATTCTGGAATCATATAGTGTGTGGTCTTTTGTGACTGGCTTCTTTCATTTAGCATAATGTTTTTAAGGTACATCCGTATTGTAGCATGAATCAGCACTTCATTTCTTTTTATGGCTGAATAATATTCCATTGTATAGATGCATCTTATTTTGCTTATCCACTCATCAATTAAAAGACATCTGGGTTGTTTCTACCTTTTTGGCTATTACGAATAATGATGCTATAAACATTCATATACAAGTTTTCGCATGGACATATGTTTCCATTTCTCTTGGGTATACACCTAGGAATAGAATTGCTTGGTTATATGGTAACTCTATGCTTAACCACTTGAGGAAATGTCAGACTGTTTTCCAAAGTGACTGCACAATGTTACATTCCCACCAGTAATGTACGAGAGTTCCAATTTCTCCACATTCTCCCCAACACTTGTTATTATCTGTCTTCTTGATTACAGCCATCCTAGTGGGCTCAAACTCATTGTGGTTTAGATGTTCATTTTCCCAATGGTTAATTACATTGACCATCTTCTCATGTGCTTATTGGCCATTTGCATATCTTTTTTGGGTAAATGTCTATTCAAGTCCTTTGCCTACTTTTGATTTGGATTTTCTTTTTATTATTGAGTTGTATTTCTTCTTGCTTTGATGTTGTTATTTTCCACTCAATTTTTTTGTAGACATTCCTTTGATCTTTTGACAAATCAGTCATCCCAGGTCAACTTTTCACATGCTTTCCAGATATTTTGTTTGTTTGTTTGTTCGTTTGTTTGTGGTACGCGGGCCTCTCACTGTTGTGGCCTCTCCCGTTGCGGAGCACAGGCTCCGGACACGCAGGCTCAGCGGCCATGGCTCACGGACCCAGCCGCTCCGCGGCATGTGGGATCTTCCTGGACTGCGGCATGAACCCGTGTCCCCTGCATCGGCAGGCGAACTCTCAACCACTGCGTCACCAGGGAAGCCCCAGATATTTTTCTTTAAAAATATCATTCTCCAGGCAGGAACTAATTATAGAAGATATTTGTTTGGTAATTGCCATTGTTTTGACACCCAGCATCTAGAACCCTTCCCCCATGCTTGTGAATTTACCACCTTATGAGTCATGATAAGAAGCAGAGCCCTCTCCCACTGTGGAGCCAAGAGGGTTAGATGTGTGTTTTTCCAGCCTCCCTTGTAGCAAGGACAGGAGCACATGGTTTGGACTCAGCCAATCAGATTCAACTGCCCCAGATATGAGCCAGGATCTGATGATGAAAAAGAGTAGGGTCAACAGAAACAGCATTCCAGTGATGGCACAATCTGCGGTCATGATAGCCACTGTTGGGGGAGGGGGAGGGCAGCAGGAGAAGCAAAGCCAACAGTAACGAGTGCTCAAGCACTCAGCATCCTGGGGTGGTGATGGTGGTGGGGTACAAGGGATGCCAAGTGAAGCTTTGTGTTTCCCTTCAGATGTGACAACAGCATCTTCCCCAGCCTGGTTCTGGGCTGCAGTTTGGCTGTGAAACTGAGCACTGCTAATCTTCTCTGTTCTGGCCTATATTCTAAGCTCATAAGCCTATTTTTGGTTTAAATTAGCAAAATGGCTTTCCACTGTTGCAACTAAGAAGCTTGACTAGCCAAAGATGATGTTCTTCTTCCTGAGAAAGGCCTTTTTTTTTATAATTCACTGACAGGCAATAGGACATTTAGACTCTAATGAGGTGACAACAACCTGGGACTGGATGAAGAGTGAGAAGCTTAAACAGATGATGTGCCTCGACTGATCCCCAGCAAAATACTCTAGTTGTCAAAGCAACCCCTGCAGGCAACAAAGCACTCAACACAGACAAAACCAGGGTGAGAGAGATTTACTGTTTTACAGAATGAACACAGAGAAGCAAAAGAAAGTCTGGCTAAGGTGGTACAAAGTCCTGATTTATAAATTTAAAACACGACCTTGGGCTTCCCTGGTGGCGCAGTGGTTGAGAGTCCGCCCACCGATGCAGAGGACACGGGTTCGTGCCCCGGTCCGGGAAGATCCCACATCCCGCGGAGCGGCTGGGCCCGTGAGCCATGGCCGCTGAGCCTGCGCGTCCGGAGCCTGTGCTCCGCAATGGGAGAGGCCACAACAGTAAGAGACCCACATATCAAAAAAACAAAACAAAATAAAAAAACACGACCTTTACAGTACCAGGAAATAACCAACACCATGGCCCAGTTAGCCAAATTCTGGTATCACCTGGGTGCATTAGAGGTAACACTCATTTCCATGACTCTCAGTGGGAGTCTGCTTTTTATACTGATTCTGGTAGCCGGCCTCCAAGACGGTCCCTAAAGACCCTAACCTCTCGATAGCCAAGCTCTTCTGTAGTCTCTTCTCAATTGAATCAGCTGGTCTGAGTGAGGAATAAAACACTGCAGAAGTGACAATGTGTGACATCCAAGACTAGGACATAAAAGGCACGGCAGCTTCCTCCTTGGTCTTTTGGATCATTCACTCTGAGAAGCCAGCCACCATGTCAGGAGGACACTCAAGCAGCCTTGTGGAGAGGCCTATGTGGAGAGGAACTGAGGCTCCCACAAACAGCTGGTACCCGTTTCCCAGGCATGAGAGTAAGTCACCTTGCAAGTGGATCCTCCAGCATCAGACAAGCCTTCAGACGACTGTGGTCCTGGCTGATATGTGACTGCGGCCTCAGGAGAGCCCCTGAGCCAGAACTGCCCAGTCAACCTACTCTTCACTTCCTGATCCAGAGAAACCACAAGAGATACTAGATGATTATTGCTATTTTAACTTCTAAGGTTTGGGTGATTTGCTATGTAGCAACAGATAAGTAATACATCTACTAACAGTGCATACACTTCCTCTCTGTTTTGAGAACCCAATAAATTCTATCATGTGGGCAATAGGGACACTCCAATAACCACTCCTGGAGCAATTCGCATATTTAAGAACACTGTTTTTCCAGTGTTTTGTGGGGTATCCCTCTACAGAACTGACACCTTCCTGCCCAATGTGAAATTTTTAAGATAAAATCTGACCTTTTCCCATATATGTGTTGCTGGAGATGTTCTGGGGGGTTTCTCTCATTTTGAAAGGGCTGGGTATGCAGACTGCTTCCTGGTTATTGTTGGAGCTGAGGGATGCTATAAAAAGAGATAGCTACAGGGCGCTAGAGTAAATGCCAAGTGTGAAGGCCACAGATTAACGGGTCAGGATCTCAGGCCTGCCCAGGACACAGGTGGACCCAGATATCCAGACAGCATCATGAATCTCTCTCTCAAGGGCCCTGGATCTGCTTCAATTCCTAAGACACTGCACTAATAAACCTCTTGCTTAGCCCTTTACTGCACACCATAAGCCTGTGTTGTCCAAGCTCTTAGATTCTTTACACTGAAACAATTCCCCATCCCCAGCCTGAAGAAGCCTCTTTACCCAGAAAAAATATTTATAAAACTTCTAACCTCTGCCAACACTATGCTCAGGAAAATGTCAACAATGATTAAGCATGTCTTATTCTGTACTCAAGTAGTCGTGCAAATCGGCAGGCAAAACTGCAATTAACAATCAAATCAATCAACAAATATGTGCTTTGTTTTCAGAAATGGACCAGTTTAGCAATGCTCTAGAACTGGCAAAGCATCCTCTTTTACCCATCAACCGCACCCCAGCCACCCCATACACACACCTAACACTGTGTGATCGTTTGCAAAATAAACAGGACAATTTTTTTGCATCCAGTATGGAGATTCTAACAAGGACTGGGTGTGACAGTACCCTTTGGATATGCAACCATAATGTCGGATTTTGCCTGCTCCAGGACCCTCGCCTGTCCCACCCCACTCACAGGTGCTCTCAAGGTCCCTCTTAGCAGGCCAGCCGGTGGCACAGCTTCACACCTTTCCTTCCAACACCAGCCACTGTGAATGGGTGCAGCTGTCTCACCTCCTTCTCACTCTGGCCCTTTCTGGCATCTGGTCATCTTGCCCAGACTCAGGTCCTCAACACCTTTGCAAATAATTTTCTAAGCATCAGCTGGGGGTCTTAAGCATCAGCCATTTTCTTCCTGAGAAGGAAAAGACCCTCAAGCTTCTGAATTCTCCAAAGCTGCTAATGCTTCAACAAACATCACCAAAATGTCTTCTGCAGTAAATTTGTCCAACGAGATCCTCTGAAAGTTAAACAGCAAGTTCACTTCAGCCAAGCCGTGCACACTCACCCTGGCAGCTGCAATAACACAAGGACGATTCAGGGCCTGGGTCACAGCTCCACTCCCTAAACACAGTGTCTGCTCTCATCCCCGGGACTCTGACTCAGTAACTCCAGTCCTCCCATCTCCATCCAGAAGGTGAGTCTAGGTCACCCCAGCAGATGCCAGTTCACAGAAGGCTGAGAAACCAATTCACTGGGAACCAATTCTCAGAACTCAACTTGCCGAGCAAACCTTTCACCAAATTTATCTAATTTACTTATTGGAATGTTCAACGGGAATATTTAGCATCACTCATGGGAATGTTAGATTTCGGTAGCTATGATGAAGACATAGAAAAGTATACTCCAACGGCAACAACCAAATAGCTTTTCTACTGGAAGTTTTAGTTGTTACTGATAGTTTGGATGAGATTGTTCAGGTTAATGTCAACTTCCTTCAAACACTCTTGAATTTAAATTTGCATTCCCATCCGTTGGATGGATCCATCTCCAGAACTGTTCAGAGCCTCAAGGCACCCAGAACACATGTCCTCACGCCTCATCTCTGTGGGGTCTGCCTCTTCAGTGCCTGTGTCCCCTGGCTCTGTCATGGGGGGTCCTGGCAATAGCTGTCCAATACAGCTGGCTCTGGCTGGGGTGGCCCGTTGTTCCCCGTTGACAGGTGAGAATACTCCCAAGATGCTGGGCCCTGCCTGTCAGCTGCGAGGGCTAATGCCTTTTAGGGAAGCGGCATTGAAGGGTATGGCAGCCTACAAGTCCCCTCCCTTGCCACCTTCCACTGGAGAGGCTGGAACTGGTAAATACTTGCTTTCCCAGCTGCCCTTTCATTCAGGGGTGGCCATGCGACCCAGCCCTGCTGTCAGTAGATAACCACACAAAGATCTGTTAAGAAGGTTGTGAATAGTGGTGTGCGGGGGGGATGGTGGCAGTGAGAGCAATCCTCCCTGGATGCAGAAAGAAGCAGGGGTGCGTTGTCTGCAGAGAATTCAAAACACTGATAGAACTGAATAAAAGTCAATCTGCCTTTTCCTCTCACCAGGCACTGGAGATTCTGAACAACGTCAGTGATACGATACTCTGACAGCTGGGGCAGGTCACCACCCTTGTAACCCCCACTTCCCCCTCCAACCTGGAAAGGCTCCTGAACTAGTAGACGAGATGAATCCATACACACATTAAGGGCAGAGTCTGTTCTAGAGGCTAAGATGGAAGTACACGTCAGGCTATGCAAATCATGTTCAGGGAGAGTGTCCATTTCCCCTTCAGTCAGCCCCACGTCTTTATTAAAGCAGCCTCATTAGTGACTGCAGTGACCCGAGTCCTATTGCCATTTCCTGAGAGCATCCGTGCTTCAGACATTCAGGGCCTGGGGGAACTCACGTCCCCTCCTCCTGGCTCTGCTAATGAAGGAGCTAAGAGAAAGAGCCTCTGTTTCAGGTCAGATGTCACTGGTGCCTGCCATGCCTTCATCCTCACCTCTTACCCAGGTGCTCTCCCTTTCCCTAGGCTCAGGACCAAGAAAGCTTCCAGGACCACTGTCCCTAGGCTCCCTCAGCAATCCCCAGCTGCACAGCTGATCTGACACCTCGAGGCAGGGAGGCCCAGTGGGACAAGTCCTAAACTAGGACTTGGGAGACCTGGGCTCTACTGACCTACTGTACTGGTCTACTAGTCAGCTGTGTAACCTTGGATAAGTTGCTCTCCCTTTCTGAGCCTCATTTCCCTGGCAGTAAAACCAGAGGGCCATACTGGATCATCTCTTGGAGGTTCTTTCCACTCTGATGTTCTCCCCGCATCCCTCCCCACCCTTTTCCTCTCTCTCATATATCTTTCTCTGTGTGTTTTACAAAGACCATAACATTGTATTGCTCTAAATTTTTAAACACGATTTAAAATTTTGAAGAAATGATATATTAGTTATATACTTTCTAACGATTTTTTTTTAATGATTCCATTTCTCTTTACATGAGGCTTGTAAAGCTCATCTTTAGTGGCATGGAGAAGGATTTGTAACTTCCTAACCACTTCACTCTTAATCCATTTTGGATCTTAGTAGCTTTAGTTCATTTCATGAGCCAATGTGGATAATTAAGGCAGAAGTCGTGCTACCTCCTGGAGTTATTTTCAGTGACACAGCTTCTTATTTTGCCAAAAGAAATACCATTACTTGCCCAAATTGTTGGGCACCTAGCATGCACTTGAAGCAGATGCCAGTACTGATGCCTCATGGATGCTGAGTCAAGCCCTTGAGGGCTTGTTTAGACACTGAGCACAGAGGGACACTGTACTGGGTATAGCAGCATCACTCCACGGCAATCTGGTCCTCACCAGCTGCAGGAAGGACCCCACCCATGGGGGCAGAGTACACTTCAAGGACATCAGAGGCAGAACCCTGAGGGAAAAGGGGGGAAGATAAAGACCCAGCACCTATATTGAGAGAGCAGGACAGTCCCAGCCGTCCAGAATGGTGTATGTCGCTTTTTTGGAAAATGCATTATCTTTTCCAGGTACTAAAGCCCATCAGGGGACTTCATATACAGCAGTGCAGTGGCCTGAAGGGGGCATGATGGGGCACTTGACTTCCAGTCAAGGTAGTGATCTGAATTGACATGGCAAGTCACCTTCCTGCTCCAAACACATAGAAATGCTAGGTAAAACACTGAAAATTAAATTTCTTAACCTGAAACGAAGATCAGAAGCTAAATAAATCTGTGGATGCTTGAATGAATAGGAGATTCAGTGATGACCAGAGGTTGAACCCATCTTGCATATGCCTTAGAGGCTGAGTTGTTGTTGTGTGTATGTGTTTAACTTATCAAAAATTATATTGAATTGAATATGCAATCTTGTGTCTTTTTAAAATTAAATTAAGGTATAATTTACATGCAGTAAAATTCATCCTTTTAAATATATAGTACTATGGGTTTTGACAAATGCATTCAGTCATATAACTACTAAGCCAATTAAGGCATAGGACAGTTCCATCACCCCCTAAACTCCCCTCTTCCCTTTGTAGTCAACCCCTTCCACCTCCTCCTGTCTCTGGCAACCACTGATATGTCTCTTTTCCAATACGTTTACATTTTCCAGAATTCCAATAAATGGAATCATACAGTCTTTAGAGAGGCTGTAATTTTAATTCTCACCTATGGAAGGATATAAAAGCTGCAGTCTTGCAGATAGCAGAGATATTGGAACTAAGCTCCTTAAATGAAACCAGGAGTTAAGAAAGGGTTTCTCTATTTGGGAACTGGGATTAGAAAAATTCTGCTTGCTGACCCAAATATTAGGCACAAAAGTGAGCCACGTAACTTGACCTGTGATGAAAATAGTAGCCATGAGATATCTCAACTTCTAGTCTGTGTGGCATAAATATATGAACAGGTATTCTCATACAATCAGCATGATATGAACGTCCTGAGCCTAGAAACTCATATAAAAGCTGGTCCAGAAACTGTTTATCCTTTAGACACAGCAGAGGTAATCCCAATATCACACCACAGGAACATTTCCAAAATTGAAGCATATATAGGAACCCCACAGAAAACAATTCCTCACTGGCAAAATTACAAAGTTTGCAAGAAAGTCCATGAGCAATAATCAGCAAGTACATTAAACAAACACAAGTGAGAAACTAAAAATTATATAGAAATCTGAAAGGGTCTTCAAAATAGGTTTGTTTGTATAATGCAAAGAAATTAAAAATGATTAGATTTATAAGGCAAAAAGCAGATTACTATAAAAGATAAATGGAAGGATTGGGAAAGGTACCAAATAGAAAATTACAGAATTGAACAATACAACAAATGATTTTTAAAGAATCAATAATCAGGTTAAACAATTACAAGATACAACTGAAGGAGGAATTAGTGAATAGGACAACAGAGCTAAGGAAATCACAGAGCTATAAAATATGAGAGTGGAATTAAGACATAGAGTAGAGATTGAGAAGCCACAGTATATATCTAATAGGAGTTCCAAAAGTAAAGAATACACAGAATGGAAAAGAGATGATATTTAAAGAAATAATAGCTGAGATTTCTCCAGAATTTAGGAGAGACATGTGCCCTTACATTGAATAAGAACACTAAACCCCAAGCAGGATAAATAAACATAAATGCACATCTACAAAGAAAAAAATCATAAAAGCTAGTTTAGTGAAAATATAGTTACCTACAAAAGAATGGCTATTGGATAAGCAGCAGAGTTTCCATCATCATAGACAAAGTGCTAAGAAAACATATCTTCTAAGGGGATTCTAGTGTGGAAAATGTCCCTTTCCCCTCTCAGTGTATTTAGATTTAAGGGTATCAATGTACTTAAGGGTGTCACTTTACAGTGTAAACAAATTCTCATTTATTTTAGCATGTCCCTTTGAGGAAATGACCAAAGAGAATCATTCCTGTGAGGGGTAGAATTTGGTGAAATGGGGCTTACTAAGTCCAGATACCTTGGGGCTGTGAATCGCTCCTAGAATTCTATGCCCAATTAAACTATCATTTAAGAATGAGGCAAAATAAAGACTTTTTAAAGATGTACTGAAACAGTTTAAACCCAGAGATTCCTCCCTGAAGGAGCTAGACCTAGTAAACAATTTAATTCAGAAAAAAAGAAAAAGAAAATGAGCTCATGAAAAAAAATGGCCAAAAAAATTAATTTAAAAGGTAAGGATAAGCAAGAAATCATTAAGATCTATTGGGTTGGCCAAAAAGTTTGTTTGGTTAGTGAATATGTTGTTCAATAAAGTTCTTCATGAAAATGAAAAATACGTCTTATTTTTACTTAAAACAGAACAAACTTTTTGGCTGACCCAATAAATAAGTACTGAATCATCATCACCAGTTTGAGGAGGTTTAAAAACATGGGAGAATTAAAATGCTAGAAATAGTAACAGGAAGATGAGCGGGGGAAGATAAAATTATAGTGAATAAAATCCCTAACTTTATTCAGGAGGAGGACAAAGATATTGATTAACCTCAGGCTTTGTTAGAAAAACATAAAGTGAAGTGTGCATATTAAAAACTAGGAAAACACTAAAAGACCAGAAACAGAATGCATAACTACCAAATCATTAGAGGGCAAATGAATGAAGAAAAATCAATCAATCTCACAGAAAGCAGGAAAAAATTAAGGCAAAGAAATGATATATGGAAAATGCAAAACAACATTATATATATATAAGTCCAAATAATCACAGTAATCACACAAGTCAGAAAAGAGTTAATCTTGTCTATTAAAAGACAGACACTCAGACTACATTTTAAACATACAAATAAACGCAGTTTATGAGAAGTGCACCAAACATAATGACAAAGTTGGAAAATAATTCGACAGAAAAAGATATACCAGGTGAAACAGAAAACTTTGGTTACAAGTTATTGAAAAGTCAACTTAAATTAGTTAACAATGAAGTAGATTTACTAGCTCAGATAAATAGAAACTCCAGAGGCAAGATCAGAGTAGGTGATTCAGCAACAATGTCATCAGGGATCCAGTATCTTCCCATCTCTGCTCTCTTCCATAGTATCAGCTTCATTCTAAGGCTGGCTTCCCTTTGGGAGCAAAATGACTGCAAGATTTCAAGCCTTCATCTCACATAACCCACCAAGAAAAGCCAACACAATTATAAAGAAGAAAAACACGAGGGTAAGGGACATGATTTAACCAACAGGCTATAAAGACATTATAAAGCTGTAATAATGAAAATAGGGTGGTATTTGTACAGCAATGAAAAATAGATCAAATTACCTGACAGGAGAGCCTAGAAACTACATCTATATGGTGTTGGGACAATGGCTTTCCATGTAAAAGAATGAAATTAGGTTTCTATCTCATAATATGTACCAAAATAAATTCTGGATAAATTAAGATCTAAATATTTAAAATATCACAAAAAAAGTGACAGATTAGAAATTATTTGAAATATAGCAAAAAAAAAAAAAAAAAAGTAGTGGGGGAGTAAAAGGGGAACAGGAAATCGTGAGCAGGAAAATTCACACTTCAGTCAATAGTCATTGCCTCTGTAGTGGTGGCAGGGTTGGGGGATGTGAGTGGGCTCCGAGGTTACTGCAGGGGCTTAAACTCCATCTGTAATGTTTGTTTTCTTCTAATAAAAAAAAAAAAAAAAAAAAAAAAAATTAGTTTCCAGAGTATATAAAGACCTTCTACAACTCAATGAGAAAAAGACATTCAGCCCAATAGGAAGCAGGGTAAGAGATACGTAATCACAGAAGAGGAAACTCAAAGAGCCAATGAACATCTGAAAAGATGCTCAACTTCCCAAGCACTCATGGAAAACAAATTAAAACATTATGATACCATTTCACTCCCTGTGCTTTGGAAAAAATTCAAAGGTCTCGTACTAACCTTTTTGAGGATGTAAGGAAATAGGAACATATACACTGCATGTCAAGGGATAAATAAGCATGGCCATTTGGAGGACAGCTTTGCAGTTTTAATTTAAATTGAAAAATACACATATTATATGATCTAGCAAATTCCCAAGGTATCGACCCTGGTGAATCTCTTCTATGTGGGCAAAGAGATAGCTCAGCACTGCTGTAATAATGAAAAAAAAGTAAACATCCTAAATTTCCATCAAGAAAATGATGACTAAATTAAAAGTGGTATATATGAATTAGCAGCAGTTAAAATGAATGAACTAAATCTGTATGTCTCAACATGAACAGATCCCCCAGACCCTACACTGTGTGCAGAAAGCAAAGGGGCAGAAAGATGTATAAAGTGGATATCATTTCTTTATATTATTATATAATATTTTTAAAATACAGAAGATAATACTTTACATCGCTTATGGGCACATACATATGTTATAAACATTTCTGAGGTGGACAAGAAGGAACATATCAAATTTATGACAATAATTTCCTCGGGAAGGGTAAGGAAGGAAATAGGATTGGATGATGATAAAAGTGAGAGTCCACTTCATCAGAGATTTTTCTTTGAAAGCTCCCTGTCGGAGTAGCCTGAGACTGGGGCTTCACATTCGACACTGCTTGGCTTCTGCTGCTTCTCTGACCTGCTTCTCCCACTCTTCCCAGTTTCTCCTGGGAGAACTTCCCTAATAAACCTCACACACAGGAATCCTCGGCAGGGGTCTGCTTCTAGGGAGCCTGTCCTGGGACAGTGACAGTCTCTCCCCAACACTTCAGTCTGTCCCTCTTTGGTAAACTGAAAAATAGCGCCCCCACCAAGATCCTAATCCTTGGAACCTGTGAATGTTACCTTATGTGGCAAAAAAAAAAAAAAAAAAAAGATTCTTTGAGATTGGGACTAAATTAAGGGTCATGAGAAGGGGAAACTATCCAGGATTATCTAGATGGGTCCTAAATGCATCACATCTCTCCTTATAAGAGGTAGGCAGAGGGAATTTTGACCACACACATACAGAGTAAAAGGCCAGGTAAAGCCAGATCAGGGAGAGAGATTTGAAGATGCCACCTTGAAGACTGGAGCGATAGAGCCACAAACCAAGAAATGCTGGCAGCCAAGGAAGAGGCAAGGAACAGATTCTCCCCTAGAGCCTTCAGCGGGGAGCGTGGCCCGGCTGACACCTTGATTTTGGCCTTGTACTCCAGAACTGTGATTGGGTGTTTTAAGCCACACAGTTTATGGTTATTTGCTACAGAAGCCACAGGAGAGGAATATACCCTCCTACTAATCAAAACTATACTTCCATCATGCTTACCACGTGCCAGACCCTGTGCTAAACTTCTCACCCTAATTATCTAATTTAAGCCTCACAATAACTCTCCGGGGTAGTTAATTTACAGATGAGAAAACTGAGGCTTGAAGAGGTGAACTGCAAGAGGTGACTCCTGAGTCATCATTCACTATAGGTACTGGGTCTCGCCTTTCAAGTCGAGGTGGCCCAGCAGGGATGGTATTAACCAGGGAAGGAAAAGGAGGCATTTCCACCCCCTGCTCTGTGTCTGGGCCACTGTAAAAAGTGTCAGCAGCATGGATTCAGACATCTTTCCACCCACCAGCCCCTACCCCCCATTACAAGGAAAGGCTGCCCGGGGAGTGGCCAGTAGGCAAAACTTTCCGCCAGCACTGAGCAGGGCAGATAGACAGCCGAGCAGATGAGGGAGACAGGTGCTGACTGTGCTGAGGGCCTGCTCTGGAAAACAGAAGTCCCCATCCCAGCCCCCGTGTTTCAAAGTCACCAGGCACAGGAACCTTCTCGCCAGAGTGGCTCATTCCAATAAAGAAAAGAAAAGAAAAGAAACAGCCCATACCATTCCTCATCTGAGGGCTGCATTCAACAAAGGAAAATTAAGTTCTTAAGGAAACAGGTGCTGTTTGGCTGGAAGGATGCCAAGTGGATCCCAGAACCCCTGTCCGTCCTCAGGACCCAATTAGCCTCCCTTTGGGGCACCTGGCTCATTGGTGATCTCTCCTCTGGCCGGGAAAGAGGACCCTGTGCTTTGACCCCCTCCACCTGCCTGCCAGGGCCCCTCTCTGGGAAATGTTATGTCTGCCACCACTTACGCCCCTGCCTCAGCTCACAGGGCCGCTGCTCAGCCATGACCTAGGCCACGCTGCCATGGTGGGTCCTCCTAACACTCACCTAGCCTTGACTGTGGTCTCCAGATACAACCCCCGTATTCACTGGGCACAACACAACCAGAGAAAACTCAGACATAGTCTCCACCTTGAAAGAATTCGAGATTAGTGAGGGAGATAAACTTGCACACAGAAACCTTTAATAGAGGCCAGAACGTGATAAGGGCTATAATGAAGCTAAAGCTATCATTTATCATTGGAGCGTTTTCTCTGTATTGGGCACTGACCTAACCCCATTTCCCACATGGCCGCATCAACTCTTTGTGGGTCCTATACCCCCAAGGGGCCTGTCCCCCACCGTTCTGCCCTGAAGCAGGTGGAGGCTGGGAGGCTCAGGTCTTCACCTGAGAAGTCTGGCTCAAACGCTCAGCAGATCTGGAATTCACTGGGAGCCAGAGGATGGTGCCCACCTGTTCTTATTCCTTAGGGTTGATGCAGAACCTGTGTTCCTCCTCGCTTTCCCTCCTCTCCACACCATGGGGACCTGCTTTGTCCTGCAGCTGTCCCACGAGCCCTGCCCAGCAAGTCCCAGTTGTCTTGGATCCTTACTTTCCCTTGAGCTAAACAGATTTCTGTCTTGCTAATATTGACTACCTTTCAAAGCCGAATTATGATGCTAAATTATCACTCTTTTTAAGAAGCAAGATGGGGGAAGGGGAATTGGAGGAAGGGGGATGGACATGGGATGGAGAGGACCAAGAGTCTCTTCTTGTCCCTTGTTGCAGAGATTAAGCAACTGAAGGGGGCATTCTGGGGAAACTGGGGCTAAGAATGGTCCGATAACCTGCCCAAAGCCACATACCTTATTAGTGGTGGAGCTGGGCCCCCACTGTTGACTTTATCATAAAGTGGGTGAGGATGAGAAGGGGGGTGTGGGCACATCAACCAGGCTGGGCAGAGCCTGCCCCAAGCTGTTCACAGTCCCCCACTCCCTGCCCCATGCAGGACTCCTGGGAGAGCCTAGAATCACACCTCCAGGGAAGTCAGGCAGGAACTCTAAAGGCTGGGCAGGGAGGGCTGCGGAGCTGCCTCAGGACCCACTCGTCCTCGGCTTCTGCCATGCATTTCGGCATAACGCACACTTGCCGGTTCTGCGTGGGTAGGCTGGGTACCAGGCCCTGAGAAGGACAGATAGATCGGGCATGTCCCTGACGTCTAGGAGTTCACAGCCTCCTGAGGGAGACTTACTGCGGCTCTGGAAGCCACACCACCCAGAACGCCTGCAGTAAGACAGTGGCGTCAACTATCAAGTCACTGTGTCTGCGCTGGGCCGGAGCTGGCATTCCGCACTCACGCTTGGCTTTGCCGGCTGGCACTGTGTTAGCTCTGCCCATAGGGGGCGCAAGAGGGCGCCTACGGGCTGGAGGCGGGAGAGCCGGCTGGCTCTTTCCTGTTTGTTCCCCGTCTGCTTCCTGCGGGCTTCCTGTTTCCGTGAGCACCATCCCACCCCTATTCTTGCCTAGGCCCCAGGCAAGGCCAGACTGGAGCAGCAGGTGACTCCAGTTTGCAGCTTTTCCAGCTCCTGCAGAACCCATTTTACCCCACCCTGCCCCCCAAGAGACACTGTCAACAGCCGGCTGGCGCCCCTGCTGGGAGGTCTGGTCTCAGGCACATGGCCCTCCCTCCTCCCAAGTCTGAGTTCCAGCTCTGCAGGGCTCCTCCTCTGTGCTTCTAAATGTTCCCTTTGCTCCCTCAGCCAGGGGAACGGTGGCTGCTTCCTGAAGCTGTCCCAGCTTAGGGGCTTCCTTTTACCCTTCAGTTTATCTAGTTAATGACTTTATACCCAACAGTTAGTTCTATTAAGTTCTCTCTCTTCTTACTGGACACTGCTACAATATCTTTAGTGGATTCCTATTGTTTTCATCTCTCACAGTATCCCTCTGACCTGCCTCCCATAGCAATACCCCTCGTTTACAGAACTGCTCCTCCCACATGACTGCTCCATAGGATCCTATGTGACTGCTGCCCTAACCTGGCCTGGATATGGTGTTGGTCCCAGAGGTGGGCATGTGGCCTAAGCCAGCCAATTAGAGCCTCCCCTGGGACTTGTATACACTGAGGTCTCTTTATTCTAGGACCACTAACTGGGATTGTTTTAGCTGGATTGTCTGCAGCCATGCCTCTCCTCTTCCCCCACCCCCATGCCAAATATTTCTATTTGTAGTAGAAAGAAATGAAGGCAACTCACAAAGAGAGAAAAGTGATTGAGCATGGTGAAAGACAGCTGACATCACTGAACTCTCAATCCAAACACCCCATGTCCACTCCACCCCTGTCTTTCCCAGTTTCCTGAACCCAAAGTTCCCGTTTGGGTTTAAGCAAGTATGAGTTGGGTTTCTGTCACATTCCACCAAAAGAGCCCTGACTAGTATGGCTAAGGCAAATCTCCTCAGAAATGAGTTGTCTAGAATCAAGGTGAGTCAGGACCTCGTCTAGTCAGATTCCTCACCAGGTGCAGCACCCGTATGCAACGTCTCCACCACACAACAGTCCTGGAGACACCGGAAGACAGCTTGTGTGTCCCTCTGGACAGAAGCAGAGAAGCTCTGGAGGATAAAACTAACCAGAGCACAAAAGGAGCTAATGGAGATCCTGTTTATGAAAGTGCCTAGATGTTCAATCAGCCAGGGCTGAGCCAGGACCAAGTTGAAGAAGCAAAATCTATGTGGGAACCAAGTAACAAAAGAGTCAAGAGTATGGCCCAACTTCCATCCCAGAGTCCTGAGCGTAATTCTGCCCTATACAATTTTTCTCCCTCCCATTTGTGTGGAAAAATATGTAGACAATATGTGTGATATAATTATAGGATCGTATTAGTATTCATTCTTTCTCTAGTCAGGCTCCTTTTGGAAATGGTGGTCTTCAAAGCTCGCTGAGATAAAAGCAATTCTAATCCAGACTACCTTTCCCCTTCCTGCAGGACCAGGGTCACAGGGACCTTAGAGACCATTTAGTCCACACACACACCCACTCCTACCCCCAGATAAAGAAATGGGGGCTCCTGGCTGAATCACGTAGCTGGTGACCCTCTAGGTCAGGAACAGAGCCCAGGTCTCCTTTCTGAATGTCAGGGGTCTGACTGAACAGAAACCTCACAGAACTCAGAGGCCTTACAGCCGCTCTCTGACAGGGTTTCCTGCAAGGCCCTTACAGGAGGGACAAGGCAGCTGAGGGCCCCGGGGTCAATAGGCCTGCAGGGCCACCCTCTCCAGCTGTGGTCATTTGTATGGGATTTCCCAAGAGTAGGAGCTTCCTCCAGCTATATTTGCAAGTTTCTTCTCTGAACTAGAAACTCGAACAAAAACGCAGTTAAATGGCACCAATTTGCCAACCCCAGCCCAAACCCAGCAGGCCGTGTGATGATGAAAAAGCACCCTGGGCCAGCAGCCAAAGCTAGGGCTCCAGGTGGACAATTGGGGGTAAGTCACATAGCTTCTCTGGGCTTTTGCTTCCCCATTTGAAACACGGAGGGAAACGGCATACCTCCTTCCCTTCCTGCTTCCATGGGCCACTCTTTCCAACTGCCTCATCCTCAGGCACTGCCCTGACCCTGCAGCCCCTCAGTCAGTGCCCCCTTCCCCCAGGCAATAGTGGAACAGTGCCCATCGCAGGGTACAGAGTTTCCAGAAATACTGAGGAGGGGGCTTGCTGGGCCTGAGATTCACTTGCGAGACCTGTGGGCAGTGATCACACACCTTCACTCCTGTCTTCTGAATCACAGAAACTGCAGCTCTTGGGTTTGCCCTGTCAGCCCGGCATCTGCAATCACCTGCTGACTGTGCATAGGAGTCAGGAGACCAGGGCGGATCTCCAGGGGCTTGAGAAACACAGACTTTCATTCCTGCTCTGCTGTGAATTCCCTCCATGGCTTGACTCCCCTTTGCCTGTGTCTCAGTTTCAAACCTGAGAATCACAGAAACCCAACAGGTCAGAGCCAGGAGGAGAGCTCACAGATTTTAGCCTCCTTGCTCCCAATTCATCTCATAGGTGAGGATCTGGAAGCCAGAGGGGAGAGGGGGCTTTTCACAAAAATACGTACCTAGAAACTGCAAATTTAGTTCATCAATCTATGAAAAATATTTCTCACACAACTTGTCATACCGGTCCTCACTGTTAAATCTATCACCCAGTCAGACTTACTTTCTATCAGAAAAGTAATGGGCATTTCAAGGAATACCATACAGTCTACTGGAAAATAAATTTTGGAATAAATCTCATAAGATAGTGTTCTAAAAAGAGGTCAAGATTTACATGATTTTGACCCAATATAATTATTTAATCTATTTTACAAGTTATAAAAACAAAATCATAGCTTACTATGTGGTTACTGGTTACTTAATTTGTAAAGTTTATATATAAGGTTGTAACGTGAAGACAAAATTGTAAGTTTTTTAGTAAGTTAGGAGTTTGATAAAAAAGCATCCTTTTTCTTTGAACTCTGGTGTTGGTTTTGGGAATAAGTTAAAGAAATAATTCCATTCATTTCATTGGACGTTGTGATCAAATTGTTCTATGTATTTAATGAAAGAGAAAAGATGAACCCCACTAAAAAATAATTGGCCCACAGCCAGCATACTTTAAATGAGAGGTAGAAAATATGAACATTTTACAAGATGAAATAAGATAAAGATTGTCTGCACCTGGAATAAATAATTTATGATGTGATTTGATAAAAAATAACTTTAAACTACGTTATTAAATAATGCACAAAAATATGAAAGACATCACATAAAATTTTATTTGTTTTTTTTTTTTTTCAGTGTATCTTGAAAAATGTGACCGTCCTGGAAACATTAGACTTCATTTGGAGGATAGAAGAGTTAAAGTTCTTAAACAAAAATTGTTATACTTCCACCACTGCACTCGTCTGTGCATCTGGATTCAGAATATCCCAGACTGAGCCCCAATTCCCATTCTTAATGCCAGGCTTTACCCTTTAACAGAAATGTGTGTAGGACCTTGAAAGGCTTTGTGCCCTGAGGGTTTGGGGTGGCTTGATTAATCCTTAAAAGAGGCTTCCATTTTGTTTATAGCCTGGGAAGTTTCACATCCCTCAGAGGATGAGGGCTTTCTTATGGTAGGGGAAGGGTTAGCATGAAGCCAGGTGCCTCCCAGGGAGATTAGCTTTAGGAAGGAGTATCGTGGGAAGCTGAGCATCTGGAGATCGAGTCCTTTCAAACCTACAAGGCAGGTCTAGACTCTGTGGCTGCTTCTCCTACCTGTAGGGGTTTGCATCCCCTTTGAACGCCACTGTGCTGGGGCACGGGCATCCAAGATACCATACCATCTAAGGTTCCCATGGAACAGCCCTACCCATGCTCTAGGTCCAGCTGCCCTTGCTGCCCCTCACTTGCTCACACCCTGGTTTCCACCTTTCTGCCTCCAACCTCTGCTCCAGGCTGGAGGAAGCTGACAGGTGTCCAAGGTCACACAGGCTGGAAATAACCTCCCTGGACTCAAGTGTTTTGGTGGGAAGGGCTGCTGGAGAGCAGCAATCAGTTCCCATCTTCAGGACCTGCCCTAGGGAAGGACGTTGGGTAAGAATTCCTCTTTCTCAGCTCCACTGGATTCCCTGGAAATTCTTTAATTACAATCTCTATTCCTTGGAAGAAAAAAAAGGAGTGCTTTATTCCCAGGGCAGTGGAAAATCCACATTGTTCGGCTTTTCTGCTTCCGTGGCAGAACCTTGGAGTGTGCCAGGCTACGCTGCATGACAACGGCTGTGTGGCTCAGGGGAAGTGCCAAGACGCTGAGCTCAGCACAGCTGGACTCCAGCCTTGGCTCTGCCACTCATCAGTTGTGTGACCTGGAGCAAGTCACGTAGCCTCTCTGAGCCCTAATTTCCTTTTGTCTAAAATATGGATGTTGATATCTAACGTACAGAGTTTGGGGAGGATTAATGGGAGTACACAGCTAAAGTACCTAACACTGCCTGTAGACAGGAGGTGCCCTGTGACCTCCAGTCCATCCTGCTGTCCCCTGCTCTTCAGCTCAGGGTCAACATGCTCCCTGCTGCCTTTTCTGGGACAAGTCCAGGAGGCTGCTACTCTATTTCCCTACCTCTAACCCTCAAATCCCAGAAGACAGGCTCGGTTTCTCTGGGCTCCCCATTCCTCAAGCAGCCCTGCCCTGGCTCCTGCCCCCACCCCCAAAGCCTTCCTCAGATTTCACAGTCAGTGCCCTTCCCCTCTGAGCCTGGACCACCGGGTGTCACACACACACAAATGCACTCATGCACACCCCACCCCCCCAGAGGCTGCCTCCTTTTGGGGCTGAAACCAAACCCAGAGAGAAATGCAAAGTACAACGGAAAAGACTGGAGTCCATTTTTCACATTCTTCCAGGATCCATGAACTGCAGGGTAATTACACAGATGTGAAATGAACATGGGCTCTTCTTAATCCTAGGTCTACTTAATTGCCTCAGTAGGGAGAGCCATTAATAAATGATTAATGGAGGGCTTCCCTGGTGGCGCAGTGGTTGAGAGTCCACCTGCCGATGCAGGGAACACGGGTTCGTGTCCCGGTCCGGGAAGATCCCACATGCCGCGGAGCGGCTGGGCCCGTGAGCCATGGCCGCTGAGCCTGCGCATCCGGAGCCTGTGCTCCGCAACGGGAGAGGCCACAACAGTGAGAGGCCTGCGTACCGCAAAAAATAATAATAATAAATGATTAATGGAAATAGCTTCTATAAAAATTGAATTATCTCAGATGTGTTGCAACCTGCTGTCCAGATACTCTTTAGAGAGTTTAGAACTATTAACATCTTCAAGTTGACTGTCTTCTTTTACATAGAAGATAATGCCCCAGGCAGAGGGACTGTCTCCCCAGAGTCAAGCATTTGGCTCATTGTGAGAGGGAGAAACTAAGATCAAGGTTAAACAACCAGTTCAAAGTGCCAGAAGCAGCCCATGTGTAAACCAGGATGGGGGCACGAGGGCCAGGGCTTCCCTACCAGTGAGAGCCAGGCTGGTGCCCTATCATCCTAAACACCTCCCCCACTGCCATGGAGACTAAATGGAAGCCAGCGAAATGCCAGACAAGTAGGGGGAAAAGACAGGAAGTATACGTGCTCAATTGCAGCAGGGGTTAACTTCAGGTGAGATCATAGAGGAGACCTTATTTCTGTTTTACTGTGCTACTTTTCTGCATTGAGACTGTCTAGTTTTTGTGTGTGTGTGTGTGTGGTACGCGGGCTTCTCATTGCTGTGGCCTCTCCCGTTGCGGAGCACAGGCTCCGGACGCGCAGGCTCAGCGGCCATGGCTCACGGGCCCAGCCGCTCCGCGGGATGTGGGATCTTCCCGGACCGGGACACGAACCCGTGTCCTCTGCATCGGCAGGCGGACTCTCAACCACTGCGCCACCAGGGAAGCCCAGAGACTGTCTAGTTTTGAAACTAGGAGGAAAATGTTATTTCAAAGAATCTTCCACAGAGCATCTCAAAGCACACCTGATTATCAAAAGGCAGACAGACTGAACACAGATGATCTGCTCACACCTCTCTCCTCAGGATGAAAAATGTTGGAGCCTAAGGTGTGCAGAGACCATGGGGACCCCATCATGGCAGGACCAGGGCAGACAACATCAAAAGGGTAAAGACCCTCATTTCGAGAGTAGAGATTGCTCTACCACGTTGTGTGGAACTCTCTGGTGGCTTCCAGGGACTTCCCAACCAGCTTGTCCATGACCACCAGGCCATCTACAGCCAAATGCGTTTTCAAAGCCAGGGACCTAGGAAAGGAAGGCTTTACTGGCCAAAGGTAAAAAACGGCTTCCAGGGCATGAAGAGCTCTTGACTGTTTGAAACTTCCAAGTTCAGAATTTCACCCCAGATGACAAAGTTAGAGGCTAGGGAACTGCTTTTCTGCTATAAAGAGCTAAACCACCTGTGTCCCCAGATTTTGCTCCTTCCTTGCAGTTACCTTAACATAAGATCCAGTTTCCATCCTTTAAAATGTAAACCTGTAAATTCAGAGTGAGAAAGTGGATTCATGGTTACCTAGAGATGAGGGTGGGAATGGGGATGAACTGTTAATGATGTGAGGGATCTTTTTGAAAATGTTCTAAAACTGATATATGGTGATGGTTGTGCCACTTGGTAAAGTTACTAAAAATCACTGAATTCTATACCTGAAATGGCTCGATTTTATGATATGTAAAGTACACCTCAACAAAGCTGGTTTAAAAAAATGTTTTTTTAAAACCAAACACCTAGGGGCTTCCCTGATGGCGCAGTGGTTAAGAATCCGCCTGCCAACGCAGGGGACACCGGTTCGAGCCCTGGTCCAGGAAGATCCCACGTGGCACGGAGCAACTAAGCCTGTGAGCCACAACTACTGAGCCCGTGCACCTGAAGCCCATGCTCCGCAGCAAGAGAAGCCACCGCAATGAGAAGCCCACGCACCACAACCAAGAGTAGCCCCCGCTTGCCACAACTAGAGAAAGCCCACACGCAGCAATTAAGACCCAACACAGCCAAAAATAAAAATAAAACATAAACTAAAAAACAGAAAACCAAACACCTAGTGTTGATATAACCAGCTGCCTTCACTGCACAGAACCAACCATGCCCTGCTCAGGACTCCTGCAGCCCTCCTTAGGTTCACTCCCACATTGTACCTTGAGCTGTGATATTTGTGGCTGTGCCTGCTTCTCCCATCTAGACCAGGCCTCAATCATCTCTGACTACCTCACGTCCCTGCCCCAAGGCCACACAGGTCCTGCATGCAGGTCCTGCATGTCAGAGACACAGTAAACCCATCTGCAGTGAATGAATGGAGGAGGAGAGGGGACCCTGCAGGCTCAGTACTTCCAGGGCTCCAGGAACTTAACGGGTGCCTAAGGCCATTCCCACGCAGACCTGTGTCATCATATCCCAAGCCACCCCATCCCAGGCCCTGTGGGACAGACAAGTTCTTCTTCCTTGTGACCCCAAATTCAGGGACCCTGCTGCCCCAGGCAGAGAAGGAAGTAACCTGGACAAAGCTGGATGTATTAAGACATTCATCACCTTGCTATTTATAACAGTGAAAACCTAGAAACCTGAACAACCAGTAGGGGGTTGATTAAATAAAATAACACCATAGGATGGATCATTATTAGCTAATTAAAAGGACATTACTCAAAACAATTTAATGAACGGGAAACTATTTACAATATCATATTAAACCACAAAAGTAGGATGCAAACATGTAACTAGTGTGTATGGCTCCCATTTCCTTTTTTGTAAGTAAATCAAATTGGGAAAAATTCAAAAATATTTACAGTGGATTTGTGGATAATTTTAACTTCTGTCTTCATACTTCTCCACATTTTCTAATTTTCTACAATGAGCCTGTATTACTCTGTTTTAAAATTCACTTAAAGAATATAGAAAAGCACAAAAAATATAATAAAAACCATATATCTGCCCCATTAAATAAAGATCATATTTTATTTGGATCTTATTTTTTTAGAGAATGGAAGAACAGACTAGACAGGAGCCCCAGTGTCCTCTTTCCCCAGTCCTAGTCCTCTCCCTCCCTCTCCAGAGACCACAGATTTTTTTTTTTTTTTTCGCGGTACGCGGGCCTCTCACTGTTGTGGCCTCTCCCGTTGTGGAGCACAGGCTCCGGACGTGCAGGCTCAGCGGCCATGGCTCACAGGCCCAGCCGCTCCGCGGCATGTGGGATCTTCCCAGACCGGGGCACGAACCCGTGTCCCCTGCATCGGCAGGCGGACTCTCAACCACTGCACCACCAGGGAAGCCCAGGACCACAGATTTTATAGATTAGATGTGTATTCAGCAATACGTGCTTTTGCCAATACATGGGCATGCTTTCCTGTACACATAAGCAAGAATTTAACTAGAACAGTGGTTCTCAAAGTGTGGTTCCAGGACCGGTACCATCAGCATCGCCTAAGAACTTAGTAGAAATGCAAATTCTCAGGTGCCACCCCAGACTGAACCAGAAACCGCGGCATGGGGCTGGGTGATCTGTTTTAGCAAATCTTCCAGGTGGTTTGATGCAAGCTACAGTTTGAGAAACACTGCTGTAGACTAGAACATGTCTCTAGAAATGGATCACTGGGTGCCTGGGTGTGCACATTTTAAGATCCACCGTACAACCCCAAAGAGCTCTCAAAGCAGTTTACCGATATATCTCCCAGCAGTGGCCTATGAGGCCTCCCCACCTCTTCACCTATACTGGCACTCTAAGACCATTTCCTTTTTGCTGAGCTGATGAATGGAAATGGTATCTCATTTTCAATTAAATTTGCATTTTCATGATTATTAAAGAGGTTTTTTATCTACTTACTGTCTGATCAGATTTCTTCTTCTTTCATTAATTTTATAATATGAAAATCACAGATTTAAAAACACAGACTTCAAGCTGAACCCGCTTGCTTCATCATTATGTTTATGAAATGGAAACCTAGACCAGAGTGTCAGTGTGTCCAGCTCTTCAGACACCTCCCTGGTCAGTGCCCTGCATCTTTGGCTTAGATCTCAGTCCCCAGGCCTCTCCCAGGACCAGCTTCTGGGTTGAGGCTCATACTCTTCTGCTATAACCACAGCTGTCACATCCTGAGCCCATCTGCCTGGGAGCAAGCCTTGCCCAAGAGATAACGACAGGGAAAGCTCCTCTCCCCAGCCCAGCCCACCCCCGTGTGGCAGTAGGCCTAATTCAAGAGATCAAGGACGAAGGACACTTAACAGGTCCAAAGTTTCAATCACGTATTCATCAGCCCAAAAAAATATGTATTGCGTCAGCCGTGTGCCAGACACTGGGCTTGGCACGAGGGTGAGTGAGAACCATCAATTGACCTACCCTCAGGGAGCAGACGGCTCCTTGGAAGAGAGACATTAAATGAACAGTTGCACAAATTAATGTAAACTGAAACTATCACAAGTGCCAAGGAGAGGTTGATGGTATGATGAGAATTGGTCAGGAGATCAGAGAAGGCTTCCCAAGGATACAACGACTCAGCTGAGAACCGGAAGAATTAGAGGAATTCTTTCTAGGACCACCCAGAATCCCCAGATCCTCAAAGCCCACCCCAGCCTTTCATGCACAGCTCTGATCCGGTGAAAGCTGAGAGAATGGGGCTGCTGGAACCGGGACCCCAGACGTGAGCCCAGGCCCACTCGAGTATCTTGGCTGGACATCCACACCCCGGCCTCCTAACCCAAGAGTCCCATGGGGTCTTGTGTCTGCCTCAGCAAAAGGGCAAAGACAGTATTTCATCAGCCACCATCAAAAATTGGTGAACCCCGGAAAGATACTACTGCCCAGAGACTGGAGAACCCAGAGACAGCCCAGAGAACACAGGTGGAAGATTGGCTGTTAGCTGGCTTTTAGGCAGACACAGTCTAATTTGTGCCGTGAAGAAAGGAGGGAGGAATTATTTTTCCACTAACGCTGACCCTCCCACTTTTCAGGCTAGAGATCTCCTCCCCCATGAGTTTATTGTAACGCCTCTCTTCACAGTTTACAGTGACGCTGACAGGCTGATTCACTGCCGCCAGGTGGTCAGCAGAGGAGAGAAGTTGTCATCCCCGTCTCTCTCTCAGTTTCTCAAGGATCGTTATATAACATCTTTTCCTCCCCCTCCCCCTGTGAAATAGTGTAATGGAGCATCTACTGCTTTGATCCCTAAACAGCACAGAGAACCAGCTCACTTCAGGGTCTAGAGTTCACTTCACGATGATCTTATTTAAAGCAACTTAGTTTTTAAATGCCCACATTCTGCCCCTTGGGATGCAGAAGATTACACCTTCCTTTGGCTTTGGATAGACAGTGTTTGGGGTATGTTAACCTGAGTCGTGAAGCCAAGAGAATCCCTAACGGGAAGCCAGAGCTGCAAGATGGCTGAAGGGGATGCCTGGGGGGGTGGGGCGCCTCGCCGGATGGGTGGGGAGGGAGTCAGCGGTGGCAGGCCTACTGGCTGGATGAGCTGGGAAGGGGCAGGGCCTTCTAATCTCTGTCACAGCACGACTGGCTTGGACGGAGACCAAAGGCAGGAGTGGGAAAGCGGTTGCCTCGCTGTAGATGACCACCAGACTGGCTTGGTGCTTATGGGCATTTCTTGCTGCATCTGTTCATTTAACCGAAACGTCCTAATCACAATGGCCATGCAAGCTCGTTGACATATTGGAATTCTGCGTTCATGCAAGTCAGGCTTCGGCCTTCCATCCACCATCTGTGCCGGGTATTAATTAAAACAGGGGGTGAGGAGAGACTGTTTAATCCTCTGGGGGAGGGGTGGGGCTTATTTTTCAAAGGGATATAGGGTTGCAGCTTGCAGGTTGAGCTAGTTTGCTTTTCAGAGTTCCAAATGGGCGTTTGCGGTGCACCACTGTGCCCAGTGCCTTCTGCTGGCTTCCTGAGCACTGCTGAACGCTAAGATGTGTGTGCAGGTGTGTGTGATCGCGTACATGGGACCTGCACGTGCATGAGTGCTTGTGTGCTCGTGCGTGCGGTGCATTGGCACGTCTGCATCAGGCCCCAGCACCAGAGCAGCCACGCCCTCAGCCGATGCACTTGGCGGCCAAACAGGTTCCAGCTGCTCTTTGTTGCACTTAAAACACCAGAGAAGCTGCACTGCTCGCATAGATCACTTGAGATTGCAAGAGAGAAGGACTTGGTATTTGCGCTGACGTCCTTGTGGTGATTAATACTAGGACTCTGTGATTTGCCTCGTGAGAACCTAATCCGGAGGCTAGGAATACTTCATTGCGATTGTCGCCAGCTCCTCCCCGAAGGGCTCAGGTCACTCTTCCCCGGTGAGTTGTTTCTTTATTTGTCTCATTCTGAAACGCAGCTCAGGATCATGGAAGGCGGGGCGACTCCCTGGAGGAGGATTTTACATGAAACGTGATGAAATGGAGTCGCCCTCACCCCGGAACTGTACAAGGACACCGGGGCCCTAAAGGCAGGAGCCCAGGCCTGGTCACTGTGAACTCTGGGGTCTGGGCCCTGACCCGCCATGTGATTGAAAACTTAACCCCACCTCCACCCCTTCCACTCCTCACCCCTAGCCTGTCTTGGGACCTGTTTTCTCATTGGCAAGATGAAGGGGTTGACTTGTGTCCTTTCTAAGGTCCCTCTATCTACCAGGCTCTAGGGCTGGTCCGCAAAATGGAAGTAGTCTGCTCTTTTTGGTGGGAATCACAGACTCCTAAAACTGTTAGAGCTGGAAGGGACCTTAGCCCAACTCCTAGCCCAACCCCACAATTCCTGGAAGTCAGCAACTTGTCAGAGCAAATCAAGGCAGAGTAGACAGAATTACCTACTTTGGGATAGACTAGGACCATCCTGGCCCCTTGATGCTCTCTTGAATGCATTTCTTTTCCGAGGGGTGACAGCTCACATCCCCTCAGCTTTGGTCAGGTCTCGGCTAAGGCCTTAGCCCTTTCCCAGACTCCCATTCCCCCTTTGAGTCCCCTCCCCCCAGCACCAGGTGTACTTTCTTATCATAGCATCTGAAATCCTGGGGGGGGCGGGTCTTGTTTCACCAAGCATGGTCCTCAGCAGTAGCAGGACCACCTGGGAGCCTGATGGAAAGGCAGACCATCAGGCCCAATTTGGACCTATTAACTAGATCCCCAGGTGATTCACTGGCAGGTTAAGCTTGAGAGCTGCTGTCTTAGGGACGCCTAATCCGTTCTGTGTCTATTCTATTCACTGGTCTGTCTCCCCAAATAGACAGTGAATAATTTAAGGGTATGGTCCGTGGCTCCTTCATTTTTGCATCCTGGGGCTAAGAACGCTCCCTGATGCAAAATAGGTTTTCAACAGTATTGAAGAAATAAATGATTGAAGTGAGCCTGTGCAGGCTTTTGAAGGCAGTGAACTTGGCACCAAATCTGAAAGGAAAGACCTGGCATGGATGGACATAAAAAAGTGGGGATATGGGAAATAGGGCCCCTGCCCAGAGACAGGGGTTTAAGGATTGGCCTGGTTGGAAGGGAGGGTACGGCATGAAAAAGCATGAGAGGAGGTGGAAGGTGTTGGGGAAGGATGTCGAGGAGTTGAAAGACAGATAGCTAGATCAGGATGTTTGGGACAGATCTATCTACCCATCTCACATCTACCTCCTCCAATCTCATTTCCTATTGTTCAATTAACTTTTAACCCAGATGAGCATAATGGTTAGAAATGAGGCCGTGGGCCAGAGAGACTGGGTTCAAAGCCCAGATTCACCACAAAAATAACGCTGTGTAATCTTAGGCAAATCACTGAACCTCTCTATGCATCAGTTTTCTCATCTGTCAAATGGGGACCACATTCAATTAAAAAAACAAGTTCAAAAAATTTTTTTAACAAAACAAAATGAGGATCACAGAAGTACCTTCCTCAAAGTGTCCCCATGAAGATCGAATGAGATGATACAATGCATTGGCACAGTGCCTGGCATGAAGAAAAGGCTCGATGGAGATGAGATGATTCTAAGTAAAAGAATAAACTCTAAGCACCAGCTTGCTTGTCCAGCTGGAGAGTTTGGTACAAAACTCTCTAAACCTGCAGGCTCTAAACCTTGCTCTTGCAACAAAGGCTACCATCTTCCCTCCCACTGGCCCTCTAGGCTCACTCAAACACTCTCCTTTCCCTGAGAGCCTCAGATTTTTATTTCTCAGGAGGGTTTTTCCTCTAGGCTCCAGGAGTCCTCACTTCCCAGAGGAGAAGACTGTACTATCCACTCACCTCTTTTGATCGTAGGGCAGGAGTGATTTTTGACTGAGGGGCAGTTCACGGCATGGCTTTGCCCAGGCCACAAAGCCCAGTCAATGGCTCCCAGCCCCTGCCACCCAAATGCATTGCCTTTATATTGACAACTGACAAGAAGTCTGGAACACGTTTGATTCACTGGAGTAGGGAAAGCCTGGCAGCACCAGAGAGGGGTTTTCCTAGCTGCCTCCCATTATGTCCAAGATTCTGAAGCAGGGCCACCCACCTACAGTCCTGCAGCTTGTACACACTGGAGTCTGTGTGAGTGGCACCCTCCCACCCAGAGTTGAGCAGTGCACAACTTGAGCAGCTGTACACAGTGTTCTGCTCCCCGAGCCCCACAGCAATTCATATCGTGTTCTTTGTGAATAATTTAAGAGCCTTAGGAACAGCTGTGCAAGTGTTGGGCATGGGCAGTTCAAAGTGGTCCCAGATCTGTTCTTTTGAAACAGTCCCTGCCATTTTAAGTGATATTCTGGGAAAAAGAATATCGATCTCCATCCCAGGCACCTAGGAGAGGGGAGAGCTGGGGTAAAGGACACAGCACGAGACGTTCTGTAATATGCCCTCAGCTTGTTCCTTTCTGGGGCCCTGCCCCTGGGCTTCAGACTGCAGGTGGGTCTGCCATCAGCCGAGCACAGGGGATACATTCTCTGAGATGCTTTGTCTGGAGGTGTGAGCATGAGGACTGAGAAGAAAGCCCAATGCTGAAGACAGCTGCAAACCATTCCATCAGCACCAGCCAATGGCTTTGGTACCATTTGTCCCAAATAACCTGATAAATGTGCCCTGTGCCTTCCCAGAGTCTTCTCCAAGATAATGACCTCCCCACTCTCCTTGTCTAATGAGGCACTTCTCACATTTGAATCTGTATGGCGATGGAGAAATGGTGGCCCATTTATTCTTAATGTTACTGAAAAATACCAGTAATTATACAATGACTACAGAAAAATCACATCTAAGTAAATGAAGAGAGGAATGATTTTTATTACGTTTCCCCAGTGAATATGTAATTACTGGCTATAGAAGTACCTTCTCGACTCACAAAATGACCACATTTTGTCCTTGTGAAAAGAGATGAGATGTGTGCTCATTTGTGCAGGCCAGGTAGCCTGAGACATTTGGGGTAAACTACCCTCCTTATTCCTCCCAAATTACACTGCTCCAGCCTGAGTCAGCTGGTAGGATGAGCCCCGTCCCCTTATGCCTGGAGAGTTGCAGCTGGGGACGAGAGGTGGGGGCAGGGAAGAGTCTAGGTATAAGGGTCACCTCTGTACCTCTGCACACACACACACCCATCTTGGGGAGAAGCCTCCCATCCTTCCAGGCCACAGCCAATGCTACCTCCTGTATGGAGCCTTCCTGATGGCCCAAACTGTGCTCTGATTCGTTTCTAAAAGGAAGGAGAGGGATCCAGTGTGTCAGGAACTGTTGTTTGCCTCTTCCTCCTGGGCAGACAGCTAGAGTACTCCCCCTTGTAATAATCAGGTGTGGCCTGGTAACTGAGTCCTGGCCAGTGGAATGAGGGTGGAAGAGGTGAGCGCCACCACCAAGCCTGGCACATACCGATGTCCCGTGTGCGGTATTTGCTCTCGTCCCCTCCCCGCTCAGAGGCCTCTGAGCAGTGAGGAGAGGAGGACATTGGGACCCTGAATGAGTGTGTGGAACCGAGGGCCCCACCCCAGCTTAGACTGTGCCATAAGTTACAATTTTTTTCCGTAAGAAATAAATTTGTATCGTGTTAAAGCCACTGAATTTGGGGGGAGGTCACTTGTTACAGCAGCGAGGCTCTGCTAACTGATAAAAGCAGAGATCTGAGGCCCTGGTAAGTCCAGTTCCCCACGGAGGCTGCCTCTCTGAGGTCCAGCTGTAGCTGAAACCAGTGAGCTGCCAAAAACCCTCTTCCTAATTTCCCACTTGTGATACCTCTTTCTTCAATTTCTCCCAGCCTGGCGCCCTCTACCTGCTCCTCACTGGGTCCGGACTCCCTCACACTCAGGTCCTGGTGACTCCATGGGCCCAGGTAAGCTCACATTTTCAAGGAAGTTGCTAGACAGGGCGATGTTTAACTCAAAGGCAGAAAGCTCTGAGTGTGGAATCTCAGGGCTATGAGACCATTCGTTGAAGGCGATAATTTAGGGAAATGGGTCATTCCAAGCCCTCTCCAGTCACCCCAGACTCAGGCTCAAGGGCGTCAGACTAAAAGACCTCTTCTAAGAACCCTTTCTGCCCCCAAGACACTCTGCATCTTGTCGCCAGTTACTCCCATGCCACGTCCTCTTCCAGCCCCCTTTGCTCCTGTGCGTTCCCAAGCCAAGGCTCCTCCAAGCCTCTATCATCTGGTAGCACTGGTCTTGTGTGACATGAGGCTCAAGCGAGCTTTGGGAGGCAAACAACACTGCCCAAGCCACCAGAGGAGCCACGGCTGGTCACCGGACTCCACGCTAAGGCCCTTCATGGGTCAGTGTCCTGTCCCTGCCCTGAGGGGGCTTTGCCCAGGCCTCCTGGGTGCGCTGACAAATGCATTGCCCGTGGGGTGGGGGGCACCCTCTCCTGAAGCTTTACCTGCTGCTCGTTCTCCGAGGAGCAGAGCACCTAATCCAACCCAACCCTCGCCAAAACAGCTTCAGCCTCCAGATGAGGACAGTGGGAGAAAAACTATATGAATAACTTTTAGGTTTGTGCAGTACTGTGCAGTTCCCGGCGTATTTTCATTAAAGACACAAGAGTGCCACATTTCAGAGCAAAGGTTCTGGAGTCAGACAGATCTGTGTTAAATCCCAGCCCCACCACTTGAGCTTCAGCAGGTTCCATTACTGTTCAGAGCCGTGTTTCCGTCATCGGCATCACGGGCGTAACTGTGCCTCCGTCGTGAGAGCCGTGTGGGGGTTCAATGATCCCATGTATCTAAGGGGCTTAGACCGATATGGGGTGCAGAGTAAACACCAAACGTCTGCAGTTAGGACTGTTCATCTATCCATTCCTCTGTCTGCTATTTGTTTTCATTTTCAAACGTCCTGAAAGACTGGCAGAAGGACTATCCCGTTCGCAGTGAAGAAAAATAGGCTTAGAGAGATTGTATGACTGTCCAAGGTCATGGACCCAGGCATTGGCTGAGGTCGGATAAGAGGCTGGTCTCGACCCTGAGACCAGCGCCTTTGCCCTTGCCCCTCGCTGCCGCCTTGTGAGTGTTGGGGCGTTTTTAGATCCCCTCGTCTGGGAAGGCCCCCCTCTCCTCTCAGCAAGGCGTGAGACTCTGGAGCACAGGAATCTTGTCCTCCATGTCTCAGGACCTCCCTGCCTCCTCTGGGGGCAGAGGACTGGGCTGCCGGGTCAGTCTATGGGACAATTTGGTAGCTTCGTGCTGGCCCCAGCTCTCTCATTTGTCTCTGCCTGGGAGACCCCAGACGTCCTGAGCTTCCACCTCCCTGTCTCTTGCTGCATGTCTCCTGAGGGCCAGAGGCCCGGGAGCGTGATGTGCAGCCTGCAGGCTCTGCCTGCCCACCTCCCAGCGGGGAGCAGTGCACGATGCTGCCAATGACAGCACAGAGCAAGGAGGCTTCTGCCAGCTCCCAGCATGGCCAGGACCACTAGGACTCCCCGGGCAAGAAGCAGGCCCCCTACCTGGCCAGATTTGGGGCCCATCACCTTCTCTCACGTTTGAATCAGCCAGACAGGACTGGTCCCTAAATCACTGGATGGAGCGCTCCAGCTCTGCGCTATCGGCCCATGTAGGAGGGGCTTGGGGGCTGCGAACACATCCGCCTACAGACCATCCTGTGGTCTGGTCTAAGGCCACGGCCACCCAGATGGCTTCTTTCTCCCCACCTCTCCCTGACATTCTGTTTTCGAGGTCGTCATCATGTTTCCAGTTTCACTTACCCTTTTGTTATTAAGGACGAGTAAAAGAAGCAAAAATACACAAAGGATGGTTAGGGCAGCTCTAAATAGTTCTGACCCACATCCACCCATCAGTTCCCTCAAAGCATTTGTGAAAGGATCATAGAGTCTCAGAGTCGCTTGTGAAAAACCTAAAAAAATAACAAAGAAGTTAACTTTCCCCTCATCTATCATTTGCCTATGATCTAACATTCAGGTCTAAAACTTCGACTGCTAAAACTTCGCTTCTGAAAAATCTTTTGCTCCACGGACCTTTCCTTCATAACACTTGACATATCTGGCTAATTGAATCTAAAAATCAGATGCTAAAAATTAGATAGGAAAAGAGAGGAACCACAGGAACCAAAGCAATTTTGGAAAAGAGCAAAGTTGGAGGATGTACACCCCCTGCCTTCAAGACTTCCTGTAGCGGATGACAGTGTGGTATTAATGAAAGGAGAGAGACTCAGATCAATGGGCAGAATAGAGAACCCAGAAATAGACCCACACGTGTACCATCGTTGAATTTTGTCAAGGGCACCAAGGCAATTCATAACACTTAACCACTGTCGTGGTTTAAAATGATATGTCTGCGTTTTAGTTAACGCCCTTCTCCCCTCCTAGGCTGCATGCCCAGGCAGGAGAAAGACTGTCTTGCTTGTTCGCAGCTATGTCCTCAACACTTAACACAATTCGAGTGGCACAAACTCGAAGCATAGCAAATATGTTCTGAAGGAAAGACCGGAGAAGGCCGGCAGGAGAGCAGGCTTGATACTTCGGGCATGAATGGGATCTTTCTTCAAACTCAGACTTCTGTCAACACCCATGTAGCTATTCTTTTTTCTTCACATTTACAAGATATTGCATAATGTTTCATTCATTTTACAGCTCTCTTTACTTCAAAAATGTGGGTTTTCTTCAGTTACAAAGACATGAATACCGAAAGCAAGTGAGCCTTTGTACCATCTGCTCTGGCAGGAAGGGGTGCATTGTTAAGATGGCAAACCTTCACTTCAGCTCCACAATTTAATCAGCCCCAAGGAGCCCCTTGCAACTCCTTCTATCAGCTCATTGTGGTCTGGGTGAGGACATCTTCTGTCTTTTGTAAGGACATTTGTTATTGATTTACAGTTTACCCAGATAATTTAGGATGACCTCATTTCAAGAGCCTCAATTTAATTACAACTGCAAAGACTCTTTTTCCACATCAGGTCACATTGACAGGTTCTAGGGATTAGGATGTGGACATACCTCTTTAGAGGTCACCATTCAACCCACTGTACGCATGCAGCACCAAACTCACATCCGGGACCAGCAGCTCATAACTGTGAGCCGGGCTGCTGCCTAGGTGTCAGCTAACACTTGTCTTCCACCAGGCGTGC
Organism: Neophocaena asiaeorientalis asiaeorientalis; assembly: GCF_003031525.2. Lineage (NCBI taxonomy): Eukaryota > Metazoa > Chordata > Mammalia > Artiodactyla > Phocoenidae > Neophocaena > Neophocaena asiaeorientalis. The sequence goes on from NW_020173920.1 coordinate 2,828,419, forward strand.
TTCACAAACATCAAATTATTTAATCCTCGAAGAGATCTGGGAGTAAGTATTATTATCCTATTTTATGTAAGTGGAGCTTGAGCTGCAGAAAGGTTGAGTGAGTTCTCAAGAACACACAACCCCTAGGAATTAGAGCTGGGACTTAAAACCAGGCCAGTGAGGCAGAAGACCAGAGGTTTTTATCCACTTTTAGCAAAAGGAGGGTTTTATATGTTCAAGGAGAAAGCTGGGGCACTCAGCCTGCAGCTACAGAAAACTTGGTGGCGGTACTTCTCGTCCTTTCTCACTACCTCCTGCCAACCCCCATTGGGGTTCACCTGTGCCAACACCCCTGCACGGAGGAAAGGCCCTGGGCTGGGCCTATGCCACTCCCATCTGCTCCCCACTGCCCTGTCGGAAGTGAGGTCTCACACAGGCCTCTGATGGCGGGCCTCTGGTAATGCTCCTCCAAAGAAAGAAGAAATGAGTGAATGGTCTGTGGCAGCCATACCACTGGAGGAGTGACCGGCACAAGGAAGAATTTTCTAGCAATTTGCATTGCCCTCCAATGGCCTCACAGTGACCTCTCCCTGGAGATGTTCAAGCAGTGTCCAGATGACCACCTGTCAGGGGATACTGTCAGGGGCCCTGGCCCTCCCAGATGTGGCACTAGAGGACCACCGAAGGTCCAGCAGCCATAAGGCCTCTTATCATGTGGAAGAGGGCACGAGCTATATCCGAAGCACTGCCTTCCTGCTCCAGGACCTGGGTGGCTCTCACTGACAGATGACACAGAAGGGAACCAGACACAGAGGAACGCACACCGTACGTGTGATGGTTCAGATCCTCTAAAAACCAGATACCAGCTTGAGTTTACACATACAAGAGATTTATGGGAGAATGGCTGTGAAGGATAAAAGGGAGAGAGCCAGGGATGGGGCAAGACCCTTTAGACCGCAATGCAGGCCTGACCTGGGTAAGAGAGAGCCCTTGACCTTCAGGAGACACGTAGCAAGAGACAGGGAAGTGGGCTGCCCCCAGCCAATGACGAAGCCAACGGAAGGATCAGCATGGCCTCTTCCTTGTGATGGGGGACTCTTCCAACAGGTAATTGCTCAAGGATGCCCCACTGGGGGTCTGACACCCCTCCTCCCCAAATTCCCCCCCTCTCACCTCCCCTTCCCAGGACAGGGCTGGGCTGCCTAGAGCTGCCGTGCCAGCCATCAGTTCCCAACAGCAGCCCGGCTGGGTGGGTGCTCTTCACGCTGGGGCACAGCGGGGTGGCTGCCCCTGGCCCTGGTTCACTGCACTCACTCTTGACATCGCAGCTCCAGTCCTCCTCCCCTGACCCTGGCCGGCTGATCCGGAGCTCCATTTCCCTTCAGAGGGAGGATAGCAGTGACCCTCTTGCGTCTCCCTCCCTCCCACTCTCCCCATCCCACCCTTCCAGGCTGTCACAAAGCACCGAGCTAATATCCCTGTGCCTTGCGGCTGCTTCCCCCCAGCTATCTACCTTACTACGTTTGTTAGTGTGTATATGTCCATGACTCTCTCTCGCCCTGTCAAAACTCACCCTTCCCCCTCCCCATATCCTCAAGTCCGTTCTCCAGTAGGTCTGCGTCTTTATTCCTATCTTACCCCTAGGTTCTTCATGACATTCACTCTTGACATCGCAGCTCCAGTCCTCCTCCCCTGACCCTGGCCGGCTGATCCGGAGCTCCATTTCCCTTCAGAGGGAGGATAGCAGTGGGGGAGGGAGAGCTGGGGCCCAGCCATCTGGACTGTGCACCGTGAGCCTCGCCTGTCAGCCGAGGAGAGAGGCAAGAGCTTGGCCTGGAGCCTGACACCAGAGCAAGCCAGGCAGCTGCAGAGCCAAACGCCCCCCTGCACAGTTTAGGAGCATAAAGCGCCCCATTTCACAGGCCGAACAAGACAGCCTCCTCTCTACACCATTCCGTAGCGTTCCCGGAGTCCGCCTGCCCCTGAGATAAGGGACCCTGGGAAATCAAGACAGCAGAGTCAGCCACCCTGAGCGCCTACTACGGGTCAGGCCCTGCTGTTTAGCAAATGTTCATGGAGCCCCTGCTGTGTGCCAAGGATGGAGAAAACACAGGCCCTCCTGTGTTGGGAGGTAATTGCTCAACACAGGAGCTCAGGTACCTGGCACCCGCTTCGGGCCCTGTGTTTACCACGGGCAACACAGAGGGGAAGCAGGCACGTCGTCCCTGTGCTCAGACAACTTGGCCGATCCAGGCACTTGCCTTTAGTACAGGAGGGTCAGGAGATGTCTGAGGGGTTCTGAGGAGGGAGAGACAGGAGCAGAGGAAGAGCTCAGGCTGAAAGGAGAGCTGAGCTGAATCAGCGGCCAAAGAAGTAAAGCTGACCCCTGCTCTCAGAGCAAATGTTCTGGAGAAGGACTTCTCTCTTCCCATGAACTGTGTTGTCATTTCAGAGATGCTCATCCTCCCTGCAAGCCCACGCCATGTCAATACCCAAGGCAGTCCCCAGGGCGGGTGGCCCTGGCTCTGCCATCTAGGTCCCTCCCCCATTTGCACAGCCTTGAAGAAGCAGAAGGGGCAGCATATATGTCCCCCAGCTGGGGCTTAACCTCCACTAAGGCTGGTAAGCACATGGGCATGCCAGAAACTACCCATCTCTCCAAAACTCAGGAGTCAGGCAGGATCACAGATCAAAGCCCCTACTTCTGAGCCTTGGTTCTTTTCTCAGAATATTCACAATTTCAGCCAGATTTACACAGTGAAGAATTGCCACAGGTCCAGGCCAGGGACAATGCAGATGACCCTATTATAATGACTGTGGGGTTATTTGATCTCCCTATCTTTATAGGATAGATAGGTGGAGGCATTGTTAAATACCATTAATATTCTTATGAGCTGGTAAACATGGGTGGTTACATGCAAGGCTGCCTCCAGAAGCCAAGTTATTACTTGACCTCCTGTATCTGTCCTCCTTGGATGTTTCAGTCTCTCTCATCTGGAGCACCTGGCCGTAGCAGGCTAAAGCATCTCAGACAGCTTTACATTTGCAATATGGGAATCTAGCTTTCTGCTACTGGGGGCTGCAGTATCTACAGTGACTCAGATCATTTTCACAGCTTTAAAATATTTTCTCCCAGCTCACCCGAAGTATGTGATAGGAAACGACGCAGTGTTAAATTGGTCCAATACCTCACACCAGATGTTTCAACAAGAAAAGAAATATACTTAAGAAAATATATGGAGAACACACGGTTTGCTTTGCCAAATGGAAACTGTTCCTCCCCCAAGGTTCCCTCAGCATCTTTCTGGGCAGGGAAGGCTTTGTGAGAAACTGTTACTTCTCCAGGAGGTGAGAGCCCTGGCTTCAGATAGGATCTCTGGCAGGAAATGAATGGAGCATTTCATAAATGTATTTTTTCACTCAGCACTGCTCAGAAGGTACAGAGCCAATCTAACCAGGACTGTGCTGTGGCTCCAATTATGGGTTACATCAGGCCTCAGTGCCCAGCCTCGTCTCCTGATGGTATCTCACACCCAGCACTGTGATCACAGTGCAGTTTTATGTACTGTAATGTCCCCACCATGCTGCCCAGTGCTCAGGAGAGGCTGCCTCTATGGAGCTGCCATACTTGGTATTTTTAAGGTTGACTTCAAGGGCCTAATAAAGCCCCCTTTGACCAGTCCAGATCATGCTGACTTCTTTCTCTGAAGCTTTCCTGCACCTAAAAATGCAGCTCCTAACCAGAGGCTGGAAGGGCCAGAACGGGCCATGGGGATCAAACAACCCCCCCTTCCCACTCCACTCCTCCATCGCCCATTCTCTGCTCGATAGCCCCAAGAAGAATTGTCCAGACTCTGAGCACCTGCATCAGTGGGTACTCGCGACCTCACGAGGGAGGGAGGTTTGTCCTCAGGCAGGTCTAACTGTGGGGAGTGGCTGCACAGTGTTAGGCCAAGACGTGTCCCCCTTTAATTTCCACTCATGGCTCATGGTTCCACCTCTGGCAGCCACACGATTCTAACCTTCTTCCATCTGACAACTTCTCTGGGGCCCTGGCTAAAGAGCTCCTTTTCTTTCTATAATCCAACCCTCTGCCAAATGCCACTGATTCTCCTCTAGTTATTTAGCTACCTTTTCTCATCAAGTGGACTCAGGCTCTGGCCTTTTCTTTTCTTCCTTCATATTCTGCCTGGCCTCCAACTCCCACGTCTTTCTCACTGTAAACCCCGTACAGGGTCAAGCACACAGTAAACGCCCACCACGCAAATGCCCGGCAAACTCAGCACCCTCTGCAGAAAGCCACATCGAATGCTGGCTCACATTCTTCTGAGGCCCTTTGACTGATGTAGGGCCAATTGAGAAGTAGGGTGAGACTATATCAAGTGCTCTGAAGGCCTCACAGCAAACACAAAGCCAGGCCAATCCTGAGCTCCGAAGTCCACGGTGGATAAATGAGACCCTCGTGCTAGCCCATAGCAGATGTCCCCTTGGATCTGAGCCTCAGCAGGGACACCCAGACATCAACAGTCAACGACCTGAGTGAGGCCTGTTTTCTTGCTGCAGCTTAGATGGTGAGGGATCTTCAGAATTGCTTAGAATTGAGGTTTTTTTTGCAAATGAACGTTCACAAGAATATAAAACAACTCCAGCAAAGCTTCACAGGATGACACTCCGGCAGGAGGCCTAAGCCCCACAGCTGATCTTCCCTTCACCCCTCAGAGGTCCCTGAGAATCATTATTGGAACCCTGGGGTTCCACGGAACACAGTGTGAGAACCGACACTCCAGATCTTGCTCTGTAACTTGGAATTTGTGGAGGCCCTGTGAAACCACCAAACATTCATGTCTCACATCTCTTGCACCTATTAGAAGATAGGACAACTCAGATTCAGAGACCTCTGGGGTTGGAGAGAATCAGAGACATCTTCTGGACAAACTCAACTTGACAGGGAAGGAAATCAAAAACCCCAACTGGAGAAAGAACCCATGTAAGATGCAGAGTAAGTGATAACAGAGCAGGACAACAACCCAGGGCGGAGAAGGAAGAGGTGCCCTCACTGAATGAGAGATGGGAAAGCCCTGAAGCAGCATTTTGGCCCTGGGAAAGTGACCACCAGAGACCTGCAATGTCCCTTCTGTGCTCTCCCTCAGGCTCCAGGGCCCCATGGTGCCCCTCAATGCCAATCACCGCCCTCCACGGTGTCTGCCCAGGCCTGCCCTATGGACCACTGCTCTTCCCTGTCTCGTTCTGTCATCTGAGTTTACTCTGTTTCCATCCCTTTGGCATCCTCCTCTCCATAAGTTAAACTGATCCATGTTAAAAAGCCTGAGAGGCCTGTTATGTCTCAAATAACAGACACAATTTTGGGGCAAATTTGTCTTTTCTTTGAATTATCTAATTCAATGGTATACATTTGTTCATAAAACCCTCTTATCTTTGTATCTGCAGCATCCACAATGATGGCCCCTTTTTCATTCCTGATGTGGGTCATTTGAGTTTTTTCTTATGTTTTCTTTAGTAGTCCTGCCATATGTTTGTCTATTTTATTATTTTCTGCAAAGGTCATGATTTCTATTTCATTAATTTTTTTCAGTTATAAAGATCTATTTTCCATTTTATTACACAAAATGCAGTATGCTATACACAATGTTTTGGACCTTGAAAAATTGCTTTCCATATGTGGATATATAAATTTGCACTACACCAGCAATGTTTGAGAGTGGCTAGTTCCCTACACCGATCACAACAGAGCATATGTTCAGTCTTTTGGGCTTTAGCCAGTCTGATAGTGTAACTGAGCAAGCAGGCTCATTACCCTCTGCCAAACAGAAAGACCAAACACATAAGCAGTGGTCTATTACAGAGAAAATAACTTATTGCAGGGCAGCCAAGCAAGGAGACAGGAGGCAAAGCTCAAATCTGTCACCCCAATCAGCTTTTGAATGAGGGTAAAGAATAGGAGGGTGTTGGGGCTAAGAAATGGTTGGTAGAAGGGTAAGGGAGAAATTTCAAGAGTCCTCTGTGCAGGTGCAAATGTCTCTTGTGTCTTTTCATTGGTTGCATGTGCAAATTTGAGGCGGGGGGGTTGGGTTCAAAGTGTTGCATGTGGTGGATTTTCAGCCTGTGACATCCAAAGTTCATTGGTCAGTCTTTCCTGTCCTTCAATGCTCCTATGCGATGCTCAAAGGAAACTATCAGGAAGTTGTTTCCTTATTTTCAGTTTCCTTGGTATTCTGCAAAGCAGCTCAGAAATCTCAGTTAATCATTTCTTGCTAGTGGATGTGGAGCATGGTTTGACAGTCAACAAGCTGTTATTTTTCAAGATAGCTCAGAAGTCCCAGCCAGTCACCTCCTACTTCAACCCAGTGGAAGTGGGGCACAGTCTCAGTAGGATTTTAGAATGGCATTTCAATATAGTTTTAAATTTTCTCTTATTATTAGTGAGGTTGCATAACTTTTAAAAGTAAAAATTGTATATATTTAAAATGTACAACACAATGATTTATATACATACATAGTGAAATTATTACTACAGTCAAGCTAGTCAACCTATCCTCTCCTCACAGTTACCATTTATGTGTGTGATGAGAATACCTGAAAATCTACTCTCCTAGCAAATTTCCAGTATTCAGTAGAGTATTACTAACTATAGTCATCATACTGTTAGATTTCCAGACTTATTCACCCTACATAACTGCAACTTTGTACCCTTTGACCAACATCTCTCTCTTTTCCCCTGCCTCCCAGATCCTGATAATCACCATTCAACGCTCTGCTTCTATGTATTCAACTTTTCTAGTTTCTACATAAAAGTGTTTTTTGTTTCTTTCTGTATCTAGCTTATTTCATTTAGCATAAAGACTCCAAAGTTCACTCACGTTGAGGCAAATGGCAGGATACCCTTCTTTTGTAAGGCTGAATTTTATCTATATATATATGACATTTTCTTTGTCCATTCATCTGTTGACAGGTACTTAAGTTGTTTCTATATCTTAGCCATAATACTGCAGTGAGCTTGGGAGTGTAAATACCTCAGAGGTACGGATTTCATTTCCTTTGGGTATATAACCAGAAGAGGGATCATATGGACATTTAGTTTGCTTCCATGTCTTGGCTATCATATATAGTGCTGCTATGAACACTGGGATGCATGTATCCTTTCAAACCATGGTTTTCTCTGGATATATGCCCAGGAGTGGTATTGCTGGATCAAAAGCTTTTGCACAGCAAAGGAAACCATAAACAAAATGAAAATACAACCCACAGAATGACAGAAAATATTTGAAAACAATGTGATGACAAGGAATTAACCTCCAAAACTTACAAATAGCTCATGCAGCTCAACATCCAAAAAAAAAAAAAAAAAACACCCAATCAAAAAATGGGCAGAATACCCAAATAGACATTTCTTCAAAGAAGATATACAGATGGCCAAGAGGCACATGAAAAAATGTTCAGCATCACTAGTTATTAGAGAAATACAAATCAAAACTACAATGAGATATCACCTCACACCAGTCACAATGGCCATCATGAAAAAGTCTACAAACAATAAATGCTGGAAAGCTTGTGGAGAAAAGGAACCTTCCTACACTGTTGGTGGGAATCTAAATCAGTATGGCCACTATGGAGAACAATATGGAGGTTCCTTAAAAAAACTAAAAATAGAGCTACCATATGATGTGATTTTAAAAGGAATTCTTTTTAACTTTCCCTTTCTGATATTTCATTGTTAGTGTAAAGAAATAGAACCAATTTCTATATGTTAATCTTATAGCCTGCTACCTTGCTGAATTTGTTTATCAGTTCTAGTAGTTTTTGTGTGGAATCTTTAGGGTTTTCTCTATATAATATCATGTCATCTGCATATAATGACAATTTTACCTCTTCTCTTCCAATTTGTATACATTTATTTCTTTTTCTTGTCTGATTGCTGTGGCTAGGACTTCTAATGCTATGTTGAACAGAAATGGTGAGAGTGGGCATCCTTGTCTTGTTCCAGATTTTAGCAGGATGGCTTTCTGCTTTTCACCATTGAGTATTATATTGTCTGTGAGTTTGTCATAGGTAGCTTTTATTATGTTAAGTCATGCTCCCTCTATACCCATTTTGGTAAAAGTTTTTATCATGCATGGATGTTGAATTTTGTCAAATGCTTTTTCAGCATCTATTGAGATGATCATGTGGTTTTTGTCTTTCCTTTTGTTGATATGTTGTATCACATTGATTGATTTGTGTATGTTGAACCATCCTTGTGAAATTGAGATGAATCCCATTTGATCATGGTGTACGATTTTTTTAACGTGTTGTATTCGGTTTACTAATACTTTGTTGAGAATTTTTGCATCTATATTTATCAAAGATATTGGCCTGTAATTTTCTTTTTTCGTGGTATCTTTGTCTGGTTTTGGTATCAAGGTGATGGTGACTTCATAGAATGTCTTTGGGAGTGTTCCCTCCTCTTCAATCTTTTGGAAGAGTTTGAGAAGGATCAATAAAAGTTCTTCTTTGCATGCTTGGTAAAATTCCCCAGTGAAGCCAGCTAGTCCTGGACTTATGTTTGCAAGAAGTTTTTTGTTTTTTTACAGATTGTACTTCACTTCTAGGTCTGTTCAAATGATCTACTTCTTGATTAAGTTTTGGTGGGCTGTATGTTTCTAGAAACTTGTCCATTTCTTCTAGGTTGTCAAATTTGTTGGCATATAATTGTTCATAGTAACCTCTCTTGTTACTTCTCTTCTGTCATTTCTTACTTTGTTTACTTGGGTCCTCTCTCTTTTCTTCTTGGTAAACCTGGCTAGAGGTTTGTTGATTTTGTTTACCTGCTAGTGTTAGAAGGTCTCCTGCAGAGGCGCAGTGTGGCTGTGTCTCACTGTGGGGGCAACGACACTGACAGCAGAAGTTCTGGGAAGTACTTTTTGGTGAGGGCATTCCCCGAGTCTGCCATTAGCCCCACCAAAGACGCAGGTAGGCTCCAGTACTGGGTCGCCTCAGGCCAGACTTCATTAATTAATTTTTTACAATTTTATTTTAGGATAGTTGATTTACAATGTTGTATTTCAGGTATACAGCAAAGTGAATCAGTTATACATACACATATATCTACTATTTTTTAGATTCTTTTCCCATATGGGCCATTACAGAGTATTGAGTAGAGTTCCCTGTGCTATACAGTAGGTCTTTATTAGTTATCTTTATTTATTTATTTTGTGGTACGCAGGCCTCTCACTGTTGTGGCCTCTCCCGTTGTGGAGCATAGGCTCCAGACACGCAGGCTCAGCGGCCATGGCTCACGGGCCTACCTGCTCCATGGCATGTGGGATCTTCCCAGACTGGGGCACGAACCCGTGTCCCCTGCATTGGCAGGTGGACTCTCAACCACTGTGCCACCAGGGAAACCCCGAGTTATCTATTTTATATATAGTGTATGTAAATGTCAATCCCTGTCTCCCAGTTTATTCCTACCCCCCCTTCCCCCTATGCTGACCATAAGTTTGTTTTCAACATCTGTGACTCTATTTCTGTTTTGTAAGTTCATTTGTACCATTTTTTTAGATTCCACATATAAGCGATACCATATGATATTTGTCTTTCTCTGTCTGACTTACTTCACTCAGTATGACAAACTGTAGGCCCATCCATGTTGCTGCAGATGGCATTTTTTGTTCTTTTTTATGGCTGAGTAATATTCCATTGTATATATGTACCACGTCTTCTTTATCCATTCCTCTGCTGATGGACATTTAGGTCACTTCCATGTCCTGACTATTGTAAATAGTGCTCCAATGAACATTGGAGTGCATGTATCTTTTCAAATTATGGTTTTCTCCAGGTATATGCCCAGGAGTGAGATTGCTGGATCATATGGTAGCTCTATTTTTAGTTTTTTAGGGAAGCTCTATGCTGTTTTCCATAGTGGCTGCACCAATTTACATTCCCACCAACAGTGTAAGAGGGTTCCCTTTTCTCCACACCCTCTCCAGTGTTTATTATTTGTAGATTTTTTGATGATGGCATTCTGACCAGTGTGAGGTGATATGGTAGTTTTGATTTGCATTTCTCTAATAATTAGTGATGTTGAGCATGTTTTCATGTGTTTCTGGCCATCTGTATGTCTTCCTTGGAGAAATGTCTTATGCCCATTTTTATATTGTGTTGTTTGTTTGTTTGTTTTTGGTATTGGGCTGCATGAACTGTTTGTATATTTTGGATATTAATCCTTTGTCCGTTGATTCATTTGTCAATATTTTTTCCCATTCTGAGAGTTGTCTTTTCATTTTGTTTATGGTTTCCTTTGCTGGGCAAAAGCTTTTAAGTTACAGTAGGTCCCATTTTTGTGTTTATTTTCATTACTGTAGGAGGTGGATCAAAAAAGATCTTGCTGCAATTTAAGTCAGAGAGTGTTCCACCTATGTTTTCCTCTAACAGTTTTATACTATCTGCCTTACATTTATGTCTTTAATCCATTTTGAGTTTATTTTTGTATATGGTGTTAGGGAGTGTTCTAGTTTCATTCTTTTACATGTAGCTGTCCAGGTTTCCCAGCACCACTTATTGAAGAGGCTATCTTTTCTCCATTGTATATGATTGCCTCCTTTGTCATAGATTAGGTGACCATAGGTGCATGAGTTTATCTCTGGGCTCTCTATCCTGTTCCAATGATCTATGTTTCTGTTTGTGTGCCAGTAGCATACTGTTTTTATTACTGTAGCTTTGTAGTATAGTTTGAAGTCAGGGAGCCTGATTCTTCCAGCTCCATTTTTCTTTCTCAAGATTGTTTTGGCTATCTGGGGTCTTTTGTGTTTCCATACAAATTGTGCAATTTTTTGTTCTAGTTCTATGAAAAATGCCATTGGTAATTTGATAGGGATTGCACTGAATCTGTAGATTGCTTTAGGTAGTATAGTCATTTTGACAGTATTGATTCTTCCAATCCAAGAACATGGTATATCTCTCTATCTGTTTGTGTTATCTTTGCTTCCTTTCATCAGTATCTTATAGTTTTCTGAGTACAGGTCTTTTGCCTACTTAAATAGGTTTATTCCTAGGTATTTTACTCTTTTTGATGTGATGGTAAATGGGATTGTTTCCTCAATTTCTCTTTCTGATCTTTCATTTTTAGGAATGCCAGAGATTTCTGTGTATTAATTTTGTATCCTGCATCTTTACCACATTCATTGATGAGCTGTAATAGTTTTCTGGTAGCATCATTACTCTTTTCTATGTATAGTATCATGTCATTGGCAAACAGTGACAGTTTTACTTCTTCTTTTCCAGTTTGTATTCCTTTCATTTCTTTTCCTCCTTTGATTGCCGTGGCGAGGACTTCTAAAACTATGTTGAAAAAAAGTGTCAAGAGTGGACATCCTTGTCTTGTTCCTGATCTTAGAGGAAATGCTTTCAGTTTTTTACCATTGAGAATGATGTTTGCTCTGCATTTGTTGTATATGGCCTTTACTATGTTGAGGTAAGTTCCCTCTATGCCCACTTTCTGGAGAGTTTTTATCAAAAATGGATGTTGAATTTTGTCAGAAGCTTTTCTGTGTCTGTTGAGATTATCATGTGGTTTTTCAGTTTGTTAACATGGTGTATCACATTGATTGATTTGCATATATTAAAGAATCCTTGCATCTCTGGGATAAATCCCACTTGATCATGGTGTATGATCTTTTTAATGTGTTGTTGGATTTGGTTTGCTAGTATTTCGTTGAGGATTTTTGTGTCTATGTTCATCAGTGAAATTGGCCTGTAATTTTCTTTTCTTGTAATATCTTTGTCTAGTTTTGGTATCAGAGTGATGGTGACCTCGTTGAATGAGTTTGGGAGTGTTCCTTCCTCTGCAATTTTTTGGGAGAGTTTTAGAAGGATCGGTGTTAACTCTTCTCTAAATGTTTGATGGAATTTGCCTGTGAAACCATCTGTCCTGGACTTTTGTTTGTTGTAATTTTTAAATCACAGTTTCAATTTCAGTATTTGTGATTCATCTGTTCTTATTTTCTATTTCTTCCTGATTTAGTATTGGAAGGTTGTACCTTTCTAAGAACTTGTCCACTTCTAGTTTGTCCATTTTATTGGCATATAGTTGCTTGTAGTAGTCTTTTATGATCCTTTGCATTTCTGTGCTGTCAGTTGCAACTTCTCCTTTTTCATTTCATTTCATTTGCTTTAGGTGTAAGGTTATGTTGTTTGAGATTTTTCTTGTTTCCTGAGATAAGATTGTATTGCCATAAACTTCCTTTTTAGAACTGCTTTTGCTGCATCCCATAGGTTTTGGATCATTGTGTTTTCATTGTCATTTGCCTCTAGATTTTTTTTATTTCCTCTTTGATTTCTTCAGTGATCCATTGACTGTTTAGTAATATATTGTTTAGTCTCCATGTGTTTGGGTTTTTTACGTTTTTTTCCTGTAATTGATTTCTAATCTCATAGCGTTGTGATCAGAAAAGATGCTTGATATGATTTCAGTTTTCTTAAATTTAGCAAGCCTTGATTTGTGGCCCAAGATGTGATCTATCCTGAAGAATGTTCCAGGTGCACTCGAAGAAAGTGTATTCTGCTGCTTCTGGATGAAATGTCCTATAAATATCAATTAAGTCTATCTAATGTGTCATTTAAGGCTTGTGTTTCCTAATTGATTTGCTGTCTGGATGATCTGTCCATTGGTGTAAGTGGGGTATTAAAGTCCCCCACTATTATTGTGTTACTGTCAATTTCCCCTTTCATGGCTGTTAACATTTGCCTTATATATTGAGGGTCTCCTATGTGGGGTGCATATATATTTACAATTGTTATATCTTCATCTTGGATTGATCCCTTGATCATTATGTAGTGTCCTTCTTTGTGTCTTGTAACAGTCTTTATTTTAAAGTCTATTTTGTCTGATATGAGTATTGCTACTCCAGCTTTCTTTCAATTTCCATTTGCATGGAATGACTTTCAAGTCTGTAAGTGGTCTAGATCTGAAGTGGGTTTCTTGTAGACAGCATATATATGGGTCTTGTTTTTGTATCCATTCAGTCAGTCTGTGTCTTTTGGTTGGAGCATTTAATCCATTTACCTTTAAGGTAATTATTGATATGTACATTCTTACTGCTATTTTGTTAATTGTTTTGGATTTGTTTTTAAAGGTCTTTTTTCTTCTCTTCCTCTTTTGTTCTCTTGTGATTTGATGTCTGTCTTTAGTGTTGTATTTGGATTGCTTTTTCTTTTATGTGTATCTATTGCAGATTTTTGGTTTGTGGTTCCCATGAGGTTTCAATATAGCAGTCTATATATGTACAAGATTGTTTTAAGTTGCTGGTCTCTTAATTTCCAATGTGTTTCCAATATCCTGCATTTGTACTCTCTTCACACGACTGCTGGTTTTAATATATTTGTGTGTGGATAATTTCCTACCTTTTCTTTATATTTGCCTTTAATGGTGAGCTTTACCATTCATAATTTTCTTGATTCTAGTTGTGGCCTTTTCTTTTCTGCCTAGAGAAGTTCCTTTAGAATTTGATTCAAAGCTGGTTTGGTGGTGCTGAATTCTCTTAGCTTTTGCTTGTCTGTAAAGCTTTTGATTTCTCTGTCAAATCTGAATGAGAGCCCTTGCTGGGTAGAGTATCCTTGGTTGTAGGTTTTCCCCTTTCATTGCTTTAAATATATCCTGCCACTCCCTTCTGGCCTGCAGAGTTTCTGCTAAAAAATCAGCTGATAACCTTATGAGGATTCCCTTATATGTTATTTGTTGCTTTTCCCTTGTTGCTTTTAATATTTTTTCTTTGTATTTAATTTTTGTTAGTTTGATTAATATGTGTCTCAGCATGTTCCTCCTTGGGTTTATCCTGTATGGGACTCTCTGTGCTTCCTGAACTTAGGTGACTACTTCCTTTCCCATGTTAGGGAAGTTTTCAAGTTCCATTTCATTAATTTATGCTTTCACCATTATTTTCTTTTCTTCCTTTTACTTTCTTTAAGTTTACTCTTTTGTACTTTTTCTGGTTTCATGAGTTGTAGGCTTAGCTCATTCATTTTCCAGCTAGTTTTTTGAAAATAAAGCTTTTTATTAAGATATGATTTACATACCATATTAATTCACCCATTTAAAGTGTATAATTTAATGGATTTTTGTACCTTCACAGAGTTGTTCAGCTATTACCATAGCCAATTTTAGGGCATTTTATCACCCTAAAAGGAAATCCTATACCTATTCTCTTAACATGCCTCCCTTTCCCACTCTCAGCTCTAGTCAGCCACCAGTCTACTTTCAGTCTCCATGGATTAATCTAGTTTGTACATCTCACATAAATGGAATTATACAATATGTGGTCTTTGGTGACTGGCTTCTTTCGTTTAGCATAATGGTTTTGAGGTTTATCCATGTTGTGGCATATATCAGTACTCAGTTTTTTTTCATTGCCAAATAATATTCCACTGTATGGACATATCACACTTTGTTTATCCATTCATCAATTGATCGACATTTAGGTGGTCCCCACTTTCTGACTATTATAAATAATGCTGCTATGAACGTTTATGTACAATTTCTATGTGGGCATATGTTCTCATTGCTTTTGGGTTTATACTTAGGAGTGGAATTACTGGGTCATATATGGTAACTCTATGTTAAACATCTTGATGAGCTGCCACACTGTTTTCCAAAGTGACTGCACAATTATACATTCCCACCAGCAATGTATAAGGGTTTCAATTTCTCCACATTGACATCAACAATGCTATTATCTGTTTTCTATTATAGCCATCCTAGTGGGTATGAGATGGTGTCCAATTGTAATTTTGATTTGTATTTCTCTAATGGTCAATGATGCTGAGCCATCATCATGCATCATTTCATATGATTATATGCTTTTTGTATATTTTCTTTGGAAAAATAATTATCCAAGTCCTTTGCTCATTTTTTAATTTGGGTTGTCTCTTTATTATTGAATATTAAAAGTTCTTTCTATGTTCTGTAATGTAAAAAGTCCCTTATCAGACATATGATTTGCAAAAATTTTTATCCCATTCTGTGGATTGTCTTTTCAGTTTCTTAAAATGGTATCCTCTGAAGCACAAAAGTTTTTAATTTTGTTGATGTCCAATATTTTTCTTTTGTTGCTTGTGCTTTTAGTGTCATATCTGAAAAACCATTGTTTAATTCAAGGTCATGAATAATTACACTTATGTTTTCCTCTAAGAGATTAATATTTTTAGCTCTCACATTTAGGTCTTTGATCCATTTTGAGTTAATTTTTGTATGTGGTGTGAGGTAGAGATACGACTTTGTTCTTCTGCATGTGGATATTCACTTATCCCAGCACCATTCATTAAAGAGTAATCTTTCTCCATGGAATTATCTTGGTGGTAACTTTGTTGAAAATCAATTGACAGTAAATGTGAGGGTCTACTTCTGGACTCCCAGTTCTATTCCATTGATCCATACAAGCTACTTTTAAACTATATGTATGTAGATAATCCATTTCCCCTAAGGATCACTTTAGGTGTATCTCACATACTTAATATTAACTATTATTCAATTTTAAATATTTTCATAATTTTAGTATTATTTCTCCTTGATCCATGGATTATTTATAGATCAATTTTTTAATAACAAGTTAAATTAGTGTATTGATTACATATTAATTTTTAGTTTTATTATATTATAATCAGGTATTGAGGACTGTAGATATTAAATCTTAGATGATTGTTTTGAAGTTTTATTTATGACCTAAAGAGAGTTTAATTTTTACAAACACTATAAGATATTGAATATATCTGCTAATCCCAAGCTCCTAATTTATCCCTTCTCCACCCCCTTCCCTCTTTGATAACCATAAGTTGTTTTCTGTGTCTGTGAGTCTGTTTCTGTTTTGTAAATAAGTTCATTTGTATCATTTTTTAGATTCTACATATAACTAATATCATATGGTATTTGTCTTTCTCTGTCTGACTTCATTTAGTATGATAATCTCTAGGTCCATTCATATTGCTACAAATAACATTTCATTCTTTTTTATGGCTGATTAATATTCCATTGTGTATATATATATATATACACACACACACACACACATACATGTAATATAGATATAGTACATCTTCTTTATCTGTTCATCTGTCAATGAACATTTAGGTTGCTTCCATGTCTTGGTTATTGTAAATACTGCTGCAGTGAACACTGGGATGCATGATCTTTTCAAATTAGTTTCCTCTGAATATGTGCCTAAGAGTGGTATTGCTTGATCATATGGTAACTCTATTTTTAGTTTTCTAGGAAAATTCCATATTGTTTTTCATAGTGGCTGCACCAATTTACATTCCCACCAACAGTGCAGAAGGGTTCCCTTTTCTCCACACCCCCTCCAGCATTTATTATTTGTAGATTTTTTGATGATGGCCATTCTGACTGATGTGAGGTGGTACCTCATTGTAGTTTTAATTTGCATTTCTGTAATAATTAGTGATGTTGAGTATCTGTTCATGTGTGTATTGGCTATCTGCATGTCTTCTTTGGAGAAATGTCTATTTAGCTCTTCTGCCCATTTTTTTATTGGGTTGCTTGTTTTTTTGTTATTGAGTTGTATGAGCTGTTTGTATATTTTGGAAATTAAACCCCTGTTGGTCGCATCATTGGCAAATATTTTCTCCCAGTCCATAAGTTGTCTTTTCATTTTGTTTATGGTTTCTTTTGCTGTGCAAAATTGTAAGTTTGATTACGTCTCATTTGTTTATTTTTGCTTTTGCCTTGGGATACTGACCTAAGAAAACGTTGCTATGATTTATGTCAGAGAGTGTTTTGAATGTAGTCTCTAAAATATTGGTGCATGGTCCACGTGTATCCCATTTGGTCAAACATTAATTATATTATCCAAATCTTCTCTATTGCTAGTCATTTTAATAATTAACACATTCATATGGCTTAAACATCAAAATAGTATAAAAATATACACAGTGAAAATCTTCACTCCCACCCTTGTCCCATCTACACATCCATACTCCAATCCCTATGGTCAACAATAGTTACTAATATTTTTGCATATTCTTTCCATGTCAACACAAATAAATAAAGATAAGGACATAAATTCTTATTTTTACTCTCTTTCTTAAATAAAAGGTAGCTAATTATATAGACTTTTACTGGCTTTTTTCAGCTAACAATATGTCCTAGAAATTTTTTTTTTTCTTTTGGCCATGCCTTGCAGCATGTGGGATCTCAGTTCCCCAACCAGAGATCAAACCTGTGCAGCCTGCATTGAGAGCATTGAGTCTTAACCACTGTATCAACAGGGAAGTTCTGACCTAGAAATTTTTTTACATCAGTACATAAAGAGCTTCATCATTTTTTGTAGCTGCATAGCCATCTTTGGGTAGGTATACCACGGTTTATTTAACCTGTCCTCTAAATAAGGACATAGGTTGTTTCCAGTTTTTTTTTTTTTTTTTTTTTTTTTTTTTTTTTGCTTTTAGAAATAATACTGCCACAAATAATCCTGTCATTTTGTATGTGTGCAAGCTCTGTACTAATTTTAGACACATTGCATTCTTTATTTGACTGTCTATTATCCCAGTTTCCTGGAACTCTAGTCATTCAGTCCATCATGTTGTCAGACTCGTGTGCATCGTGGGCATTTTCCTCATCTTTGGTGTGGGTTGTGTGCCATGAAACTCTTGTCATCCCAGATTATTGAATAGTCCCTCCAGAATGTTGCTATATTTACTCCCCCAGGTAAATCCAAAGTATCAGCAGCCTGGGATCGACTTTTTATTAAAGTTTTTTGGCTTGGGAGTTTCCTAGACTTCTGGATGGTATAAATTCAAACTTAAATCTATGGGAGACACAAGCCCTGGGTTTTGATTTCTCAAGGGAGAAATTTTTACGTTGAGCCCAAGCAGAAACACACATGCTTTCTTCTTATCTTACTGAGCCTGTGAACAGGTTTCTTTCTAATCTATACTTCCCCTGAGGGTGTGGCCCTCTGAGCATGCCAGCTATAAGCAAGGGTTTCATTCTAACTCCTTGCCTTATGTGGTCCAAGATTTCATTTCCTGTCTCTATGTGGGCATGAAAGCCCAAGCTCCCAGGTTCCTAAAACTGGCAGCAGTGTGACCACCACGTCTACCTCCACACCAGCCACTCCCACAGCTACCCCACCTCCACCCAGGAGTCAGTAGCAGCAGTTCATTCACTTTCCACTAAAGCTTTTACTCCCCTCTTCATTTCTGGTGCCTGGTGAGTTTCCTTTCTTGCTTGCACACTTGGATATTCGCTTAGAATAATTTTTGTTGTATTTTATCTAGGTGCCTGTGGCAGAAGAATTTATGCTTATCCAATTATTTTCCCACAATCCATTTCCTTCCTGGGCTTTGCAGTAATTCACATCAACACTGTTTACCATCCATCTACCCCAGGACCTGTTTGGTAAATGCAAGTAACTACTCCATATAAGAATCATGGTATTTTGGGCTGGTGAAGGATCATACAGATAGTCTAAGACTTCAAGAGCTAAATTTCAGTTGCTGTTACAGTACTTGTATTCAGGCTAGGATTCTGGTACAGTCATTTTCTCTTTCCATTTTGCTACGTGGTTCTCCTTTTTTTTGGATTAAAGAATCATCTAAGTTATAGAGGGTTTTTTTGTTTTGTTTTTTTTTGTTTTTTTGCGGTACATGGGCCCCTCACTGTTGTGGCCTCTCCCGTTGCAGAGCACAGGCTCCAGACGTGCAGGCCCAGCGGCCACGGCTCACAGGCCCAGCCGCTCCGCGGCATGTGGGATTTTCCCGGACCAGGACACAAACCCGTGTCCCCTGCATCGGCAGGCAGACTCTCAACCACTGAGCCACCTCGGAAGTCCTAAGTTATGGATTTTAAATCAAAACCTTTAATATCTATTTTGTAAACAGCCAGAGATGGTGTCAATAAACAGATTCTCATTTTAATCCCAGTATTTTCAGATGGAACATGAGGTCAGGAGAGTTTAACTGACATACTTGTCACTACTTTGTTGGGGTGACATTAACCAGAAGTGAAGAGCTCTTTCTGACTCCCCACATAAGCAGTGATGATTGGAGTTTTGTTTAATATTTCTGCCCTTTTGTTCTTTACCATTAGGCACTATGAAGCTATTTATCAATGTCAGTTTATTATCTATAAACAGGATGATAATCTGCACTCCTTTTGTTCTTAAAACATTTTCCCTGTACCTCTTTTCTGACATGCTCGACTTATGTGATGTTGATATTCCTCTAATCTACTGATGCTGGGCTTGAGAGCAACTCAGGCAATATTTCTTATGCCAAACAGTGGCATAAAGCCCCATTCCATATGGAAATATTTCAGTGCACTGGGCAGGTGATTTGCATCACAAGATGTTACGAACTGACCAGAAGATAGAAGGAGACTTCCCAGGACAAAGATCTCCAGATTGGGGCTAGAGGTCATGTTGACAAGCTAATGCCTCCCATTTCTCCTGAAAATGCATCTGTTGCTGGTCATTGAATTGATGTGATGGTGATAGAAGTGGTTGGGGGGAACTCAGTAAAACTAGATTACTATTGCAAAGTGTTCAATGGTTTTGTGATTTTACATGAGCCTTGTTCAAAAGGTCCCTCTTTCCTTTGATCTAGGCTGGGAATATATAGTTCTGTCCCAATATGAAGCAAGAATTGTAATGTTGGAACGGTCCTTGTTTTCTCTCTATTATTCCAGGACATATGGGGGACCCAGTACTTATATGGGGGTGTCCTACCATCAGTCTGAAAATTGTGGTTCTTTTAGAGCTAGAACCACACAGGACATTCCTCTCTCACCTGCTGCTTCCTTTGCAAAGCTACTTCCAAGATATAAGCACTAACTCAAATTCTCTAAAGAGAAGAAAACTTTGATAACCCAGAGTCAGCAGGGGGAAATGCCGAGTTTAGGAATAGAAAATTCCAAAAGTCACCAGCAAACCAAAAAAATATGTATCAAAATGATATTCCATTTCCAGCCATTCCATCATGCTTGCTCAAGCGAGATGAATACTGTGGTAATTTATCAGTCAGCACGATGGTACATCTGCTCCATCATAATTATCTGATACTTAGGAGAATTGACCTGGAATGAGAGTGCAAGAATCACATAATCTATTCTAAGCACACAGCATTTTTAATCCATTCCCTTGGGGAAGCTGAAAGGCAGGTCACTATAATTTGCATAGGCTGGAAGTAATTTGATTTTGTTAACTTACTTACAATACCTAGAATTACAGAATCATAAAATCCCAAGGTTGACAGAGAATGTAAATGTTATTTAGCCCATCCAATTCAGGAATAGGCTTATACAAGCTCTGTTTCAATACGTTCAGTGATGGGCAACTTGCCTTTCCCCAGGGAAGGCTAATGGGACTATCTTTTCCCCACTATGAGGAGACAGAGATTTCCCAGGAAAGGTCACAGCTTTTCAAAAACCA
Organism: Neophocaena asiaeorientalis asiaeorientalis; assembly: GCF_003031525.2. Lineage (NCBI taxonomy): Eukaryota > Metazoa > Chordata > Mammalia > Artiodactyla > Phocoenidae > Neophocaena > Neophocaena asiaeorientalis. Next base: position 2,848,827 of record NW_020173920.1, read on the forward strand.
GGTTTTCTACAAATTCATGTTGAGCTATTGTAGCAGGCATCTCCATTTCCTCACCACCCAATGATTCACCTCTCAGGAGTTCCCCAAACCTTTCCCCTTTGTCTCAGATCCTGTCCCACCACCTGTTCCCACCTCTCACCACACATCCTCATTCCTACACTTATTGAGGAAATCAAAACTACCAGACAAAAGCTGTTAGCCTCCTTCCTTCTGACTCTCTCTCATTGTTCATCATTTCCTTCCCTTTGTGCTCAAGGAAGAAGTATCTCTCTTCTTGACCCAAGGTAAACCTTTCTCTTTCTGTGCCAGGGTGGGGTTTATGGTAAGAGTGCATCTCAGCCTTTCCTACCTACTTCGATGAGGGTATTTTCTAATTTGCCAAAATGTATAGGAGTTGCTCAGGTAGCTTCTGGATTGTTTCAGAAGGAGTTCTTTCATGTGTAGCTGTAGATTCAGTGTGTGCATGGTAAGAGATAACTTCAGCAGCCTCCTATATTGCCATCTTGGGCACCATAAACCTTCCTCTCTTGCTGGAAATCACACACCTTCTGTCATGTGTTAAACTTGAATGGCCAGGCAGGTCCTCTCTTTCCTGTAGCTCCAACTTCTCCACCTCTTCTGGGTCATTCTCCTCAATTTATAAATATGTTCAGGCCTTTCTTTTATTTAAAAATAGCCTCTCTTCACCCTGCTGCCCTTCTCATTTCTCTTGTCTTATCCTTCTTGTATTAGTTAGGACAAGCTAGGTTATGCTGCTGTAACAAACAGCCCCAAGTCTAACATAACAAAGGTTTGGTTTATTTTTCCTCACTCAGGCAATGTCCACTACAGGTCAAAGTGACTTTCCAGAGCAACTGTCTTCCATGTGGGAACACAGCAAAGCAGGCTGCTTTAATCTTGTGTCTCCCCCTTCTCAACACAAGGTCTCCTCCACTTGCTACAGCAGGAGAAGTGATAACCTCCTTCTAACTCTAAGGGGGAAAGAAAAGTTTCAAGGAAAAAAGAACTAAAAATTCACTAGAAGATTTTCACCACACCTTAACCAACTTCCTTGAGTATAGATTCAATGTCTGCTGTCTCCGCTTCCTTGCTTCTGAGTTGTACCTTAACTCCTGAAAATGGCTCCTGCCCTACACTCTACAGAAAATGCTAACTCTCCCAATGACCAATTATTGTCCTGGCTTTTCCTACTAGGATCGCAGGAATTCAGCCTCCTGCAGAATCCCCTTTACTGGGCTGTATTTTAATGTCTTGCTCTGGGCTTTTCTTGACAGTCATTATAAGAAACAGAATTAATTTTCTACATTTACTGTGGAGTTTTTTTGGAAGAATTAGTCTAATAAATGACCCCTTTTTCCTTATATAAACACTAGGTGAAAAATAATTTTAGAATTTAGTGCCAGAAAGAGTGTCTTCTTGCCTAAGAAAATATGTTCATATCTTTTACATAACATTCCATGGTTTTTTTTGTTGTTTTTTTTTGTGGTACGCGGGCCACTCACTATTGTGGCCTCTCCCGTTGTGGAGCACAGGCTCCGGACGCGCAGGCTCAGCGGCCATGGCTCAAGGGCCCAGCCGTTCCGCAGCATGTGGGATCTTCCTGGACCGAGGCACAAACCCGTGTTGCCTGCATCGGCAGGCAGACTCTCAACCACTGTGCCACCAGGGAAGCCCATGTTTTGTTTTTTATACTGGCTACCAAGAAGCTTAGAACCAAACCATATGATCCATTTTAATAGTAATATATATACAGATATCCAAATCAGAGAGGAAGAAGTAAAATTGTCTTTGTTTGCAGGTGATAGAATCTTATATAGAGAAAATCCTAAAGACTCCATCAAAAAACTGTTAGAATGAATCAATGAATTCAGTGAAGTTTCAGGATACAAATTCAACATACAGAAATAAGTTGCATTTCCAACACTAACAATGAAACATCTGAAAAAGGAAAAGAAATTTTAAAAAAGCAATCCCATTCACAATAGCATCAAAAACAATAAAATGGTTAGGAATAAGTTTAACCAAGGAGATGAAAGATCTGTACATGACTCTGATGAAAGAAATTGAAGACACAAACAAAAGGAAAGATATCCCATGTTCATGGACCAGAAAAATTAATATTGCTAAAATATCAATAGTAGCCAAAGTCATCTATATGTTCAATGCAATACCCATCAAAATTCCAGTGGCTTTTTTTTTTAAAGAAATAGAAAAATCAATTCTAAAATATGTATGGGATCACAAAAGCCCTCAAATAACCAAAGAAATTCTGAGAAAGAGAAATAAGGCTGTAGGCACCACATAGTCCTGATTTCAAACTATACTATAAAGCTATAGTGATCAAAACAATATGGTACTGGCATAAAAATAGACATATAGACTAATGGAACAGAATAGAAAGCCCAGAAATAAATTCTAACAAATACAGTCAACTATTATTTGACAAAGTAGCCAAGAATACTCGATGGGGAAAGGATAGTCTCTTCAAAAAATGGTTTTGGGGAAACTGGATAACCATATACAGAAGAATGAAATTGAACCCCTATCTAACACCATTCACAAAAATTAACTTGAAATGGATTAAAGACTTAAACATAAAAGCTGACCCATAAAACTCCTAGAAGAAAACATAGGGGGAAATTTCCTTGACATTGGTCTTGGCAATGATTTTTTTGGATATGACACCAAAAGCACAAGCAAAAAGAGCAAAAATAAATAAGTAGGACTACATCAAGCTAAAGAACTTATGCACATCAAAAGAAACAATCAACGAAATGAAAGGCAACCTATGAAGTGGGAGAAAATATTTGTAAATCATATATCTGATATCCTAAATATATAAAGAGCTCATACAACTTAATAGGAAATAATCCAATTAAAATGGGCAGAGGAGCTGAATATAAATTTTTCTGAAGAAGATAAATGGCCGATAGGTACATGAAAAGATGCTCAGTGTTGCTAATCATCAGAGAAATGCAAATCAAAACCACGAGATATCACCTCACACCTGTTAAAATTACTGTCATCAAAAAGACAAGAGGTAACAAGTGTTGGCAAGAATGTGGAGAAAAGAAAACACTTGTGCTCTGTTGGTAGGAATGTAAGTTAGGATGGCCACTATGGAAAATAGTATGGAGGTTCCTCAAAAAAATTAAAAATAGGACTACCATTTGATCCAGCAATCCCTCTTCTGCATATATATCCAAAGGAAATGAGAATAGGATCTCAAAGAGATATCTGCATTCCCATGTTCATTGCAGCATTATTCACAATAGCCAAGATATAGAAAAGCCTAAGTGTCCATCAGCAGCTGAATGGCTAAAAGAGATGTGGTGTACACATACACAGTGGAATATTAGTCAACTATAAGAAAGAAAGAAATCCTGCCATTTGTGACAACATGGACGAAATGAGGCAATTATGCTAAGTGAAATAAGCCAAATAGATACTATGTGTATAATATCACATATATGTGGAATCTAAAAAAGCCAAACTCAGAGACAGAGTAGAGTTACAAGGGGCTGGGGGGGAATTGGGGAGATGTTGGTCAAAGAGTACACATTTCCAGTTATAAATAAGTTCTGGGGATCTAATGTACAGGATAGTGATTATAGTTAACAGTACTGTATTATACACTTGAAAGCTGCTAAGAGAGTAGATTTTAAACGTCCTCACCACAAAAAAAGCAATGGTAATTATGTGACATAATTGGGGTGTTAGCTAAAACTATGGTAGTAACCATTTTGCAATATATGTGTATCAAATCAATATGTTGTATACCTTAAATTTACACAATGTTATATGTCAGTTAAATCTCAATAAACCTGGAGAAAACTACTAACACTAATTTAGTTTACTTGCTTCCTCTTTTCCTCAGTCTCAATTTTCTCTACTTATCCGTCCAGCTTATTTGAAAGATACCTTTTCCTCTGAGATCTCAAATTTATTCTTTAAAGCATTGAGGGTATAAAAACTCTAAAAGGCCTTTTCTGACCAGACTGGAGAATCTACCTGTGGTGTTCCTAACCCTACAGCAGAGCTAGAGAGTCTCACATGATGCAGCTAAGCTACAATCAATCACAGTTCTGTTAGAGAAGATGGGAGAAGGTACTCCAGGTAGCAGAAATCCTCAGCTCTTGTCTGAACCTTCCAGATTCTCCTGCCTGAGCCCCAGGACAGACACAGGAGATTCTGAAGAGAGAACAGATTCTGTAGCTGCTGAGTCTGCAGCATCCTTCCCCCTAGCAGCACAAGAAGGGAGTAAGTCATTGTATTCAGAGAACTAGTGGGACAGGAAACCAAAGGTCTGAGGAAAGAGCTTTGTCAAAGAAGAAGGCATGATGATCAAGATTTGGGTATCAGGGTGATGCTATCTTTGTAGAATTAAATGGATTTTTTTCTAAACCAGAGGTCCCCAACCTTTTTGGCACCAGGGACGGATTTTGTAGAAGACAACTTATCCATGGACCAGGGGGATAAGGGGATGGTTTTGGGGTGATTCAAGCACATTACATTTATTGTGCAGTTTATTTCTATTATTATTACGTTGTAATATATAATGAAATAATTGTACAACTCACCATAATGCAGACTCAGTGGGAGCCCTGAGCTTGTTGTCACTTGTCACTCACCTATAGGGTTTTGATATGAGTCTGCAAGCAATTGATTTTATTATGGCCTCTGTGCAGTCAAACCTCTCTGCTAATGATAATCTGTATTTGCAGCCGCTCCCCAGTGCTAGCGTCACTGCCTCAGCTCCACCTCAGATCATCAGGCATTCAATTCTCATAAGGAGTGTGCAACCTAGGTCCCTCACATACGCAGTTCACAGTAGGGTTCACGCTCCTATGAGGATCTAATGCCATCGCTGATCTGACAGGAGGTGGAGCTCAGGCAGTGATGCAAGCAATGGGAAGTGGCTGTAAATACAGATGAAACTTTGCTCACTGGCCTGCCACTCGCCTCCTGCTGTGCGGCCTGGTTCCTAACAGGCCACGGACCAGTACCAGTCCATGGCCCGGGGGTTGGGGACCCCTGTTCTAAACTCTGGGATAAATGACATGTGAATTGTGCTTTAAAGTTTTGATAGAATTCACCCATGGATCTGTTCTTTGAAATCTCTTTGACTCTTCTGATTCTTTTTCTATAATCACTCATTTTTTATTTTCCAAAGATTTTTGAGTCTCTCAGCAAACATAGTGCACAATGTTCTCTTTCATTTGAAAACAATGTCCTTTGTTCATGTGGTTATATTCCCTTTCTCAAATCTAATGTTAGATATGTCTCCCCTTATTTTCTTAGTTAACTCTATTAGAGATTTGCCTATTTTTTTTTTCATGAGCACCTAAATTGTTTATTAATTTTATTATTTTCCAGTTTGTTGATTTCTGCATTTGTTCTTCTGTCTTTCCTTAAGTCTGTTTGTTGGGAAGTATGGGAAGATTAGCCTCTTAACTTGAAGGTGGGGTCCATTTATTTTTATTATTTTTTGTTAAATATCATTACCAATTAATGCTATAAAATTTCCTCCAAGTAGAGTTTTGGTTGTATTTCTTAGGTTTGATACATAGTTTCTTGTTATTGTAGTTTTACTTTACAAATGATTTATTTTCTAGCCATATTGCTTTGTTACTAGAAAATGTGGCCTCCAAGGTTTCTACCTTTTCAAATGTATTGTGTATTTCCTAATGATTCAGTGTGGTAGGCAGCTTCTGACAAGACTCCCAATGATCTCCATCTCCTGGTATTCATGCCCTTGTATAATCCCCTCTTCTATAGAGTAGACTGTACCTAGTGACTTGCTTCTAATGAGTAGAAAAAGTGTTGTGATGTCACTTTCAAGTTAAGATTGTAAAAGACTGAATTTTGTTCTCTCTCTCTCATTTGCTCACTCTTATGAAAGTCAAATGTCATGTTGTAAGACCCACATGGCAAAAAACTGAGGGCAGATTCTAACCAACAGCCAATGAGGAACTGAATACTGCCAATTGTCACATGAACAAGCTTAGAAGTAGATTCTTCCCAAGCTGAGCCTTCATATGAGACCACAACTTCAGCCAGCAGCCTTGTAAGTGACTCTGAGACAAAGGGCTCAGCTAAGCTGCACTCAGATTACTGGTCCACAGAAATCGTGATAATAAATATTGGAGGTTTTTTTAATGTATTTGATATTTTTATTGAAGTATAGTTGCTGTACAATATTATGTAAGTTACAGGTGTATGATATAGTGAATCACAATTTTTAAAGGTTATACTCCATTATAGTTATTATAAAAGATTGGCTATAGTTCCCATGTTATATAATATATCCTTGTAGCTTACTTTATACATAATAGTTTGTAACTCTTACTTCCCTACCCCTATATTGCCCCTCCCTGCTTCCCTCTCCCCACTGGTAACCACTAGTTTGTTCTCTATATCTGTGAGTCTGCTTATTTTTTGTTATATTTACTAGTTTGTTGTATTTTTTAGATTGCATATACAAGTGATATCATACAGTATTTGTCTTTATCTCTCTGACTTGTTGTACTTAGCATAATACCCTCCAAATCCATCCATGTTGTTACAAATGGCAAAATTGCATTCTTTTTTATGGCTGTGTAGTATTCCGTTGTATATATATACCACTTCTTTATCCATTCATCTGTTGATGGACACAGGTCGCTTCCATATCTTGGCAATTGTAAATAATGCTGCTATGAAAATTGGGGTGCAAGCATCTTTCCAAATTAATGTTTTTGGTTGTTTCAGATATATACCCAGGAGTAGAATTGCTGGAATAGGTGGTAGTTCTATTTTTAGTTTTTTTTGAAATCTCTACACTGTTTTCCACAGTGACTGCACCAATTTACATTCCCACCAACAGTGTACAAGTGTTCCCTTTTCTCCACATCCTCGCCAATATTTGTTATTTGTGTTCATTTTGAGGTTAGCCATTTTGACAGGTGTGAGGTGATATCTGCTTGTGGTTTTGATTTGCATCTCCCTGATGGTTAGCGATGTTGAGCATCTTTTCATGTGCCTATTGGCCATCTGCATTTCCTCTTTGTGAAAACATCTATTCAGTTCTTCTGACCATTTTTAAATCAGGTTGTTGGGTTTTTGATGTTGAGTTGTGCAAGCTGTTTATATATGTTTTATATCAATCTGTTATTGGTCCTATTATTTGCAAATATCTGTTCCCATTCAGTAGGTTGTCTTTTTGTTTTGTTAGTGGTTTCCTTTGTTGTGCAAAAGCTTTTAAGTTTAATTAGGTCACAATTGTTTATCTTTGCTTTTATTTCATTTGCTTTAGGAGACAGAGCCAAAAAAGTATTGCCATGACTTATTTTAAAGAGTGCTCTGCCTATGTATACTATCCGGTCTTACATATAAATCTTTAAATTTAAGATTTTTTTGTTTTTTGTTTTTTTGTATATGGTGTTAGAGAATGTTCTAACTCATTCTTTTGCATGTAGTTGTCCAGTTTTCCCAGCAACACTTATTGAAAAGACTGTCTTTTCTCCATTGTGTATTCTTGCCTCCTTTGTCATAGATTAATTGGCCATAAGTGTATGGGTTTATTTCTGGGCTCTCTATCCTATTTCATTGACCTCTGTGTCTGGTTTTGTGCCTATACCATGCTCTTCTGATTACTGTAGCTTTGTAGTATAGTCTGAAGTCCAGGAGCATGATTCCCCAAGCTTTATTCTTCTTTCTCAAGATTGTTTTGGCTACTCGGGGTCCTTTGTGTTTCCATACAAAATTTTAAACTATTTGTTCTATCAATAATTCTGTGAAAAATTCCATTGGTATGTTTTTAGGAATTGCATTGGATCTGTAGATTGCCTTGGGTAGTATGGTCATTTTCACAATATTAATTCTTTCAATACAAGAACATGGTATACCATTCCGTCTATCTGTGTCATCTTTAATTTCTTTCACCAGTGTCTTATTGTTGTCTGAGTACAGGTATTTTGTCTCCTTAGGTAGGTTTATTCCTAGGTATTTTATTCTTTTTGATGCAATGGTAAATGGGATTATTTCCTTAATTTCTTTTTCTGCTACTATGTGGTTAGTGTAAAGAAATGCAACAGATTTCTGTATATTAAGTTTGTATCCTGCAACTCTACTGAATTCATTGATGAGGGCTAATAGTTTTTTGGTAGTGTCTTTAGGATTTTCTATGTATAGTATCATGTCACCTGTAAACAGTGACAGTTTTACTTCTTCCTTTCCAATTTGGATTCCTTTTATTTATTTTTCTTGTCAGATTTCTGTGGCTACAACTTCCAAACCAATGTTGAATAAAAGTGGCAAGAGTGGGCATCCTTGTCTTTTTCCTGATCTTAAAGGAAATGCTTTCAGCATTTCACCATTGAATATGTTAGCAGTGGGTTTGTCATATATAGCCTTTATGACTTTCCCTCTATGCCTGCATTTTGGAGAGTTTTTATTATAAATTGATGTTGAATTTTATCAAAAGGTTTTTCTGCATCCATTGAGCTGATCATATGGTTTTTATTCTTCAGTTTGTTAATGCAGTGTATCCCACTGATTTTGAAAAATCCTTGCATCCCTGGGATAAATCTCACTTAATCCTAGTGTATGATTCTTTTAATGTATTGTTGGATTTCGTTTGCTAGTACTTTGTAGAGGACTTTTGCATCCATGTTCATCAGTGACATTTCGTTTTTTTGTGATATCTTTGTCTGGTTTTTGTATCAGAGTGATGTTGGCCTCATAAAAGGAGTCTGAAAGTTGTTCCTTCCTCTGCAATTTTTTGGAATAGTTTGAGAAGGATAGGTGTTAACTCTTCTCTAAATGTTTGGTAGAATTCATCTGTGAAGCCATCTGGTCCTGGATTGTTGTTTTTTGGGAGTGTTTAAATTACTGATTTAATTTCTGTACTGGTAATTGGACTGTTCAGATTTTCTATTTCTTCCTGGTTCAGTCTTGGGAAAGTGTACATTTCTAAGAACTTGTCCATTTCTTCTAGATTGTCCATTTTATTAGCATATAGTTGTTCATAGTAGTCTCTTATGATCCTTTGTATTTCTGTGGTGTCAGCTGTAGCTTCTCTTTTAACATTTCTGATTTGATTGGTTTGGTCCTCTTCCTTTGTTCCTTGATGAATCCAGCTAAATGTTTATCAATTTTGTTTATCTTTTCAAAGAACCAGTGTTTGATTTCATTGATCTTTTCTATTTTTATATTAGTCTCTATTTCATTTATTTCTGCTCTGATCTTTATGATTTCTTTCCTTCTACTCGCTTTGGGTTTTGCTTGTTCTTCTTTCTCTAGTTCCTTTAGTTGTAATGTTAGGTTGGTTACCTGAGATTTTTCTTGTTTCCTAAGGTAAGCCTGTATTGCTATAAACTCCTTCTTAGAACTGCTTTTGCTGTGTCCCATAGGCTTTGGACCATGATGTTTTCATTTTCATTTCTCTCTAGGCATTTTTTAACTTACTCTTTGATTTCTTCAGTGATCCATTGGTTGTTTTCACTAGCATATTGTTTAGCCTCCACGTGTTTGTGGTTTTTGCAGGGGTTTTTTGCTTGTAGTTGATTTCTAGTCTCATTGGCATTATTGTCAGAAAAGACGCTTGATATGATTTCAATTTTCTTACATTTATTGAGGCTTGTTTTGTGACCTAGAATGTGATCTAAGATGGAGAATGGTCCATGTGTATTTGAAAAGAATGTGTATTCTGCTGCTTTTGGATGGGATACTCTTTATCTATCAATTAAGTTCATCTGATCTAATGTATTATTTAAGGCAAGTGTTTCCTTACTCATTTTCTGTCTGGATGATCTGTCCATTGATGTAAGTGAGGTGTTAAAATCCCCCACTATTATAGTGCTACTGTCAATTTCTCCTTTTGTTTATTAATCTTTGCCTTATATATTTAGGTGCTCCAATGTTTGTTGCATATATATTTATAATTGTTGTATCTGCTTCTAGGATTGATCACTATGTAGTGTCCTTCTTTGTCTCTTATAACAGTCTTTATTTTAAAGTCTATTTTGTCTGATATAAGTATTGCTACTCCAGGCTTCTCCTGATTTCAGTTTGTGTGGAATACTTTTTTCCATCCTCTCACTTTCAGTCTGTGTGTGTCTCTAGATCTGAAGTGAGTCTCTTGTAGGCAGCATATATATGGGCCTTGTTTATATACCCATTCAGCCATTCTATGTCTTTTGGTTGGAGCATTTAGTTCATTTACATTTAAAGTAATAATTGACATGTATGTTCTTATTGCCAATTTATTAATTGTTTGGGTATTTATTTATTTATTCATTTATTTTTGGCTGCATTGGGTCTTCATTGCTGCACGTGGGCTTTCTCTAGTTGTGGTGAGAAGGGGCTACTTTTTGCTGCAGTGCACAGGCTTCTCATTGCAGTGGCTTCTCTTTGTTGCAGAGCAGGGGCTCTAGGCACATGGGCTTCAATAGTTGTGGCATGCAGGCTCAATAATTGTGGCTTGTGGGCTCTAGAGTGCAGGCTCAGTAGTTGTGGCACATGGGCTTAGTTGCTCCACAGCATGTGGGATGTTACCAGACCAGGGCTCAAACCCACATCCCCTGCATTGGCAGGCAGATTCTTAACCACTGTACCACCTGGGAAGCCCCTGGGGGTTGTTTTTTGTATGTCTTTTTTTCCCTTTTTTCTTCTTTTGTTCTCTTCATTTGTGATTTGATGACTATCTTTATAGTTATGTTTGGATTCCTTTTTCTTTTTTGTGTGTATATCTATTATAGATTTTTGGTTTGTGGTTACCATGAGGTTTTTGTATAACAGTCTATATATGTACATAATTGTTTTAAGTTGCTGATCTCTTAATATCAAATGCATTTTTAAAACCTCCATTTACTCTCCTCCCCCACAATGACTGCTTTTGTTATCATATTTTACATCTAATTGTTTTGTATATCCCTTGACTGCTTATTGTAGATATAGATTATTTTTACTACTTTTGTCTTTTTTGTGTGTGTGTGGGTGGATGATTTCCTACCTTTAATATATGTTTGTTTTTATTGGTGAGCTTTTTCATTTCATAATTTTCTTATTTCTAGTGTGGCCTTTTCTTTTTTGCCTGGAGAATTTCATTTAACATTTGTTGAAAAGCTGGTTTGGTGGTGCTGAACTCTTTTAGCTTTTGCTTGTCTGTAAATCTATTGATTTCTCCATCAAACCTGAAGGAGAGCCTTGTTAGGTAGAGTATTCCTGGTTACAGGTTTTTCCCCTTTTATTACTTTAAATATATTGTGCCACTCCCCTTTGGCCTCCAGAGTTTCTGCTGAAAAAATCATCTGATAGCCTTATGGGAATTCCCTTGTATGTTATTTTTTGCTTTTCCCATGCTGCTTTTAATATTCTCTCTTTATCTTTAATATTTGTCTTTTTTTTTCCACTTTTTTTTTTTTTTTTTTTTTTTTTTTTTTTTTT